>NC_133865.1:7784967-8083789 GCF_044706935.1 Curcuma longa | reverse complement strand
AAAAACAAAGTCACGAAACACCTAAAAGAATAGATTAAACAGTATGTATTGCTTTATGAAGCTCATGTAAGCATTTTGGAGGTATATAATAAAATTTTTTGTGGATAAGGTCTGCAATTATGGAAGATTTTAAAAAACATTGAAAGCACGGTATGCTCAATCCACTACATTGCGCATATGTGGTGCGATCAGTATTAAAAATATATATTTATATACATGAAAAGGATTAACATATGTTGGTCAACAAATCCAGTTAAAAATGTAGGGTTTGTGTATATACACACATATGCAATTAAAATCCAAAGTATTTATTATTTGCAAAACTAGTGGTTAAATTAAACACTCAGAGGTTACAAGCTGCCAATAGAGTAGCTTGGTTTTGAGTGAATTTGGTTTAGCCTAAATTGATTCTAATGAATCACTTTTTTACACTGCAGATCCAGCCCGCACATGCAGACCCACCACCTAAAAGGGAATCACATATCAATATACTATGCGGCCCGCATATGTGCCCCATCACTTGCATATCCAATTTGTCACACCACCCCCTTCTAGATCCACCTTGCAAGACACATATTTGGCCCTAATGACTGCTTTTAGAAACCTATACAAAAAAGAAACCAATCCTTAGTCATAGTTAGCAATGGCTCTTTTTAATGATCTACATACTGCACGGCCAGTCAACCATCCAGAATTTGATCTTTTGCTACTTGTTTACACAGGTTTGGATATTGAAGTTGATCGGATATTGGAGATTGCATGTATTATAACAGATGGCAAATTAACCAACTCAATTGATGTGAGTTATTTTGTTGATCATGCATCTTTGTTCAGCTTCATGCATCATGTGTAAGTTTTTGTCTATTTCAACTTTCTGAATGTATATACAAGTTTACCTACATATTATCTATACAACTCTCTGAATGAAGGATCTTTTTTTTTTTGGTCTATTTTGTTGTTTATCTACATGCAAATTAACCAGGTTTGGAAGTTGTGTTGTTGCCTTTCTGAATGTATATACAAGTTACACTTGACACTGGATCATTGATGCCTAAATCTATATTCTTTTTGATATAAATGTTTCTGTATTTGCCCTCTTGGATTTCAATAACAGTATTGAATCTTTTCCATGCACACTAAATTATTGATCAACTGTTTTCCTACAAATGAGGAATCTCTGAGCTGTATTTGCTCTAGTTACAGATCTTGCTAACTTGGATTTCATTGTTTTTGCCCTTCTTTTTTAGGAAACAAGGATCTGTACTATTCTTACCTAATATGGTTGATTGAAGCATTTTTGTAGAACTGACTGATGGGTTCTACCTTCATTCTGTGAGCTTGTGCACTGAATCATTGTAACTTATTTCTTTATTCAGGGTCCAGATTTTGTTATTAAACAGACAAAGGAATGCTTGGATAAGATGGGAGAATGGTGTTGTGAGCATCATGCAGCTAGTGGTATCTGCCCTTTGTCTTCAAGTTTGGTGCTCTTTTGTTTTCTTCAACTAAAAGGGGGAAAAATTAGAAAGTTCATTTGCTTTTCTGGCAGGTTTGACAGAGAGAGTGCTGAAAAGTACAGTAACAGAAACAGATGCAGAAAATCAAGTATGAACTGGTTTTTAAATGTTCTCCTATTACTTGTTAATATTTTTACCCATTCCAGGAACAAGTAAAATGAAGGAAGATGTAATTATAATTCTATAAGTATACATAAAATACTGCCAAAAATGTGCAGGTAGGGGATTAACCGATTTTAGGGATGATTTCCTTTGGGCATATTTGATCTTGGAAACTATGATTCATATATCTTGATTATATCAACAATCAACAACCAACAACCAATTTTTGTTTCCACTGTCAAGATTTAGCTTGAATCAAACAAAGAACTTCTTAAAGGCTTTTAGACCTTGAAAGATGTAGTTGCATTGATCCTTTGTTGTATCATTACTGTATCAGCATAGTGTTTGCATCATTCTATGCAATGGTGACATCCAACTGAAAAAGGATACAGTGCTGTTTGGGCCAATCCATACCAAACATGTTTATGGATGATTGTTCATGTAGTTTGTTGATGATCCTTATGAATTGATTTATTATCCCTAATGATAGGTCAACTAGTAAAAACACTAGCTTGGCATGTTGTCAAGATTAGTATACTATTCTGTTCATCTGAAAGCCCTGTTCATTTTTTTTGGAAAATCAAACAGAACAAATTAAGAAGCAGAATGTCCTCCTAGGTTGGTTATTTGATATTTTCTCATCATTTATTTCTATTCAAGGCAAAAAGGTGCCTTGGTGCAACGGTAAAGTTGCTGTTATGTGATCTTGAGGTTACATATTTGAGTCGTAGAAACAGCCTCTTTCAAAATGCAAAGGAAAGCTGCGTACAATAGACCCAATGTGATCCGACCCTTCTTTGGGATCCCGCACTGGTGGGAGCTTCATGCACTAGGCTGCCCTTTATTTATTTCTATTCAAGGTTATATATTGTTTGCCAAACATGTGCTAAAATATTATTGCTTGACTGTAAACTTTTCCAACATACTGACTAATTAGTTTTCCCCCCATGACTACATATATATACTTTTTAAACCAGTATTAGCAAGGAAAGTTTCTAGTGTTGAAATGAATATATATATATATATATATATATTCATTTCAACACTAGAAACTTTCCTTGCTAATACTGGTTTAAAAAGCTAGTCTCAAGTGCACTGTTAAAAAAAAAGCATCTTGTTTTTCCTATAAAAAGCTCACACGAATCATTTGGATTTGTTTCTTGGATAGCAGTTCATCAGAAAATGCACATTTTCACAGCCATCTTATACCTTTTCATCTTTTCTTGATGGTGCCAACTGACCTCAAATTTTAGAGATGTGCAGTATGTCACATGACACTGAAACTTTACCATTCTAGCCATCCACCAATACCCAACACTAGAAGAACTGCACATTTTCCCCATTGGGGTTGTTCTTCTACCTGATTGGTGCCAACCAGCACAAAATTGAATCCCAATTGACACTGAAACTTTACCATTCTGACCTGCCATCAAAACCCGACTGGTATTTTAGAACTTGATAAGATTCTAGCATATTAGCAATGTATATTCAGATCAACTAAACATGAGTATAGGACTTCCATTTTGGTGAGTATGTCAGGTTTTGCAATGATTTCAATTGGTACCTTGGTGTTGAACTGTCAATAACTTATTTTTGTGTTGTTGATTGAACTGTTAATTTGCTGCCATATAATTTACATAGTAAACATGCTAAGGTATGATCATGGTCTACCATGTTTATCATGATTATTTGGTCCACATGTATGTAAATTTTTCTATGTATTTGTATACTTTGTCTATATAGGTCTAACTAGTGACTGAAGGCATATATTTTTGGAATTGGAACAATGCATGTTATCCTTTTCATGCATCTTGATGGATGGTTAATTGACCAATTGCAGGTTATAGACTTTGTGAAGAAGCATGTGGGCTCACAAACCCCGCAGTTGGCTGGAAATTCTATTTATGTGGATTTTCTCTTCTTGAAGGTTAGAACATCACTTACTTTCCAATTCATGTATAATTAAACTCAGCGTATATGATAACTTTATTTTACAATATCTTGGATCTCTGAGCTCTTCTATGCCATTCAAAAGCTTTACCCTGCAGTTGTGAATGTTGGTTTCACAACTTAATTTTTTTAGTTCTCTCAACTCTGAGTTGTGATTATTTAAAATTATGAACTGTCTTATTATTTATGAGTGATCCTTGCCTAGGGGTCATGCTGATCTTCTTTGTTCTAATTTTGTAGAATGTAAACCACTTTCATTAGTCCACAGATTCTCAAGTGGGACTAAACTGATTTATCACATTTAAATTGGTCTTTTCTTATCTGTGTTCAGTTATGGATTTTCAGGGTAGAGTTATTTTATGAATCTAGAAAAATTTAGCCTCACACAGCCTGATAAGGCTTCTTTCTTTCCTTTCAAAATTTGTTGCTAACTTATGTCCTTTGGTAATATGTTTGATGTTATCAACATGTCTTTTTTTTAGTATTGATTTGAAATTGCTCATGTGAGTTCATGTATGTAGAGTCATACATTTTAATTGATTTTTGCAAACCAATCAGATTCTCAACTCATTATCACTTCTCACTCCATATTTTGTTTACAAGTGCTGTATTATTTTAAAATGTTATTGCTGATCTTGCTGTTGATAGACTCACATATTACCTTTAGTTTAAGTACTTTTGATATAACTGACCATGAAGTGAGAAGAGGGAAAATTATGTACCACCCTCTACCACCTTGCACTTGGTGATTGAGCTCACCAAAAGCTACCTCACGCCTGGCACTGCTCCAACACCCCACACTGCCTAATGCCCGACCTTGTGTTGCTCCCCACCTGACAATTTGTGGTGCTCGACGTCTGACCTCCTCTTGTTGCCCACCTGACACTTTCTGTTGCCACTGTGTGCTAACCTTGCCTCATGACCTCCCCAACATGACCTTCCCTTGCTCCCCACTCGAGTTCAACCTTGCTTATCACCCCATGTCACCAAAAGGGAAGGAGTTTCACTTCTAGGGACCATCCATGTCCGGCCATTTTTGGGCGCATGCGATTTTGATCCAAAAAGTCTTTAGAGGAGAGTTCACTCCTCTCTTCTAAATTTTAATGAGGAAAACAAGGGAGAGCTCCCTGAAAGTGGTGCTCTTCTCTCCTCCCAAATTTATGCATGTAAATTGGGCCTTCCAGATGTGCTTAAACAGTTTGGAGAAATATTCTATTCTAGTTTGCTTTGCATACATCTTAGTTTAATTGAAGCTCAAGTGCTGTTCAACCTTGAATTGTGTTCTTTTTTCTTTTTCTTATTAAACAAACTGATGTATTAGATGTATCTGCTGTCACTGGCTTGTAATATTGTGGAAATCTCATTGGATTTTCTCTAATGCCATTGCTTTTTATCAGCAAAAGAAATTAGTTTGTTTTCTAATCAATAAAATGTCATCTGACAGAAGTATATGCCTTCTCTGGCTGCCATATTTTCTCACGTGCTAGTTGATGTTAGCAGCATTGTGGCTTTATGCTTCCGTTGGTTTCCGAAAGGTAATGCATCAGATACAATTTAACTCTGTTTTTTGCATCATTAATTTGAACATTTTTTTCCTTTTTAACATTTTCATTGCTTCTGAAAACATGATCTTTTATGACATGATGATAATCTTAAATTTCATTCCATCTCAATGTTATAATAAACAGCTGATTTGTTCAGGCGGTCAAGATTCTCATGATGCATATGCATGGTTCATTGCAAATTTCCTCTATTTAATGAACATACTTAGTGATATTAATATCGAATTAGGTAGTACAAAATCTAAATGGAAAAAAAAAAGAAAGAGAAAGAAGATAAAAAATATTTTTAAAATCTATATTTTGATTCGTTAAATTTTATTAAGTATAGATTTCTTTGGAGATAATAAGCAAATTAAATTGATAAGCTAATCAATAAATCCCAATGATTTCTCTCCTCATATCTCAGCATGCATTTTCGTGCACCATGGTATTAACCTCATCTTTTAATATATGAATATTCTTTGTC
Organism: Curcuma longa; assembly: GCF_044706935.1. NCBI lineage: Eukaryota > Viridiplantae > Streptophyta > Magnoliopsida > Zingiberales > Zingiberaceae > Curcuma > Curcuma longa. Next base: position 8,078,192 of record NC_133865.1, on the reverse strand, counting down.
TATTAATATATGTATTAACATGTTTCAAATTTAATAAATAATTTCATACTATTGATATATAATTATTAATAAATATTAGCAGATTTTGTAGTTGTAATAAAAACTTAAAATTTGTCAATAATCTGTTCGATATTTGGCAAATAAGTTCAGATATTTAATATGCAGTTATTAATGAATAATATACGAATTTATGATTTAAATATAAACAACATAAACATTGAGGATTTGTTGCCTTTGCCTTTGTCATTTCATCCAATAGTGTTCCCTTAGGAAGAAATATGATAAATGCTAAAAACTCTGACAGAATATTAGAACGGGAAAATCCATTAGTTTGTTTCTAAGTCATCTTTGGCAATCAATCATCAATTCACAGTATTTTTCTCGCATATATTTGATGAACTATCATATATAACATACATTCATGATTAATGCCATGATGAATGATCTTTATACAAATTTAAGAAGCTAAATAAAACTTTCAAGTGAAAGGAGTCGATGACTGATGGGAATGAATAACATACTTTATTGGCCATGTAGCTCATTAGTAAGGGAACTGTAAGTAAGCAAAACAATTCTGGTAGGGAGAAATGTAAAGCACATTTACTAGTGCTCTAAGTATTGTTGTAGTTTATTGAAAGAGCTTCTTGTGCTGCCTTCTGTTGAAGAGTTTCTGCAGTATTTACTTGAAACACTAATCAAGTAGTTATCAGAATGTGATAAATTACAACCCGAGCAATTTGAGCATGATTGTCATGAATTTATTCTTTATGCAACTCAACTGTGCATGTGTGGAAACTGCAATGGTAACATTGGCAGAACAACCAGTTTAATTTTAGCTGCTCTCCCTGATTGCAGTATATCAAACTTTCAATTGTGAATTCAACTGATAACCTGTGGATGCTAAGGGGCAGAGTTCTAAAGTTTTTTTGTTATTCCATACCTACTAAAAATTTTCACTACCTGAACTTGTTTAAATATCCGGACTAATGATGACAAATGATAAAACCAATGGGTATCCAAGTCAAATGAGTAAAATATCCTAGTACTTGTGGGTATATATTCGTTTCGGATGATAAATGGATACCCAATTATATGTGTAGTATTCACAATTTTAAGCACTCTTACTTGCTGAACCTGATTGTTAAGCATGAGGCGCTAGAAACCGAACTTAAAAACTGTCGGGTATCTATGGAGATCAATATTAGCTACCGATTGTCTTATTAGGATGTGTTTCTTACTTCCCCTGATCTGGTTAAATTTCAGAAAATAAGATTACCTCTTTTATGAAACAGAGAAGAAGAAAGCACCCAAAAAGGCCAAAAGCCATAGAGCTATGAATGACATCAAGGAGAGCATCAGGGAACTAAAATACTACAAACAAGCCATCTTCAAAGCATCAAACAACGGCAAGCTGTGACACTTTGATGTTCTGTTTACGCCATGGATTGGAGGAGAAAAGGTAAGTTATTGGTAAGTCAAGATGATTTTTCGATTGGCTGTACATCACCTTGTATCCTTTGGAAGAATGTCTCATTTTTCAGTTGGATGCCAATCTTCCCAGTTGAAAATTTTATGAATGTTGAATCACTTCTCTCGTTACCAAGGATCATAGTAGAATGCTAATGTTCCCCAAAGGTGCTTTCTTTGGCTTCGTTTACACAGACTAATGCTGCAATAGGAATCAGTAGCATGGAATAAGAACTCTTTTTAGGCAAATGCTACAACAGAAGGAAATATGTAACATTACGCTGCTTGAAACGTGAAAATTTTAAAAAATACGAAACATTAAAATATTCTAATGCAACGGTATTATCCGCCACAATGTGTGATACTTACCACGTGACGTTTAATATTACCATGCATAACATTAACTACGTGAATCATAAGGTGTAAAAAATTCGTTAACCGTTAAATTGGAACTGCCCATTATTTCCCTAAACCCTAAACTACTAAACTAAACAATTAAATCCATTTTTTCCTAGTAATTTTTTAATATGCATATATCAATATTAATTAATTCATACATTTATTATTTTTATGAATATTTACTCATTTGAAAACTAGATTTTGGATGTGATGTTAAAATTCGCAATTAAATAATGTAATTTTTATTTAATCGATGTTTTATTTATTATTATTATAAATAACTTTTCTCATTTGATTCACTTTATATATGATTTTAAAATTTACATAGTTGAATAATAATCAAATTGATGTGTTTATTTATATTCCTAATTCATTTGCATTTTTATACATCCATGCAACAATCACAAAAAACTTATAATCACCAATAATATCACTATTACAAACTAATACAGCAGAATAAGAATTAATAAAGATAATTATAGACTATTTATAGTTTGTCGTTGCTTCTAAATTTGGTTGTAGTAATAAACTATTTCTTATTATGCGTTATTTAAAATAGCTAAATTTAATTTTTATGAAACTTTGGTTGTAGTAGTAAGCTCAACCAAGAACGAACAATTGAATTCATACCACGACTCCGAACGATCTGAAAGGTTACAGATTGCTCTGCCACGGACTCGTAGGTGCGAGCACTTGCTCGTCCGTAAGAAAAGAGTACATGAGCTTTTTCTATTAACTCTATTAATACGGTAACATTAATAAGAAAGAGAAGCTCATCGAATTTTACCAATGTGGAACTATTCTCTGCACTTCCATTTTAATTAATGTTATTCTGAACTTACTTTAAAAAATTAATTTCTTATTTATCTTTAATTGATTTTGAATAAATTCATAGTCTAAATCTATTAACAATTGCAAGCACTTTGATGATACCTCAATTTTTTATAAAACTATATTAGTCTTTTTTTAAAGCCCAATATCCAACAGGTGGTGGACAGGGAGCTGTTAAGTTAGGGCGTACATACGTAGATTTTGTTCTGGAAGGTTTTAGTTTTACTCCATGCTTTTTACTACGGTCCAGAATCAGTAGATTTGTTTTTGATTCGTTTCTACAATTCTTTTCCTTTAAAATTATCAGAGATTTCGTTGGCGTGGCGTAGATATCTGAACCTTTGCTTGCATCTGTTTTTGGTGCAGATTGCTCTACAACGCGCAGAGATGGTCGAGCTCAAGCAAATTACTGCGGTCGACAGAATATGATTCCCATCTGGAGCACAACGATGCTTCTTCTCCTTTGCATTTTCTTCAAGCAGACGAGGCATTAATTTGTTTCAGGACGGCAATGTCCAGTGTGTTGCTCAACGAGCTATCTCGACTTTTTCACTTCATAGTTGATTGTCTTCTCTTGTCAACTGTGGAGCTCTGTTTTTTTATCAGACTGTTGATAAGATCCAAGTCGTAGATAATGGATGTGGGTAGCGATCATGTTCGCCTCTCTGCTCTTCGGTGTGCATTCTGGTGTCGTCCTCGTTCCTCGTTCCTAGCCAACTGCCTGCCTCAAAATTCCCATTTCAAGTAACGCAGGGGAGACCCACGTCCGAGAAGCCCTGTTCCACAGCGCCGAGCGACGCCTCCGGTGAGGGCACCGTCCTCTTCACTCGTCTCGATCTGGCTCTGCGGTCAATGGGCGTGGACGAGTTCCTCCTCGGGTTCCATGGCAGGCATCCGCCGGCGGCCAGAGGAGATGCGCCGCGCGTGTCCGTCGCGAGGGCGAGGACGGCGGCGGAAGCGTGGGAGGAGGTCCCCGGCCAGGGCGGATTGCGGTACAGGGACGCTGCTGTGGATCCGGTGACCAATGGGCGGTTTCATAAGCAGGAGCGACAGAGTCTGCTACAGACTCCGATGCCAGTGGGGGACGAACGAGGAAGAGGCCTGCGCTGGATGATCTCTCGGACAAGCTTGATCTCCGGAGACAGAAGAGGATGATAAAAAACAGGGAGTCAGCTGCGAGGTCGAGGGAGATAATTACTTATCGATAATTATTAATGAGAGACAATTATTAATTATATTATTTTACAATTATTATTACTTATCGATATATTTTTTTAAAAACTGATACCACAACTAACCATGTCAATAAGATAAAAATATGCTTAATGTTCAGAGTCAATTTGCACATAAAAAACAACTAAATAGTATAACTGAGTTGGTTATGACGCAGTAGACTTGTAAGGGTTTAATTCCTGACGAAGTCAGGTAATACCTTCCTGTGTCGTGATCAACTGCAGTTTTTCAATTTATCTCCTCATAAATGATCGGGGTAGGAGCCACTGTTAAGATGGTAGATTTCACCTTTTGTAAAGAGATGAAAAACAACAAATAACAAGAAATTACAGGATGATTAAAAAAATTACTTATTTTCAGGATAAAAAAGATTATTATTATTTTTCCTAATCTACAACAGAGGTAATTACACGGAGATCCAGCCGCTACTCTGCGTCAACAGGGAGAGGAAACCTGCAGACGGGGCAGGAATTGCTCCGCATTAGCCACTCCTTCAAGCACACCTCGTGAAATTGATGGAGGCAAGGCATCGCCAGAAGTTGAGTCGCCGCGTCGAAGTCGTCGAGGCAGATCGGGCACGAGCCAGGCTCTTCCGGGGTCACCGTCTGGAGAGCCTCCACGGCCGCTGCCGACGCCGACCTGCAGGGCCCTCCGCCGGACTCCATCTGCATGCCAACGTCGTCGCCGAACACTGAATGCAGATATTGATAGTCTTCCACAGGCAGAAACAAGCGCAGGTCGGTGGAGGAAGTGGAAGGAGCGGCGGGGACTTTGATGACGGCGGAGATCTCCACCTCGACGAGCTCCGCGATCGAGAACCGGTCGAGTATGACGAGGGTGTACAGCGAGAAGGCCACTGCGAGAAGCTGGAGGTCGTCAGGGCGTACGTGGTTCGCCGCCGCGTAGGAGAGCATCCGCCGCGTCTCTTCCTCCCATGTGGCCTGATGGGCGAGGCGATCGAAGTGCCGGCGGCAAGTGAAGTGACCGTCCTCAGAATTAGGAGCCACGAGGCGTGAGAAGTGGCAGGTCAATTGGGGCAGCACGCCGCCCGACGCACGGCGGCGCGCTATCGCCACCTGCCCCTCGACTCGGAGGCCGACGCCACCTGCGTCGGCTTCCCACGCCGGAACCTCCACGAACGACATAGCGCCGTCATCGGCGCCGCTCCTGTGAGTCGCAGAGTCGTCCATTGCGAAGAATTGAACTGGTGGGCGAGGGCAACGCAGCGGAGGTTCTTATATAGCGCTCCACTACTAGATCGGATATAACGGATATTCCGTTACGATCTTTAAGGGGTTAACAGAAGATATCGTGCCATAAAACAGAGTAAGAAGTGGGAAAATAAGTATATTTCCATGACTAAAATATTTTAATATTATTTTTTAAAAAATTAAATAAACATTATTAAATGCAATTCCGGCTACAACAAACAGGGAACCAAATTGACATCTGATTCAAAGAGAGCGACAGAGAGCAGAAACGGCTTCGACAAATCGTGTTGAAGTTCAAAACTCAACACAATACAAGTGGTAGAGCCTTTCTACAAACTAAACTCACGAGCTTATTCATCGCAAATCATTTCAACTACAACGGTGTTAGCATTTCGATTAATTCTTATGAACTTCAGATCCGGTCGCAAATCTTTTTCCTTTATCAATATTGACAAATTAAAATAAATTAATAATTTAAAAATAAAAGAGATATTTTTAATCTCGATGAGGTGATATTCGATAGTCCTCTTAATTTGCTCATCTAGCCACATCCTTTCCTCTTTCTTCCGTGGGACGTCCACAAAATCTTTCTCCAAATATCTCTCAGGTGGTTTGCTTTGCCTATTGCTTATATATGGTGGATGTAACCGCCAAAAGTGAAAAACAACTTGAATCTAGCGCTAGATTACCTTATTTGATTTTGAAAACAAACTAGATTTGTTTCCGATAAATACGGAAATATAACTGATTTCCTAAATTAACGGAGATTAACAGACAAAAAAAACCTATATATACGAGAGCAGATAACAAGAACGCCTGTTCATTTGCTCTTCTTCACCCAAGTTTATCCTCCTTGATCGATCGATTGCTGCGACGACCATGCCGAGGTACACAGACGGCGTAGAGTGGTTTGACTGCGTGGAGTGCGGCGGCCACCACTTCACCATCACCGCCGGAGGCAAGATCGCGTTCGTCGAGCTGTTTGACGACCCCGTGGTGATCAACCCCGTCGACGACGTGGTGGAGCACGGAGAGAAGACTGTTCTGCAGGTGACGGAGTTGGAGAGCGAGAGCACCATCGACGACGAGAGCACCGACACATGGCTGCACATCTTCGACGTCTACCTTGAGGACTCGCCGGCCACCTTCAGCGCTTTCGTCTCCGGCCGCCGGATCAGCAGTGTGACTCGCTTCAGCTGAAGCGTATATATTTTTCAGGCTTTGTCTCGTTAATTAATTTGTAGTGTGTAATATGTGATTAATTCTTGACGTACATGTTTGAACAGATTAATTGTCCTTGATTGTTTTGTTCTTTATGGATGCTTTGGAATAAGATTTTTTTTGTTATTAATTTGCTTTTTTATGCATTAATTCATCCAAATTTGAAAGCTTGTTCTCATCTCTCATCAATTAATCTGCAACAATATAATTGATTCAACTGTTCATGATCAGTTAACTACAAGTTAGGTGACTGATGGTGGTCAAACAAGTTTAAAAAGGTCGATTTACAGATTTAAATGATCAAATTTGACAAGACAGTGAACAGATGGATAAGATCAATTAACTACTAGATAGAAATTAAGTTGAACAACAACTTTATAAAAGAAAATTTTAAAATATTTTGAAGAGGTTAACTCTTGTGAGATTGGAGACGAATTGCTACTGCATTTCTTATTATCAAGAGACAACCAAAATGATAAAAGAGCAAGTACAAAGATCATTGTGTAAAATTTTTTTTCACTTTTTTTAAATATTTGTGTTTTATTTTTTTTGTTATGTTTTTGTAAAAATAAATTATAAGAGATTTCTCTGTCTTCGAAATATATCCAAGAAGGAGAAAATTTAGTACTGATAGATCGCTAAGATTAAGTTATAGAGTAGTCGTCTTGGGAGGTGAACCAAGTAAAATTTGATGTTGTATGTGCGACATCAAATTTAATTTAAGTTTTTCAATGTGCATCCAAATGATGAGCATGAGATAGAGATAAAGTAATTGAAGTTATTCACTGTCTAAATATATAACACGATCCTAACAGAATTAAGAGATTAATAACAACTAAACAAGAGCACCTTAAATTTTAATTTTTGCGTTCAGATTAAAGCCAACATCAATAGAGAGATTCGTTCAGCATTCATTTATTATGCGTTGACTTAGTCTTCCTCTTCAGATGCATGGGAATGCTAGCTGCAGATATAGACAGAGAAGAAATAAATGATGGCAAGGGTTCAGAGAACTCCGCGTTGATTTGTCTCCAAAAGAAAAGGGCTAAAGTATCCATTTCAAAAAGTATTAAATGATACAAAAAAAGTATTTTAATACAAATAGTCAGAGTAACAGAAGTCAAAGCATTACGGAATATCACAATACCTGAATGCAAGGCCGTAGGTCAGTTAAAGCTACTGGAAAACAGGGAAGTAGCATCATTCAGGGAAATCGGGAATGGGAGGTTTTGCATGCATGGAGTATTATCCAATTGCAATAACTTTCATCCTTGTTATTATCAATCAATTTAAAGTATAATGAACAGTCTGAATTTATTTTTGTGAAGGCATAGAGCCATAAAGAAGAGGCACATGATCATTTCCTACAAAATTTTTGATCATTACTTATAAAATATCTTATATATGAAATATATAAGCTGCAAAGATATATATAGATTGATTTGAAGTTTAAGATGTATCACATTTAAATCTCATGTGGTTGCAGGAGGAGGAAGATGAGATGAGGATTCACCAGGTGTGTACTTCTCTTTCTTTTCCTCTGGAATACCAATAATATCTCTGCGAGACTAATAGTTTGTATCTTTGCAGCTTATGGAGACTGGTATCCCTGTTACTGAGAAGAGAAAGCCGCCGCCACAGTAATAGTCTAGAGATGAGGTGTTGCCTACCTGTGCACTTGTCCTAGCTCCTCAACTACTATTGTTCATTATTGCTTATGAGTGAATGTGAATCATTTGCAAGATGTGATGATGCATCCTACCATTTTCCAGATAGAAGAATCATGATAGCTAAAGCTTGTAGTTCACTGGAATTTATGAGCTTTTGAATTGCCTCATGGTGTATGGCACTAAATTCCATATTTGTTTTCTGTTGATTTAGAATACCAAAAAGGGCAAGTCACTCGATCATCTACATGTATATTTTCTATACAGATTCGGCTCAATTGTTTGCCTCAGTTGTTAATTGGCAGTATGAGCAGGAAGATTGAGACTCTCTGTGCGACTGCGCACGATCCGACGGAAGATCTCGCGCAGTTGTCGCTCCAATGGCTCCAGCCCGTCCTTCATGGCGTCGCAGATTTGCGCCAATTCATCCGCCCTCTCTCTCAGCTGCTCCTCCTCGCCTTTCGCCATGGGGAAGTTGCTGACCTGCACCAGCTCCGCCATCTGCTGCGTGCACCTCTCGATCTGCAGGATCTCCTTCAGAAGCCCCGCCGAGTTCTTCCTCTCCCTCTTCTTCGACGACTCCACGATCCGCTCGTGGAGGTATGTGATGGCCGGCGCCCACGGCAAGGTTCGGGAGACGGCGAAGTGGACTTGGAGGCCGCGGTCCTGGCAGGGGATCGCCGCCACCAGGGATAACATAGTGAAGAGGAGCACCGCATTCATGGTGTACACCGGCACCGCCAGTCCCGCGGTGGCGGCCACCTCGTGGCCGCGCGGCGCCGCCAGGTTGCTCCCGATGGACTGCAGCTGCCGCGCGGCGGACCACGAGCCTGACACGCTCCAGGAGAGGGAGCGGAAGCTGGATACTTTGCGCCCGGTGGTCTTGGATGAGGAGGCAGAGGAGGAACCGGAGCCTCCGCTCCGGTCGAAGGAGCGGTTACGGTGGGATACGGTGGCGGAACCGGCGTCCCTGTCGTCCAGCATAAGCACGGCGAGGTCCGCGAGCGCCTTGCGGGCGCGTCGCACCTGACCCTCGCTGATTCCTCGGCCGCCTCCGGCGGCGGGTTTGAGGGCCGCCACCACGATCTCGAGGTGCGCTCGCCACCGCCGAAGCTGCTCGATGCCGTCGCGCGCGGCGTTGCAAATGTCGAGAGCCTTGATGGCGCGGTCATAGTAGTCGGCGACAAGGCGGTCCACGGGCGGCCGAGCCACGGCCTCGCCGCGGTCGAGGAGGAGAGCCCGGAACTCCTCGTGGCACAGCAGGAATCCATCGAGGAGCCGGCGGAGCCAGGCGATCGACAGCAGCCCATCCCCCTCCGCCCTCGCGGCGGCGGAGAGATCCACTAAGACTTCCTCAATGCAAGATTGGAAACCGAGCAACAGCGCATCCTGCCGCTCGCCGCCTGCGCCCGACTCCATGCTCTGATCCCGGCGGAAGTTGAAGATAGACCGGCCGAGGGAGGCGAAGGCGACCGAGTCCTTGGCGTGCATCGTCGCGCCAACTACACCATTCGATTGGTGCCAAGGAAGGAGAGAGGAAGGAGACAAGAGGCGATGAGGAGGCGCCGCCTTTTTAATACGTCGAGACGGAAGGTCAACGTCTGCACTCGCGGTCGTGGCAGACGAGAGTACGCGGACCATCAACACGGCACGGCGCGTCCGCGTATCTTTACCATGGATCCGTACGGATTGCAGAGACTAGAGATAGTTGAAAAAGTCAAAGTGCCGTAGAATCCGTCACCATTCAAATGGTTCGTTTGACCGCATAAAATATAACCAAATCTACGACTTCAAATTTGCAGGGATACCGTGGAACAATTCAAGTCTAAAGTCTGTTCTAGATCTCTCCAGTCTCCAATTCCTAATTCCAAAAGTTTAATCTGTAAATGATTTAATTGTATTGCTGGTATCCTAATTGCTATAAGGATACCAAATGCTGATTTTTATTTTAAAAAAAAAAAGACAATTAACCACAAAAAAAAAGACTATTTGAGCTTTCTTGCGTGGATTTTTCTTCTTCATTGAATATCAAATGAACGCATGAGATTTGAAATTTGACCAAACAGTATTTGAGTTCTGAAAACGATATAATCCCTCCCTTCGAGTTTGTCTGCATTGATATATACATGCTAATTACTGAAAGATGATTCACCTTGTTTGTCTTCTTTGTCTGAGAAGACATTCTAAAAGATATCTCTGGCCTCAATCTTCCATCTTTTTAATTCATCATCTGAAATTCTGAAGAAGAATGCAGCAGCATCAGTCCAATGCCACAGACCAAACCATTCAAATGTCACTCTCATTTTCAGTTTATTTTATTTTGGTCAAATGTGGCAGTAGGTGTAGCCTCATATCACCCCCCACCAGAATCCTTCTACCCACACTGGACAAGCCACGTGGAACTCAATCCATAAAGTTTTAGATTGATGTAAAATCTTATTATTATCCTCCTCAATAGAAAATCTTGCCTAGACACTAATTTGGATTGCAAATATTTTAAAGTAAACTAAGCTTGATACATTATCTTAGAGCCAATTGAAACATCAAAATAAAAAAATACAATATATTCTATTTTACATTATAGTCCCTTTACTTTATTTTCTTACTCTACTTTTCTATATATATATTTTTGGTAATTCAAATATTCAGATCCGATTAATTCTGAAAATGACTAGTTCGACTCCATAAAAATTTTCCACCGGCCGCTAGAATAAATTGAGAAGCGGTCACAACGGTCCATCCAAATGGTCATTATTCTTAGACTTGTCCTTAGATGCCCCATAGTAAGCTACAATTGGGACTCAAATCTTAGATGTCTAATTATCCGTTGGAAGACCTAACCACTGCAATGTAGCCTCATGGGAAGTGATGGCTCAACCTCTTCATATGTTGTTGTAAAAGTGTGATAATGCTCATCCTAGGTGTTCCTCCATTGCTCACCTCAAGACCTTGTAGAAGGGAGGTAAATCAAAAGTACAAATCGAACGGTTGAAGTCCCTGACTCTAGTCGCATGAAGAATTAATTCGCCAAGGGCATGCACATGTAGAATTTCAAATCTTGCTCCATTATTATACATCTCTGCCACCCGAATACCAACTCCACTATGCTCGCTCCATTATTATACATCTCTGGGGCTCAACCTCTCTACATGTGCACTAAGTATCGCATGGAAATTTCCTCATGTACTGTCCTGTTCAGTATGATAAAGTGCCTTGTCCTCCTCTCCATTTTACTGATTGAATTCATCTTGTCTCGCAACAAACATTGTTTGTGCCCACTGATCATTGTTTGGATTGTTTTGGAAACAAAAAATAATGCATGAATTATTTCAAACTACCAATATTTTAAAGAGAATATATAGTACAAACACACAATGAATGGCAAGATTAATTAGCCAAATCATTAAAGAAACTCTTTAGAAAAGCACCTCCACTAAACACTTTTAACACAATTATGTTAACTCACTTGTTGTTGTCGGTGTAGAGCACACACAATTCTTTGCCTCGATCGCTCGCCATCATTAATTAGTACATAAGAATGGAGGTGGAACCCTTAAATTATTGGCACACAGAGACAAATTAACTAACTTGGGATTAGTGGAGAGCTTTGATAAGAGATTATTATTTCATGTGAGAGCTTAAAATATTCTCTTCTTTGTGAGGCTTGTCCTCCAGCCTAAACACAAGCAACTGTTTAAGCATAGCAATGTTTTGGTAACAAAGACAAAACTCTACAGTAATCAAATAAATAAAAATCCACTGAGGCAACTCTTTGCAAAGAGGACAAGACAAAGAGATCACAACCCTTTTTCTAAAATATTATTTTATTTTTTATTTTATTTTTATTTTGGCCTGTGATTAATTTAATTTGCAGGGTTTTGTCATGAAGGCCTTTAGCAGGCAGATTTGATAGGAGATGTTGACATTTGAGATGTAGGACATTGTTTACTCAGTTTCTCTAAGTTTAAACTCTCTTCCTCTCTAGTGAATAACTCATTTATGTTTTATTTTAAAATTTATGATAATCAAAATTAACAATTTTAAAAGTACAAATTAATGAGAAATTGATAATAAATTATTTTGTACCTTTGGTGTTAATGTTTAAAATTATTATTATTATTTTTTTTCACTTTTTTGACATTTTAACTGAATGATTATGTTTTATGAAAGAAAAGGAAGGTGGAGCAAATAACATCATCTTTTTTCCTTCGTGTATTATAGTCTTTGTCTTTACTTACACGAAATATAAAGAAAAAGAAAAGCCATTTTCATTTATTAAATTACAGATTTATTTATTTATTTGCTCCACATCCACTTGATTTGGAAGGAAATTCAAAAAAATTAATTTCGCTTTTTTCATTATATTGGGCTTTAAAGTAAAATTAACAAAATATTCTTATAATTTTATTTATTAGCACGAAGCAATGGTGTCGTGCTGAAAATTAAGGATAAAAATAAAAATTTTAAGAGGCATTTTAACATTTCTGAAACTTTCCGTGGTCGAATGAAAATTTCCTCTGATAATCAAATTAATTAGAGTAGATCAAGCATGTGTATAATTAAAAATTAAATAGGGCTAAGCGCCTTCGTGCTCGATCTCATCGGCCTTCCCTTTCCTTCGCACAGGTTAACCCTGGATCGCCCACCACCATCCACTTCCCGATTCCTCCTTCCTCGATGACGAGGAGCCTCCGCCTGGAATCCCAATCCAGCTGCCGATGATGGACGACCGCAGATCTGTCGAGTTCGATGTCGAGAGGCGTGGATTCCTCGAGTTATCGTGCTCGCAGGAGGTCGTTGTTTTTGTAGCCCGATCGCCATCGGCGGAGGTGAGGCGATGAGGAGGGTGCCGTCGCGATCAAAGGAAGCACTTTTACTTCACGCGTAAGTACTTCGATTTGACCCCGTCCTAAAAAGTCGTGTTTTTCCTCGATCGAAGCGGAATCTTTGTTCATGATTGTGTTCGATCGGAATTAAATGCGAAATGTTGGATCTTGATGCGTCGGTATGGGCGGCGATCTTCGGATGTGGCTTTGGAAGCGTTGAAGGATGCGCCTTTAAGGGCGGAAGCGAGCGTTTGGGAGCTGGAAAGGTGAAACCAACGCCCCTCGCCATTATCTTAGGTCGAGGACGAGCAAAAGCAACGCTATAACTGCGAATTAACATCCCGCAGGAGAGTGAGGCAGTTGTTGGGCGGGTGGCGATTGCAACATCGCCTCGCCTCCCACGAGCGATCGCTTTCAGTAGCTCTGTGCGGGCTAGCGACCAGGCTGTACGCTTCGATTTCCGCGGCTGCGATACAAAAAAGAGCCATTATTGCTGTTGAGAAAGAGAACGGAACGCCAAGCCGCCAACGGGCAAGGCTCGTGGCTTTTACTGACACACCTAAACGCAGAGGATTAAAAAAAAACAGTATTTTGGGTCTCATGTTCCATTCCCTTGCCCTTCCCTCTTCTCATGTCACACCTCTGTTGCTTTGTGAGGGAGAGCGTTGGGAAGGCGTGCCCACCGGCGCTCGTGTCTAGGGCTCGTGCGGGATCCAAGCTGCTGTTTGGGCTCGGTGCGCGGCTACCGAGTGACTATTCCGTATAGGTCTTGGCTTGCTTTCCTGACATCAAAGTGGGCCCCATAGAGTCGTTTTGCCCTCTGTAGCATAGATTTCGATTCATCTCGCCAAGCCTTGGAGTCGGAGCGAGGTTTGGCCGAGGAATCGTGGAGCTCTCCGTCGATGCCGGTGTGCGATGGGTGCCGTTTAGTAGGCGATTTGCGCGATGCTCGTAGAATTCAAGGTATTTCCAGTCGGTTTTTTTTTTTTTTTTTTGCATTCTTTGTCCTGCTTCGACTATTTTGTATGGAGTTCACGAGACTAGATGTACAATTTTGGGAATTTGTGTGGTCGCCTTGCCTCTCGTTTTTTATTTTATTATTACGCAATAGTGTTCTGAAAGTTGGCTATTGGTGCTACTGCTTCTGAGGTAGACGTTAAATACAAAAAAATTTCATCTCGATATTTGGGTTTGTCGAGTTCCAGGGATAAGAATTTTACCCTTGTCTACTAAAACATGTTTAGTTGCTACGGATGGTTGTTAGATCGAAGTTATCTTTGATAGATTGCGAGCTTCAACTACTGATTTGGTTTTGTAGTGATATCCATGGTTTGCTAGAAATTGATTAGATAATTTGCGGTGGCATCCCATGCTTGTTTTTTCTTCTTTGTTTATGGTTTTCTCTTTTGCTCCCTTTTCTTTGATATGCACAAATTTTCATATCTAGATAGTCCAATTCTATGCACTTTAGATAATTTACATATGTCTATTGTGCTTTCGAACTTTAATTATTACCACCTTTTCTGAATTGTATCTTCAGTTAACTACTGCATCTACAACAGTGATGCTCAATCGCCTTGTGGAATTCAAGTTTCTTCACTGTAGCAGGAATAATTTCCTGAATAGTAACCAATGATTGACATGATGAGCCTTGATGGAGGAGAAGACAAATTTTTCGATGCAAACAATGAGATCAGCAATTCCATAAATTCCTTGTCATCTGACAACTCTCTTGCTACAAATCAGCAACTGTTGCGGAGCCTTGATTATGAACTATGGACAAGCGAGCCTATGAGCGTTCAGGATAGGCGAAAAAGATTCTTTAGAAGAATTGGGTTTGATGAGCTTGTGCCATCTTCTGTAGGCTGTTCCAACTCTACTGAAGTACCAACTGTTGTATCATCAGAAGAGCATCTGAATTCGGAAAGAATTACAAATACAAATGGCTCAGTTTTGGACCCTTTGTCATCTGCTGATATGAGTATATCTGAAGATTCCTTCAACTACATTAGGGATCTGGACACTGGTAGAAAATTTGTGATCCATGATGTTGCTAAAGATGGTGTACCCAGTATCTTTAAAGAACTTGGCTCAAATAAGCTGATGACACTGCATGATTTTGAAAATGCTACTGGCATGTCACCCTCTGTTCAAAGATACTTACGAAGGGAACTTGTTCCTTGTGGGGAAATAACTTCCCTTGTTCCTTGTGGGGAAATAACTGCATGCACAAATGATGCAAAGAAAAGCAAATATTTAAAGTGGTGGAGATGTTTAATAAAAAGGAAGCCGTCATCAGAATCAAATAACTATTATGTTTCAGTTAAAAAGCCAAAAATATCAAAATCGGTGAGAACAAAAGTTTTTCGGTACAAGAAAAAATGCATGGAATTCACGGCACTATACCTGGGTCAAGAAATTCAAGCACACAAGGGCATGATAACCACCATGAAATTTTCACCAAATGGAAGGTATCTTGCAAGTGGTGGTGAAGATTGTGCTGTACATGTTTGGCAGATTGTTCAAGTAGAAAATTCTTGCAGATTTAATAGCACAGATGGATCACTATTCCCACCCAAATTAGTGGATAAAATTAAAGTTATTAATATGTTTGTAGGAAAATGTCATAATTCAGCTCCTGTTTTCATTCCAAAGAAGATATTTAAGATTGAGGAAACCCCATTACATGAATTGAAAGGGCACACTGGGGATATCTTAGATCTCTCTTGGTCACAAGCTGATGTAAGTTCTGATTTCTGACCAACTCACCTCTTCATCACAAAGTGATTGTGCTTCTTGCCCTTCTTTAAAATTTGATCTACATTCATGATTCAACTACAGTCCTTTCTCATTGTGGTAGATCTTATAATTCATTCTGCTAGATGATCTGGGAATTCTTTTGGACTGTTATATACTATAACCTTCTATCAAGCTAAGCAATTTATGAAAGAAGTTTATTCCACTGTTGTTTTGATGCTACTTTCGATGGTTTTAGCTGACTTCATCCCTTTTGTTGCAGTGTCTGCTCACATCCTCTAAAGACAAAACTGTTCGCATGTGGAAAGTAGGCTGCCCTGAATGCCTTAAAATTTTCCAACACAATGATTATGGTAATAAAGAGTTGTAACATTGTTCTGTTATTGTTAGTTTGGAGTATTTGTTTATATTTTATAGGAAATTCTGTTGACCTTGTCCATTGTGATCATAGGAATCTACCATTTGTTAATGTAAATTCGTAAGTTCAATTTGCATTTGTGTTCAACATGAGCTTGTTCTTGAAGTCAATATTTTGAGAATTTCATGTATATAGGTTGAGTAGATTTTCATTAGATTGCTTGTTTCATTTTTTGAGAATTTTGTTCAATGATGGAAAGTCTTATTTTTTCCCCTTTATTTTCTATGGTAAGCAGTGACATGCATTCAGTTCAACCCTATTCAAGAACAATTATTTGTTAGTGGCTCAATCGATGGTAAAGTTCGTATATGGGAAATTCAAAAGAATCGTGTGATTGATTGGGTGGATGTAAGGGACATGGTAACTGCTATATGTTATCAGCCAGATGGAAAGGTTTCCTTCTTTTTACAACTATGCAATTCTCTGTTTTTCATCCTTCAACAATGCCTATAATCATTTTTTACTATGGAACAGGGTTTTGTAGTTGGTTCAATCAAAGGGAACTGCAAACTATATGATTGCTTGGGTACTCAGCATAATTTCTTATCTCTCTTGTATGGGATATGGTTTTACTGTATAACGTTTATCATGTTCTTCTCCTGTATAATCCTTTCTCCCAATTCTTATATGTAGCTAAACCAAGCCAGCTTGCATTGCAATTTTGCCTTTTAGGTAAGAAGAAATCTTCTGGCAAGCGGATTACTGGATTCCAGGTTAGTCGTTTGAGATTATTATAGTTGTTAAGCATGTTTAAGGTTTTCTTGGTAAAATTTTGGCCCAACCATAGGTCTTTTCTTGCAGTTCTTTCCAGGAGATTCCAAAAGAATTATGATCACATCTGCAGACTCTTTAATCCGGATCTGTGATGGGCCTGATGTCGTTCAAAAATTCAAAGGTGGAGATCAATTTCATCTTCAAACTTGATAGTCTTAAAGTTGAATATTTCTTCTTTATTTGGAAATGCTATGGCTCAAACTAGAATACTAACCTAATGCAGTTAAATTTAGACGTAATTTGATAAGGCATTTCGACCTAAAGTCTTTTGAAAATTTCTAAAGCAAGTCTTTTGTTGACATGTCTAAAAATACAACACATTGGGAAATCTGTTTTTCTTTTTAGATAGCTTTTGTATGAAATTCTCTTTTGCATTATTTTCTAAACTATGTATTTCTTAACTAAATGATGCTTCATAGGTTTAGGATGAATGCAGTTAGCAAAAGGAAAGTTGAAACAAAGTTATACATGCAGAACAATTGGTCTAATCATTTAGAAATTTGAGTAGCGTGTCGATTTACAATGTACATATATGCTAATCTACTGAAGAAAAATTTTGTATGAGCATGTGAGACATCTGCATTCTCAGTAAGTAGGTTTGAAAACATTTTTTCTGTAAGTAGAAGATGGTGGCCACAATGTTTAGGGAAACTTAGGAGGTAACAACTTTACATATAGTCCAGTTCCAATATCATTCTTTGAGTATGCCATTTGCATTGTCTATTTCTCCGTGCGAAGAGGAAGCATCAATATATCTCTCAGTAGAATGATGTGGAATTCGTTTTGCAATCTGAGTTGAATGTGTTATTGAGACAATCTGTCCATTGCTTGATTGATGCCGTCATCGACAAAGTTTTTCAATTAAGTGCTTAAACTTCAATTGTCATGCAATGTAGGTCCCCGGAAATCCAAATGTCATTTATCTGCATCATTCTCTTCCGATGGAAGGCACATTGTATCTGTAGGCGAGGACTCAAATGTCTACATCTGGAGTTATGATAAATTGGACAAACAACTATACAGAGGTGCCAAGTTGGTCCGTGCTTCGGAGTTCTTCTATTCTGAAGGTGCATCCATCGCAGTGCTGTGGCCCGGCATGGTCAACGAAGAGACAATCACAAGTGACAATCTTCAGGTTCCCACTCAACACCGCAGAGCAACATCAGAATCTATCCCTTGGCTAAAGAATCCAGACTGCATCTCTCTTGGAGCATGGCTTTTTCCTGATGGTTCATCAAGATCATCAGCTACATGGCCGGAGGAGAAGCTTTCCTGCCAGACGAAGTTGCCATTGCAATCGGGAGACACTCGCGAGCACTGTCTACGACTTCATAGAGATTGCTGGAGCCTCACACCTAAGCAGGCAGGCGCATGGAGTACAGTCATCGTAACAGCAGGAAATGATGGGGCGATAAGATCCTTCCACAATTTTGGATTACCTGTTAGGCTGTGAATCAAGAAGAGATATCACACAACTGTGGATAGTCCAAAAAACAAAAAGCAATTGAGGCAAGAACAGCCTGAGATGCTTGCAGTAACGGCTTATATTGTCGGTCAAGATGAGTCCGCGAATGGAGGATGATGTTGTGTTTCCATTGAGAGAGTGAAATGATGATCATGATAGATCAGTGCTCATTGTCTTATTTCCCTAAATCTAGGGAAAAAAAGAGGGATTTTTTTGTTTGTCAATGTATAGCAGAAGGCAATCACTTGCAAATGTGAAGTATATCACAAAATCCTTTCCCACAAAAAGGGAAGACAGTTGACATTGCTTGTGTCTTTCATGCTGGTTGGTTGGGATGACAATGGATTGAATGTTTATATTTTTGGCGGCGCATTTGAATTTATATATTTATTTAAATATTACCATCTACTAGAGAAAATAGAGATAAAAGGAGAAAATGGATTTGTCAAAGATTTATTTTTCAATTTGTGATTTCTCGAAAGAAAGAGGGAAAGAAATTTTTAAAGTTTAAAAATATTTCAAAATTGATTAGTTATATATTTTAACAAAATAGAATAATTGTTTCTGTAGGCAACATAATTAAAATAAGAATATGTTTACAAATTTAAATAGTTGTAAATACAAAAAAAAAAATTGATAGTAAAAAGTTTTGTAAAAAACAAAAAATTATTCCCATTGTATCTTTAATCTCACGTGCCAAACTCGAGAATGAGATTAGCGGCAGGTTTATTGACTTCTATTTGAAAACGTGTCATTTAAATGTCAACTAATTGAGATCCGTCGCCATGCAAATCACGTTTACCAATTCTATTGTAGAGTGATGTGTCATTAGTAATCGATCATCTGAATTAGTCAGTTCTTAGAACTCTAAATTTGACTCCTGGAACATAATTGAGTTGGTTACGACGAAGTAGACTTGCTGAAGAGGATAAAGATTCAAATTTCGACGAAATTGAACAATACCTTCTTCTATCGATTTATATTTACCTCCTCATAAATGGTTATGAGACCGATCGTGTAAGACCACTGAATGACGGATTCATCTTTTACGATGAAAACTATGTACTTGATTTTTAATTTTTACCAACACTTGAATTTTTCAACGCTATAATCTTCAAGTTTGCCGGCTGCTGCTAATTTATTATTACGAAGATGAGCTCACAATCAATTTTATATCTCTCATGCCGTAATAAACTTGATTACTAACTCACCTAATCAATAACATTAATCAAAATAACCCTAGAAAATTTGTTTTTTTTTGTCGTGAACAAAGCATTGAGACTGGCATAGAGAAAATGAGAAAGAATGAACAAATTTCGAACCTTTGTGAACTGGAAACTCAAAGGTCAACGGGTGATCGATCGGAGTAGCAACAGGGATCGTGATCCTGATCTTGTTTTCAGAATGAACAAATTGAAGCTTGATCTTTGGTTAGATATCCGGAAATTGGCTCATGAGATCCCAAAGGGCTCCAGGGGAAGGCACGGTCGGAGTGGAGAGCAAATTGGCGACGGGGCTATTGTTGAAGAAGTTGCTGTTGAAGTTGTTGTTGGCGAAAATTGGGCTCAAATCGTGGAGGAAGCTGATCACTCCGGGGTCGAACGCCGGCGGCGTGAAAAGAGTGGGGGAGATCGGCGGGAGCGAGGCCGGCACCGGCGACAAGATCCCAGGGAAGGAGGCGGTCCGGTCGAGGGTCGGCCCGCCCTCGATTTCCCAACGCCCCGAAACCCCCGGCTGCGCCCTGGCCTCCCTCACGCGCGGAGACGACGCGGATGCCGATCTCTCGAAGGAGGCGATGCGGGCGGCGGGGGAGATCGCCCCGGCCGGGGGCAGAGGAAGCGGCGCGGCCGGGAGGGGCGGATCGGCGGAGGAGGAGCCGGAGCCGGTGAGCCGCTGGACCAGGGTCATGAATTCGGTGGGCTCGATGTGGATGATTTTGGGGGAGACGGTGTAGATGATGACCGGATCGCGGGGCCGCGGCGGCGGAGGGTCGCCTGCAGGCGGGGGGCGGTGGCGGGGCGGAACGATTGGCGGTTTCCGGATCTTGTGGGACTCTTTCCCGACCTTGAGAGGAGATGGCCGGGGACCCTGGAGCTCTCGCCGCGGCGACGGTCGGAGATCCGACGGATCCATGACTTTGGTGAGAGAGAGAGAGAGAGAGAAGGAAGAAGGTCTGTTGGTTCGCGGTTAAGTATCGCCCAAAAGAGGAAGAGACAAAATGGAGCCAATTGTTTATTTATGAGAAAGAAAAGTAACTTTTGACTTTGTGAAAGATTTTCGTGCGAGTCTACGACTTACATGTGTTCCGCGATTTTGACTTGGCCCCGGAGGCGGCCGGCGGCGGCGGGGTCGACGGAATAGAGGAGGGAGGATATGAAAATTTTGACAAAATTGACGAAGTCAATGCTTCAAGCCGACAGATATGAAAATTAAAATAAATACGTTAAATAAAAATGTAATCAAATAGAGGAAGAATTCAAGTCGAAGTTCTAAAGTCAATAGCTTTCGGCTGCCACCATCTCAAAAGTCAATGCCATTGGCGTTGGCCTCGTCAAGGCAGCCGTTTTCAGCGCCGGATGAGTTTCTGGTTGAGGTTTGTTAAAAGGAAGTGAACGATGCCTCGATTTTTTGCTCCACTTGCGGCGTTCATTTGTTTTTTTAGAACTGAAATATCTAAACATAGTTTGAGTAGGTACGACAAAAAAGAGTTTTTTTTAAAAAAATAAAAAATTATTGTGAAAATAAACTTTTGAGAATTCTTCACATTATCATTGTCTCTTTAAATTACGATATAAAGACTAACTTTTTATGATCCCCACATGTTCTGTTCGTACATAATCATAATCATCCTACCAGTGAAGAGCTTGTATATAAAATCATAGTCATCCTGATCCTTTAAACGAACTGGATCAGTGCCTGTTAACATGATTCAAAAGCAACATTTATGGATGATACAGTGGATAAGAAAATCTACATCTCTCATAGGGAATTTCCTTAAATTCTTTTTTTTTCCTTTTTGCTACCTTTGATACCGGAAGGAAATCCTAATTTGAATGTTGGAATAGCCATGCAAAACCCTACCTCGATGCTCATTTTAATCCTTGCTTGAGTGTTGTAGACATCCCAAATGTTCTCTTCAGCTTTGTCATTTTCAACTTCTTCCTCTTAGTAGTTGATTCTTGTTGGCTCACCTGTTCGCAATCTCGGACAAAAATAAATTGACAAATTGATGTTGTGATGTGGGAAATGTTGAAGACCTTGATTCCATGGGAGATGTAGTTCATGGTGAAACTATCACCATAGCCAGAGATGAATTTGAAATATTGATTAATCGGGCGTGTGTAATAGGTTTTGTAAAAACTTCTTCAAATGAATCTGACTCCTAAAAAAGTACTTGACGACTCAACCGAGGTGCCATTTATTCTCAATCGAGGGCCGATAACGGAGTAAGACCATAATACCATGAAGAATACTCAAATGGATTGATGGAAGGGGAGATTGCTCCTCTGAATCGGAATAAAGGCAAAGAGTTTGTATCTATTGAAAGCATGTCTTTCTCAACCTATGTCTTGAATGATGAATTACCTTATAACTTTCAGGCACTTCAACTAGGAGATTATAACAAATCATTTGATCTTAAGGATCACTTCGATTGATTTGAGAAAAATGCTTTGTGCATCAATATACAAATGCATTAGTATATAGATGATGTTAAGTGCAAAGTCTTTTTAACAACTTTTTCCGGTTCTGTTCAGCGATGGTTTAACTAACTACCATCCTCATCAATTCACACCTTTGCCGACTTCAAAGCCGCGTTCCTGCAATACTTCACTAGCAACAAGTAGTACCATAACACACCTTTCAACCTGTTCGTTTGATTAAGGAAAGCTTGAGAGACTACATACATCAGCCCAAGTATAGGCATACGACTTCGACAATCCTAATAAAAGATCGCTTGAACTCAACCTGATTGATGAGACGCGGGAGAAGGTAGCAATGCGGCTCTTCGCCTATCGACAATCGATGTGATCGACTTACAATAAAAGGGTCATTCCTCGCACTTTTCAAATTGACGACTTCGTCAAGCCCGTGGGATATGTGGAAAAGTTGAAGGCTAAATGTGGTGAACCCTATCGAGTCACACATAAACTGAGCACAAGAGCATACTATCTTAAAGACTCGATGGTAAAGAGCTCTATCTACCGTGACCAGTTGTGCACCTATGTCCTTATCATGTTTAAGGACCTCAAATATTTATTATTTTCTATTTTATCGCAAATACTTATTTACCTTGTACTTGTCTCTACTTCATCTTTTCTTGCCAAATCACTCTCCACTTACTCGAGTTTTACACCAAGTCCAAGATCTCAGGTCCATACATCAAGTCCAAGATCTCGGGTCCTTACACCTAGTCCAAGATCTCGGATTCCTACATAACACCCCGATTATTTCTCCCTATTTTAGGAATATTAATTAGATTTAAAATTATAATAAAAGATTCTTTAGTTAAATGATAGAAGGGAGTTTGAAGAAATAAAATAGGTGAAAAGATTCGCCTTGCAAAGACGAATCCAACGAGACCAAGTTTGACCAAATCGGAGGTCGTTTGATGGCTGAACCAGGCGAACCAAGTCTGAACCCGGTTCGCTACAGTAAAAGGATTTTAGACCCGGTTTAATTAATTACTGTTCACAAAGAAATGTTAAGGGGAATAAAAATAAAAACCCCTTCCGACTTTTTCCCCCTTTCGCCGCTCGCGCCTGCGTCCGCGCAACCGCACCCTTACCCGGTCCGCCGCCGCCCGATTCTGCCGGCGAGGAAGTCGGAACGGACGAGGGAGAAGGCTATAAGAGGAGACCAGAACCCTAGCGGGACGGGAGCCTCCGCCGTTCGCGATTCCTCTTTTGCCGACGCCGCTGGATCCTCTGCCCTTCGCCGCCACCAAAGCACCGAAGCCCCTTTCGTCGACAGCCGATCGCCGGAGGAAGTCTCCGTCTGAGAACAAGCCGAGCCTAGTAGCCCTCTTTTCCTCTCCTCTCCTATTGATGTCGGATTGAAGCTGGGTTGCCGTCCCCTGCTTCGCTGCCGCCGCGTGAAGACCGACGACCGCTGCCCGAGGCCCTCTCCGTTGCCCATCACCGCGATCCTCCTCTTGCCGAAGACGTCGCCGCCCTGCCGCTGCCTTGCCTCAGCTGACGCCGGCCCGAGCCTCTGCTGCTCTGTTCACGCGAAGAAGAAGACGAGCGCAGAAACGTTCACGCGAAGAAGAAAACGAGCGTAGAAAGAATAGAAATTAATTAGATTAATTAAGGTATGGTTTAATTAATTAAAATTAGTTCGATTGATTAATTAAGGTTAGTTAATTAAGCTAATTTAGTTAATTAATTGAGGTAAGTGATTAATTGAAGATTTAATTGATTAGTAGTAATCTGTTATTAATTAATTAAGTAATCTAGTTTACTTAGATGATGATATGTTAATTAGTTAATTAGTGAATTTATTAATCAGTTTAATTAGTAGGTTAATTAGTAATTAATTAGTAATTACTGTAACTAATTATTGAATTAGTCCGTTTAATTAATTAATTAGTGAATCGATTAAAGTATAAGTTGGTTTAATATTCAGTCACTAATTGAGAAATCAGTTTATCTTGATTTATTTATGAGTTAATTGATTAAGTTTTGTTAGTGAAGGATTAATGGAGTAATCAATGGATTAATTGGAAATGGTAAGTTGAGTTGGGATAGGATTGACTCTTGAACCGATTGAGTAATTAGATGATGTTAATTTAATAATTAGTTAATAATAATGGATAATTAATTGCTTTGACAAGATTATTGATTAACTAGTTTAATAACTAATTATATTTAATGGTTAAGTCAGATAATTGATTAGTAGTTGAGTAATTGATCAAGTTAGGTTTACTAGTTAATTAAAGTGGATTAATGGGATAATCAAATTAATTAGAAATTGTGAATTGATTTGGATTAGGGTTAGCCCTTGACTAGGTTAAGTGATTAGATCAGGTTAATTTAATAATTACGGTTAAGTCATAATTATGGTTTCTGATAGGTCGCGTAAAGAAGGCGTTAGAGCACTTCAGAGAAGATCTTCGATTTCACAAACCTTAACGTTAAAACCCTACTGAGCGGACAAGGTAAGTACCTCTCACCTGCAGTATAAGTAGCTCCGTTCGTATGCATAAATCCATAGTTTTAGTTATTCAAAATTTATGTATGTATGTGGAGATTAGTTTCTCTTACAGAATGTTTATGAAAATAATTTACCTTGCCTCAGTAATTATGGACTCAGTTCGTCCATGGGTGGGCTCCTAGATCGCCCCTAGGCCCTAGATCGCCTAGTATATGCAAGGTTAAAGAGAAAAGAATGATTAAAGAAAGTATTTTACTTTTATGTGGCATGTGCTTGGACTCAGATCGTCCATGGGTGGGCTCCTAGATCGCCCCTAGGCTCAGATCGCCTAGTAGTACCCTAATGGGTTCGGGATTAGCTACCTCGGATCTATTTAGGGATGCGCGCATAGTTAGCACAATGCCGGGCCCACAGCAGGATGATTACTATTTTCACTTACTATATGTATAAGTTTTCAAAAGTTCATTACTAACTTGAAGTGAAAGTAGTTTTTAGATCATGTTTAGTTCAGTTATGATTTTAGTCCATGTGCTTGTTATGATGCGTATGCCATGATATTTATCTAGCTTATATGTTTCAGTAGCAATAAATGATAAGCATGAAGATATTTCCTTTCATATTTTTCAAAGCATGATTTTAAAATATGCATCGTTTTGTGAGTAGGATGGTACTTACTAAGCTTTATGCTTATAGTTTTATTTTCCTTGTATTGCAGATAAGGGCAAAGGAAAATAAGAGTAGCGGAGGCGGCAGGGACGATGTGAAGTGTGTGCTGTGGTGGAACATAGAATAAAGATCCTTGGGGAACTTGCATGATGTTCAGAATAGAATGAACTAGATTTATATGTTATTTAATTCCGCACTTTTAGTTGAACAAGCTGCCTAATGTTATGTTTAGATTTCTTATTATTGTGATATGAGTTAATCCTGGTAGCCTGCTTAGTATTCTTATGTTTTACTTACAATTGACCTATTACTAACACATGTGTTTATTCCACCATCACGTAGTAAGAAATTTTAAATCAATAGTAGATTTTGGCAAATAAGTAACGGATCGCCTTGTGGTAAGAAGGGCGGTCGTTACACTTCAAAAATAAAATTATGAGGGCTTAGACCCAAAATGAATAATATCATACCATTGTGGAGATATGTTGATTTCATCAGTTTTGATAATTGGTATCAGAGTCTTAGTCTATGTGGAGCTATATAGAAAATCTTATGGAAAAAAATGGAGGTAAGGAAGGCCCGGATCATAGGGATAATGGTAGAGGACTCTTAGTGAAATCCATGATAAGCTCTCGAGGTAGGTAAGTTCTAATAAGTCAGTTGGATCAGATACTAGATAGTCTTGACAGATCAAGAGGACCAAACATTAAGGTAAGGAGGGTCTGATGGGTCAAGAGATCGACGTCAAGTTGACTTTGATTGGAGTATGATAGTCTTTCGTTTGAGGAGAGGATTGTTAGAAATATAATCAAAGTCCCACATTGGAAATATAATCAAAATCCTACATTGAAGATATCTCTATTGGTATGAGACATTTTAGGTAAAGTTCAAACATAAAACTATGGTAACTTAGGTCTAAAGTGGACAATATCATATCATTGTAAAGATATGTTAATTTCATTGGTTTAATACATACATCGAGTTTAAGACAGTCCATACACCTAGAGTTATAAATAGGTCAACCCATGGCGGGGCGGACCAACCCACTAAAAACTCATCATATGGTGGGGCGGAGTAGGTCGACCCACCAACTTGGCAGGTTGGGGAATCTCCAATCCAACCCAACTCAAGATAGGTTGCGGGTTAGGCGGGCCAACCCACGGACTTGTCAAAAAATAAAAAAATATTAAAAATTTTAAATTTAGATTACAATTTAAATTGATCAAGTTGAAATTTTTAAGCTTAAATTGTAATTTAGACGGATCAAACCCACTAATTCATTGAGTTTTCTATTTTAATTTTAAAATTTAAAATAAATAAATAAACTTTCTCAATCCACAGGTCAATCCAAGTCCACCGCGGGCCAACCCATGCAGGTCGCGGGCCTAGGCGGGTTAATCTATCTGAACCTATCTTAAAATGGGTTGATAAAATTTTAACCTAACTAACCTAAATTATTTGGCGGAGTGGGTCAACCCAATAGACCCAATCCAAATTGACAATTGTACATACATCGAATCTAAGACCTTGGATGCACTGAGTCCAAGTCCAAAATCTTGAGTCCCTATACCTAGTCCAAACGTGCTCCCACGAAAATAAAAGACACTTGAGTCTCTACATTGGGTCCATGCATGTTCTCACGAAATTGAAGACGCTCGGGTCCATACACCGAGTCCAGATGTGGGAATCGAAAAGGCGAACAACCACTCTGAGCTATTAAATCATGCATCTGCATCGATAGGATCTCAACAGTCACTTCAGCTGATGGCCCGACATGGTTTCAACACATGTCAACCTCGTGTTGACCGACATTAATGCCGAGAGATGACACCCCTATCAGAGGCTTGATATGCAATTATGTATATCGTTTGTATTAATGATGCTTGCCTCACATATTACTGAGGCTTCCATAGAATACGACGACAAAGTTTAGCTGCGTGGCACACATATTACTGAGGCTTCCAGTCAAATATAGGCGAAGGTCAAAGTTAAACATGAGTGGAGATCAAAACAACTATCTAACTCCATCAGCTCGGCCACCCGACTCTATCAACTCGATCATCCGACTTCCTCCGCTTAGCCACCCGAATCCTTCAATTGGACACTTGAGATGAATATTCCGAAACACGTGACACCGTGGAGGATGATGATGAAGGAGAATAAAGGTTACTAACAGTTATTGGATTTGATGCCAAGAGGATGATGAAGGAGAATAAAGGTTACTAACAGTTATTGGATCTGGTCCTCCACTAACTCGAATACAAAGCCAAAGGATGATATCTCTCCCAAGGAATTTCCCTAAATTCTATTTTTTCCTTTTTCTTTTCTCAACGCTCATTCTAACTCTTGATTAAGTGTTGCAGGCATCCCAAACGTCTTATGCAACTTCATCATCTTCAATTTCTTCCCTTTAGCAGGTGATTCTTGCTGCGATCTCAGACCAGAACAATAAATATACTGATATTGTAATTTTTGCATAGCCCTAGTAACGAATCAAGGTTTAAAATCTTGATCTAAAGTAGATGCATCGATGGTGTTAATGGTGTACCAAAAGTAGATACATCAAGGTGGTGTCGGTTAGTGTTGATCAGGATGGAAAAGAATGAGAGGAAGAAACAGGAGAAATCCTAGCTCAAGGTTGTCAAAATCGCGAGTCAACTCGGCGAGTTTACGAACTATTATTTCAATTCCGTATTGAATCAGCTTAAAATCGGGCCCCCCCTTGTAAACTCGTAAACTCGCGAGTCAACTCGGTAAACTCGATAAACTCGCGAGTCAACTCGGTCAAACTCGGTAAACTCGATAAACAAAGGAAATCTTGGTTTGATGTTTACTTTTATCAAATTTGGACAATGGAAGCTTATTTGGTGTATCTATTGGACTATTTTTGTATGAAATTTTAAATTTGTCATTTTGTAACTTGATGTTGAAACATAAATTTTGAAAATTTCATATATTTTCATGTTAAATTTTCATGTTTAGTCTTTTTTTAGATGTGAAAACATGTTGTTGATAACTATGTTTATGCTTTTTTATTAGATATGTGAAATAGTGATTGTTCTTATGAAGTTATGATCAAATATATATTATTTGACATTTTATAACTCTTTTTTGGATTATCTATAAACTCGTACGAGTTTACGATACGAATTTACGATACGAGTTTGTGCACCCCTAACCGAGTCGACACTGGAATCGCGAGTTTGACAACCTTGTCCTAGCTTATGAACAATCTCCTCCTCCACATCACGTCTCCTATTACAACTCACTCTGATAGTGGCTCACGAAATTGAGAAAGGTGACGACCACTCTTTCATGGCAGATGAATTGATAAATTCATGTACTAGTAAGTGTGTAGTTAATCAATACCTAACTGAATAACAATTGTATGTCTCTGTCTGTACACTCTGTAAACTGAAATAGGTGGACCACTCCTGTTTTTTTTCGAGGAAAACAAGCTCACACGTTGTTTGACAAGCGAACAGTTTCCAAGTTTTAATATGAAATTTCGGTTTTGATTCATTTGTACATGTAAATTGAGGTTATAAAATATTTTGCCCTTTCTTAATCTTGCAGAAAACCCTTTTCAGACAAATTCAAGTGAGTTGATAAAATCTCCAAAGTACAGTTATAGTTATCAGTTGGCTTGATTAAAGATTAAAGGAGTGGTATTTATTTTATTTATTTTAATATAGCTTTTCTGAAAACATAAATCCTTTTCATCTCTCCTATGCCAATGAACCAAACTGAGTTATTTATTATTATTATCCATCAACTTTAGCTGCCAAAATTTATCGCAGTATCTCTAAAAATACAATTTTATAATCTTTTTCAGACTCCAACCGACTGCGATTGTTGAACAAAAACAGGGGAATCTTGAGTACAAACAAGGATCTTACAACTGTTTTGATTAGGATATATATATATATATATATATAGCAGACAATTAGCTAGAGCAGCAGAGAATTCTTTCTTCTATATTGGTCTGTGGACCATCTGCTAGTTCTTCTCTTTTTTCTTTGTTCTTTTGTTTAGTTTCAGGATGATTATTAATGGCATTCATGGAAAAACAAAAACTGTGTACTTGTTAATTAAGAGACAATAATAATCTTTTTGCATCAATAATTGCCTTGCTAACCATATCCAATCATATCATTTAATCGCTCTTGTTCAGTTGATGGATTTGCTTACTATTGGACCAACATGTACAGCTTTCTGTGTTCGAAATCTTCAAGTTGTGCAAGAGAAAATGACGCAGGAAATAGGAGAGGAGCAGGTGGAATTAAATGGACTTATTAATCTCTTTTGATAAATTTAGAGACGCTCATTCGAGCGAGATTGCTGGAGAGAAAGACAGTGTTCACTGGTATCTTGGGAAGAATTAGAGTTTGCATGCCAAAGCTAATTGAAGGCGAAGTGAAATTTCGACCTCCCAATTCAATCTCCTTGAGAACCGATAAATCCATCAAAACCAAAGTCAAAACTATTCTTGCATTGGTGAAAAATAGAAAAACCTTCCTTCACCACCACGAAATGGAAAAAATAATCAAGATTTATACATTTATTAATCTACAAAATGCTATAAATAGCTAGCAGATAAAGAGTATTCAATGATGTTCGTGAAGTCAAACGTCGATGCGACTTTTCTTTTTCAATTAATTATAGCAATTAATCAGCATGCCAGTTTTCAAGGATCGTTACTTTACCATTTCCTTTATTTTTAACCAATTTTCTTACTGTAGCTTAAAGCGATAAAGCCAGACGACAACGGCTACAAGACGATATATAGGCCAAAAGCTTTGATAATGACGTCCCACAGCTACCAATCCTGTCTTTTTCTTGAGGATGGAGGAGGAATCGAAGTTTCTGCGTCCTAAAAATTCCATCTTTATCGACCAACGTCGTAAAAATCCAATCTTGATCCAGCGGCCATCAACGGACCTCCGTTTCTTGTTATCCTAATCCTGGAATCCTTATTTGGCTCTGCGTAACCTCCGCTTCTTTTTCGCTAAGCTATGGCGGAAGTGCTCCGGTTCCCCTCCCTCTTCTCTTCGTCTCAAAGGCGAGAACTTTATTGCGACCCGGTCGATGGCTCCAGCAGCGGAGAGGAAGAGGCGGAAGGGCGTGGCGGTGGCGGTGGCGTAGTGGAGGGGAAGGACGAAAGGAGGAGGAGGAGTGGAGGAGGCGAACAGGAGGAGGAGGAGGAGCAAGGGCAGCTGTCCGTGTTGGCGTTGCTGCTGACGGTGCTGCGGAAATCACTGATCGGGTGCAAGGCAGTGGCCGTCAGCGACGAGGCGATGGAGATAGGCTGGCCTACGGACGTGCGCCACGTCGCCCACGTCACATTTGACCGGTTTCATGGCTTCCTTGGCTTGCCCGTCGAGTTCGAGCCGGAGGTTCCCCGCAGAGCCCCCAGCGCAAGGTCTGAAACATCCTCATCCTTCTTTTCATGTTGAAATCTGAGTTTTTCGGTTTCTTGTCGGTGTTTCCAACAATTTTCTCTCTCTCTTTTTTTTTTTCAATAACTTTGGTATGCTTGAACTCGCAATTTGCTTGTCTTCCCTTCTTCTTCTTTCTCTTTTCTTGTTAGATCAGAATCATTAAATTCTCTTTCAGCAGAGGTGCTGGGAGCCTGGGATCTGTTTTTAATCTTTAATTTTTTGTAAATTTTTTTTGTTGTTTTGTGAAAAATTCCATCTGAGGTTGTGAATTCCATGTAAATATAGAAAACTCTTGTGAAGTTGTCCGGATATAGTTGAAACTTGCTGCACCCTGATGATCTCAAAAGTGAACATCATATTCGTCAGTAACCAAGTTAGAATTGAATTTGAGTTCAGAAACTTTGATACATCACTGATTGCCATGTGCATTTCACCTTTGCAATTTTTTGGGGGCTCGTTAGCTTTCAGGAATTCGTGCTAATTCTCTGGAAATTCTGCTGCAGTGCCACCATCTTCGGTGTTTCTGCCAAATCTATGCAGTGTTCATATGATTCCAGAAGCAACAGTGTTCCAACAATACTCTTGCTAATGCAGCAGCGTCTTTATGAGCAAGGCGGCCTTCGGGTATATTTGCTGATTTCAAATAAGAAATGTGTTACAGAGATACATTTCGATTCGCAGATTTTAATTAGTTTTATCGATACTGAACAGGCAGAAGGAATTTTCCGAATCAATGGTGAAAATGGCCAAGAAGAGTATGTGAGGCACCTGCTGAACAATGGAATAGTGCCGGAGGGCGTTGATGTGCACTGTCTAGCAGGTTTAGTGAAGGTAACAAATTCCTTGGCTTTCAACAAATTCTCTTACTCTTGATCGATCCTATATTGTTCTTTCCTTTTGACTGTTCTGCAGGCTTGGTTTAGGGAACTCCCGACAGGATTGCTGGACTCTCTTTCGCCTGAGCAGGTAATGCAATGTCAAACCGAGGAAGACTGCGCTCGCCTTGCTGCATTGCTGCCGCCGACAGAGGCCGCCTTACTGGATTGGTCTATCAATTTGATGGCTGATGTTGTCCAGCAAGAAGATGCAAACAAGATGAACGCACGAAACATCGCAACTGTGTTTGCCCCAAACATGACTCAGGTGAATTCTAAGCGCTTTGGCATGCATCCTGTAAACTTGATGAACTTGGCCGCCGAAATCTCATCTCACTGTCGATCTCCTCCCAAATTCAGATGGCGGATCCTTTG
This sequence comes from Curcuma longa, assembly GCF_044706935.1. Lineage (NCBI taxonomy): Eukaryota > Viridiplantae > Streptophyta > Magnoliopsida > Zingiberales > Zingiberaceae > Curcuma > Curcuma longa. The sequence continues at coordinate 8,046,413 of NC_133865.1, read as the reverse complement.
ACTGCACTGATGCATGCAGTGCAGGTGATGAACTTTCTGAGGATGTTGATCTTGAAGACGGTGAAGGAGAGACAAGATTCTTTGTTAGAGGAAGTTTCTATCTCCAACGATGATCCATCCGATGAGAACGGCCACCGCAGCCCTGAGCTTGATAATACTATTCAAGTTGCAGAGGAGAAGCTCTCAGGAAATGAGGCATTTCATTTCCCTCAAAATTCTCATGAGAATCCTGCACCTGAGAAAGAAGGCATCCCTGCTCGATCATCGAACGACCATGAATTAGCGACGAATGGTCCTAACTTTGCAGCGCATGCAAATCCTCCGAGAAAGAAGTGGCGCAGCTTGAGCGGGAAAAATCACAGGAAAGGAAGAACAAAAGAACGCTCGAGGACGAGAGCTTCCATGCAAGATGAGAAGTCACAGGGGACGAGTAATTTGAGTCGAATAAATTCCAAGGTTGAACGTGTAGAGGCTATTTGATGGCCGTTAATATCAATTGTGATCGATGTGTTGTTAAACTAACTCTAATGAAATTTTCTTTTCTTTGTTCTTCTGTAAAGTGTGTTGTTCTTGCGTTCATTGGTTCAACAACTTGCTGTTCTTAGTTTCTCGTGGAAATCTGAGTGATCACGATGCTATTTATGTTCAATGATTTGATAAAAGCTCGTCGATGCATATCCTTTGATTTTTTGATTTTTTGTTTTTTTTCTATTCCCAAGGTAATTGTGCAATGGTAGGACATTCGGATTGTGATCCCCAACTACGACGTATTTATACGGTTTCTTCCAAATGGGGAACGTAATCAAAGGATGCTGGACATCTGGATTGATCGCTATATGCGCTTCCCGATTTACCTTGATGGTCGGATGGAAAACTTTCGTGGGATCGAATCAGACCATCCCTCCTTCAGGATGGAGTCCATGAGATTGACTGGGATTTATCATTTTTTTTTTAAATTTTTTTCTTCTCCATTTATTAATGGGCCATGGAGGATGTATTAATCGGGCTTGACGTACATCAGATCCATCAGCGACTTGGTCGCCGAAACCCTAATAAAGTTTCCGCTATTTCTCATCGCCCCGTATATCTTCCTTTTGTAGCGCCGCCGCTGTCTTCTTCGGTTCCGCGAGTTCATCGTTTGGATCTAGGAACAACAAATGGTTTGCCGAATCTTCCTTCAATTCAGGATATCGTCGAGGTTAGGATTCGCTAATGGATTATATGATCCTTGTGACAGGCGCCCAAGAAGGATAAGGCCCCACCTCCGTCCTCGAAGCCGGTCAAATCTGGCGGAGGAAAGCAGAAGAAGAAGGTTAGTGAATGATTTCTAGGCCAAAGTTAAGATCTTTGTCGTATTTTTATGCTGCTTTTTCGGTTTTCTTCGTATTGTGACGGTGCTCAAGTGAATTGGGTATTGATCTTGCAGAAGTGGAGCAAGGGAAAGCAGAAGGAGAAGGTGAATAACGCTGTTCTTTTTGATCAGGCAAGCTATGACAAGATGCTCTCTGAGGTTCCCAAGTACAAGCAGATCACCCCTTCTGTGCTCTCCGAGAGATTGCGGGTAAACGATCTCGATTTTGTTGATCTGTCTCAGGCTATGCAGTGATGTGTATCGTTAGATGTTTGTTGAAGTTAATTTTATGCTCTTTTTCAAATTTTTATTTCAGTTGGCAGTATTATCACCTTATGCACCTTCAATATCTTATACAATCTGGAGGTCATATTTCACCAAAACTTAGCACTAAGCATTTTTTTAGTGATCAGGAGAAATGCTTTGCCCATGTCTTCACCAATTGCCTCTTGGCGTTTAGCAATTGGTGGCATATTTATTAAAAATAATCTTTGAGAGCACATTATATAATTCAGCTCTTATTAGCTGACTGATCTGAAACATAGATGGTAGGATAGGTTTTACCAACTCGATTTGCTATACACATCCATTTGACTTCTTCACATGCATAAATGCTTCACACTAGAAATTACTGATATCACTTGTTTTATTCCCATACTTTTAAAATTATTTGTTTTTGTTGGTGTACTTAGAAAATGAACACATGCTTTCTAGTTTATATTCTTCGGTAGCTTCTTTTAACTGATCCGAGTCCCTAACAAGTGTCACAGGCACTGACTTGTGATAGCCATCTCTTTTGAGATGCTTCATGCCAGTGGCTATCACGTATCAAGATTGCAACAATCTTGGACACTGTAATTTGGCCTCCTATGGCACACAAGTCTTCAAGCATTCTGTTTTTGCTAAATGGGTATAGCAATGACAAGCTCACTCTGTTTTCCCCTTTGCCTTTTCAGATTAATGGATCTTTAGCTAGGAGAGCCATAAAGGATCTGATGGCAAGAGGTGCTATAAGGATGGTTTCTGCTCATGCCAGCCAACAGATTTATACTAGAGCCACAAATACCTAGGAGGTCATGTTCCTTGGAAATTAGTATGTTTTCTCTATGATATATGAGTACTTTGTCAGTTTCACTTTTTGTTGCTTCTTTTAGCAGAAGGCCTTTGAGTTAATGCTTCATGTACCGACCAAGTTATTTTTGAGCATGTATCACATTTCTAAGTTGTCTAACTTTTTTCCCATTCAACTGAACTTTCTACTTGTTAAGATCTCAATCTTTTAGACCTTCCAATTCTTGTGATGTTGGTACATTAGCTCCGTGCAGCATTGCGTGGGTCAATTGGGCACCATATTGGTCAGGAATTTCTGCCATTATATTGATGATTAGGTCAGTCAAACTGTAGTTTTATATGTTCATAAACAAAATTTCCAACTTCAGTTTTATTCTTGAAATATTAGTAATGCTGTTGCTACCTTTACAAGATGAAATGTAAGTTGATACATTTCAAGAAATTCCTGAGGCCTACCAATTAGGGTGCCAATCTTGACCTGGGGGTGCTAAATCTAAACTTCTAGTGGTTATTTGTGATTGCAATTGCAAGCCTATACATCTTCAATCCATCCAGATGATTCTGATGGAAGTGCATGGCACACACTTCAAAGTTATTTTGAAGGATTTTTTTTCAACTTTATAAACAATATTTGCTTTTTTATCTAGTATTTTCATTAAATAAAAGTTACATTGGTTGTTATTAATGATCAGTAAATATTTGTAGGTGCCCTTCAAACGGTAAGATTAATACTAATAGAGGGAAATTATATAGATAGCGTCTTCTTTTCTGGCCAAAGATGAACACCATGCATGGTTATATACTTAGTCACCTGGCTTCCTTTTTTTTTCTTTTTATTTTCCATTTTTTAATCTTTAAAGAGACGAATCAATGAATAAAAAAAAATAAAAAGGTGTATAAGTAATATATACTCAGGGATGGAATTCTTTAAAATAATTATTGTAAAATTTATAGCAACGAGTTGTCTGAAGAAGTATATATTAACGGCGAACTATTAATAAAAAGAACATTTTTTAGTTCCTGAAACATTTTATATTATGTTTTTATCAATAAACTCGTAAATTAATTTATAAAACAATTTTATCCAAAATTCAAATACAAGTTCCCTTATCTTATAAGATGTTATTTTTCACCATATATAAATTTATAGATGAACCTAAAATTTGTGCTTTTTTTTAAAATATCATTTTTTTAAACTTATATTGCAAATTAATTTTCGAATTGCCATGTAAAAAAATCAAACATAATCTTACAAAAATTATGACAGTTGTGATCGAATGAAAAACGCTACTTTCTCATTGCACACGATTTGATTAAAAAACCTCTTGTGGCCGAGATGGGAGAGCGATCAAGCCAAAAAACTCAATTCTGTAAAAGAAAATTCGTCTAACTTGTATCAAACAAATTTTATCATTTATTGAAATATCTTTAACCTTATCATAACAACTGAAGGTCCACAGTCGCTGCATAAAGTCTTATTTGGCAATACGTAAAGGTCTATGCCGTGAGCAATATGATCTAGATAAATGCTCAAATGATCCTTACATTGGGTCCTCTGACATTTTTCAGGAGGCAGAAAACATTTGGGAACAGCCAAAATTGTAAAAGGTAATAACAAAGAATAGCCTGGTCAAGTTACAGATTAAACTCTCGTAAACAATTAACAATGGTTAGTTGTCAACTAGAAGACGCGGTTACAAAGGTCAACAATTGGACTTGCTCTAGAAGTTCAAACTAATGTCTGCAAGATCATCCATCCCCGGCAAATCATTATCTTGTGGTCCATCATCTTCAACATTTACCCAAGATGCAATGTCCTGAGGACTTTGCCCGTCTAATCCTACATCTAGTTCAACGATGGAGTCTATTCCAGGTAATGGTAAGTTTGTGAACATACCATCATTCATCTCTTTTGAAGGATCACGCATCTTATCACTTGAACTTTGTAATTCAACTTCTTGATCCATTCTAGGTGTAGAATTGTTAGCAGTGTCAAAGGATTCTTGCGATGAGGGTGACCTGAAGTTGGTTGTCTCGGCCACCCATCCAATGCCATTCGCAGATGACGGTTGACCTATTTTTAGCTTTGATTTTGCCTGTCTTGCCTTCACCCCTATTTGATGATGGATGACCGGCTTTAGCATTGGAGTCTCTTCCCTTTGGATCTTTGTTCTGGTCCTTCCTTCTTACAGCTCTTTTCCATTTTACATTTGAGGTAGTGTGGCTTGGAGTTGATGTGGTTCTTAAACTAGCACTTGTGATGAAGTCCAGAGGGATCTCCTTCCGGTTGCTTCTAATGCTTATTTTCTTGCTCTGTTGAGCAAAACTTTGATAAGGATCTGATGGACTTGGACGGATCTAATTAGGAACATTGTGTCTCTCCAAAATAGACGATACCCCTGAAATCCAATTAGTAGAGGTTATGAGAATAAGTGGTGTAAGATGAAAGTTCTGTTTTGGAAATGCAAAGATATAGATTTAACATGTTTAACGTAGCAGATAGAGCCATGTTATTTCAGGAAATACGATAGCAAATTACACCTGATAATTGATAGCCAAGGCGACCATTCCTTGAGTCTCCATGACAAACAGCAATAGAATGTTTAGCATCAATATGGCCTAAAGGAACTGACATGAGCACATTCCGCAAGGTCATTTCACTGAAGCAACTTTAACCTGCTTCGAACTCGTGGCATCTGGCTATTGTTCGCTTAACAAAGGATGATGCAAGTTGTCTTGAAACCTTAGTAATGCTACTCTTGTGACTACCTCGACCACCCTGTAGAGAGTGACAAATCTTACAGCAATATCTAAACACACCAGTTAAGTTGTTTTGCAATTACCAATAGCTTTCTGTATGCCATTTCAACAAGCTTATTGATTGCTGACTGCTCAAGTTTCCTGTTGTTAAAATAATTAAAGAGTTTTTAGTCAGCATATATCAGGATTACTGGTATGAAGGTGAAACCAATTCAGAAAACAGGAACCCATACCTTTCTTCAATCTTCTTTGCATCTTGAACTGCTATTTCCAATTTATCAAGTTGGTTTATCTTTTTCCTCATCTATCAAATAACATTAGCATAGATGTTAGTAAATAAGACACTCAGCATATTTGTAATTAGACAGAAAGACCAGAAATTCCTCCGTACATCAGTTCAAACAAAGACAATGTAGATTGTCGGTACAGAGTTCATTATCTTTCCATAGTAGTTTTTCAAAGACAATATAATGTTGCGTATCAATTTGAGGTGACCATGCTTTAATGGAACTCTTCGCTGTTAGTTGTGAAGCTACAAAGTTATGGCAAATTGCCAGGATGGACATAATCTCAAGCATTTTAAGTTCATAAGAGAGTGAACCACTGATCCGCTGTACCAGCCTAACAAATTGAGTAACAGAACAATAAACATATGATAGAAATTACTTGCAGGTTGAGTCCCAACTTGAGTTCTGAAATGGCTTTGTCAATTTCACTCTCTTCACGCTCGGCATAATCAAGCTGCAGAATGTTTCAATAAATGTAAAAAGGAGGTCAAAGACAAAAACCAATCAATATATTTCAACTGCTATATATTTAAGTGAATAAATTGTAAATGAAATAAGAATTTGGGTATAGATATTTCAGTTTGCTGCTTGACTTTTTTCACCAAAGGCAAGTCTGGAAATTACTAGATTAAAAAAAGAGAGACAGTTCATATCATTTACAAGATCAGTGAAATTCATGATTGGGGGCGTTCATAATCCAGTTCAAACTTTCATTTTAGAAAACTCCAATAAAATTTCAATTTGGAAAGTTGGAAAAACCGCCATCAGAACAGAATAGGTAAGGAAAGAGAAATTTTAGTTGAAAATGCTGCTACAGAATACACATTGAATATCATAAATTAGTCACATAAAAAACTCTCATCAATGAGTAATGGATAAACTTAATGTTACATACCACTGTATCCAGATATATGCCTATGCTGTTCAACTCCATCAAAATCCTATCATCAAGACACATGTTCTTATATTGGCACTCATGTGGAGAATCACCCTTCATTGTCTGCTGAAGATCACATTCATCTTTCTGGTAGTCAGAAAGGGACCCATTGGATGAATCCAAAAGAGTATGATTTTCTACCACTGGATCATCACAAGACATAAAATTCTGGAGGTTCAAGTGCTTAAAGTTGTTGGGGGCCATAAATCCATCAGAGACTATTTCATTTCTCTGATTCTTGTAATCAAGGTCCAAAGGACAATCCATTTTTGACAAATCTTTATCATAACAAGAACATGACTGTTGGGACCATAGTGAGCATGATCATTTGAAAGTAGTAAATTTGACTCTCCTTGAGTGTCATTTTCAAGATTTGCAATCTCATCTTCTGTAATAAAGGCTGAGAGAAGCCTCTGTGAAAGTGGAGCAGGTTTCTCACACAAACTCTTGGTCTCTAATCTCCCTGTTGATGCTTTGGCATGCTGTCTCCTGTCAGCTGAAAAAAGGTCCCCAAAAGATGTGCCTGTTGGTCCAACTGAGTTTGTTTGTTCTCTAGCAAAAGAAAAGTGAGGTGATGCTGCCAGATCACTAAAAACTTCACTCTGCAAAGCAAATTGTTTCAGATGAGAGTAAAGGTTGCCAAAAAAAATGAAAGGTTTTTCAGTCTATGGAACTGAATGACAAACTAAAATGAGAAAAATACAATTTTGGTAATTAGGAAGCTCTAAAGCTTCCATGTAAAAGATTTGGAGCACAATAAGTGGGAGATGATAGTCTTTTGAGTGGAAGAAATATAAATGATTTTGGATGCAAAAATCTGGAAGAGGCAAGTACCATCATAGCATCACCAGCTTCAACACTGTAGGGCAAACTCAAATCTAGCCCTTTAGCAAAATCTATCTGACAAAAGTTTAGATAGATGAAATGTAAATTTATCAGCATCATTAATTTGATAATAATGGTTATCATTATATGGAATCATATCAGAATAAACACTAGCCTGATTCTTCAAAAAAGATTTATCATCCAACGTAACAGAAACAAAAAAGGATTCCATGCTCTTCAAAAAATCACTAGAGCAGGCATGATCTGAAAAAAAATAAAAATGACAAATAAAACAAAAGTACCAAAGTGTAAATCAATTTGACCTGTAGAAGCAACCATGTTAAGATGAAACTCACAGATAGCATTACGAGCAGCATTAGCAGCTGCTAGTAATTCTGCCTGAGCATCCTCTGATTCTCCTGCAACAAGAGAAGATAGTAGATTACCCACTATAAATGTGTAAAAAAAGAAGAAAATATTAAAAGTTAAATCGTCAAATGAATATGAAATCAAGAACCTGTCCTTTCCAAGGAGATACTGTTCATATTTTGTGTCTGGACAGCAACCTTCCTATCTGACATCTTTTTTGGAGGCCTGCCAATCCTACTATACCAAGAATTGCTCATTTTAGTTCATTAAACAAATTCGGAATCATCAAATAAGAGCATTTCACAATTGTACAGAAGTTCTGTAACCTTTCACTCCTTTCAGAACCATGCTTTCCATTTTTGAGTGGCTTTGTAGAATTTTTATGTTCCAATTTCTCATTTGGTAAAAGTAAACATGATTTTGAATGAACTGATCCGCTTCCGTTCCTACCTTGAGTCTGAATTTCATTTTCAATTTCTTCTTTTGAAGGTTTGTTCTTTGTTGGCATAACCAGAGTTGTAGCCTTACGTGGTGCTTGAGCAGCATCCTCTAACTCAAATTTATTACTTCCTTTGTCCTTAAACTTGGTTTTGACTGCAGTGGACTCTTCACTTTTTGATAATAGAGGAGAGAGGACATTATCATGTTTCAGTTTTGATTGATGAGTGCTACTGGTTACTCCCCCTGAAACTAAATGACCTTTGGTATCTGTAGTCATCATACGAGTCCCAACATCAGAAGCAGAAAAGCCTTCATGCAAAAACTGAGCTTCACCAGAGTTTGAAACAGGAGAAACTACATTGACTCTTCGGATTCTTGAGATTTTTTGAGGCCTTTGGCCTACCCATTGAGTTACAGGGGATGATGGTGAATCATTATTATCAGCCCCTTTACGGTTGCTCACTGCATTTGAAGGCTGAATTTTGTTGATGGAAGGGACTTGCTCTGGGCCATTAATGCTTCCTGATGAGTAAACAAAAGTAAAGGGTGCACTTCTAACAAGGTTCGAACAATTTCGTAGTATCCTAGTTGCTTTCCCTTTTATCAAAGGACTTCCATTTCCTGCTTGAGCATCTTCCTGAATATTTAGCCTGGATTAAAAGATTAGTCAATGTATTAGCTGCAAAATGTTCAAAGAAAAGTACATGAGGCAGCGAGAGTCAAGCATGATTTCTTCAGCACATTGAAAAGTCAAATTTGATCAGCAAAGACGAAAGACCAAATATATAATGTGATACAAATTTAGAAAACAAACAAATAGTTCTAAATAGTATGATAATAAGTGCAACTTCAAAGTAAAAAGATTTTGATACACTTTTGTAATTGTAATAGAAATCTATGTCACAGGATTGAACGATCCAACAGGCCAAAATACAGTTCAGAAAAGGGATAAGAAATAACCTGAGTTCATGAGGAATCATGACTCAAATAGTGAAATAACTAAATTCTTCAAACATGGATAAGTCTTGATATGGTGAATGATGATTTGTTACAAATATGAGATGTTTAATGATGGTATTTTTTATTATATTTGTAAAGAATAATTAAAATTTTAATAAATCATAGACTCTTACAATTGTACAATCCAAGTTCAGTTACCCTGATCCAATTTAATGTAGGACAAAGAGTTACATTGTTCTGGAAGGCATTACTTTAAGTATTATTATAATATAATTAGACCCTTTAAGTCAAAAACAAAATACAAACAATATAAGCATACCTGTTGCTTCCTCTAGATACACTCTGCTCATTATCTAGTCCAACAGAGTGTTCTTGCCTTTTGTTTGGGATAGAACTGATATCAAGCTCATTCTTAGGTGTACCACCGGAGTTAGCAACACTAAGTTCAGGACAACTATCTGTCCTGTTGCTTAATGTTCCATTAGATGACCCTGATCTGCAAAATGGAGAACCTCAAGAAAGCATTAGTAGAAGGTTTTTTACATGTCGCAGTGAGATTTTTTAAAGAGAGGGAGAGAGAGAATGCAAATGAGAGACTAGAAAACAACAATAGCTAATCAGCAGGAAAACTTTTTTTTAGCATTTAATAAGAAGATTATAAACAGAACGAGATTCTGATAATTTTTCTTGGGCCAATCAAATGTTTCCAAGAAATCTCCAAATAAACACAAGAACAACCAACCAAAAGCGGTTTACAGTTTTAACAGAAATAAACACATAAATATCTGTTCTATAGTAATTAGGATGAAAAATACAAACTTGTACAAAGAATCAAGTAATATAAGGTAGTATAATTACCTGAATCCATTTGAGGAGTGTAGACGGGGTTCATTCTTGATCCTTTACTGAATTGACTGTTTAAGCTCTTGATCTCCATCTATTATTCTGCTAAGGCCAACAGAATGCTTTCTTTTATTTTTCTCCCAACCATCATTCCCTGGAGGGAGTCCATATATCTTGTCATCTAAAGTTACTGGTCCTCCATTGCAACCGTTAAGCATACCTCTATCTTTGTCAAAATTTACGGTTTTATCTTTTTCTACAGCTGCACCTGGCCTAGGCAGAACTGTACCCTGAGGAAGAAAGGGGAAGAAATAAGTGCAACTAATAACCAACTAAAACTTTCTCATTCACGTTTTAACAAAAACTAAAAATAAAACATTAATCAGTATGATTCTTTTTAGCAAGTAAAGCAGACAGCCATATTATTTGAGCAACATTAAATTCCTAATGCGAACTAAAAATTATCCGAATTTGATATTTATAAGCATGGACAGATTTCATGCAAAAGAGCATGAAAACTGCTAGTGAAAGGTAGAAGATCAATGCTTGCTACATCAACATTCAGAATCATCTAGAAAAGGTACAAACACCTTCACAACAAATCAGGGAGTCAAAAGCCTTATTTATAAATATGGCATCTAGAGAACAATACAAACCCGTACTTCCGCCAAAGAGGATCTTATACGCTTATTAGGAATTAGATTCTTTGCCCTATCTTCCAGTTTCAAGCTTGCAATTTCTGTATAATCTGCATGACTTGGACTTGGACTTCCAATCTTTAATGAATTCAAGTTACCTGACTTCTCATTTGATTGATCAGTTCTTTGTCGCTTCCTTGAGATCAAGTTGCGATATCTATCTAATCTGAGAAGTGAGTCCTGCAACAACTTCGCCAAGTCCCTGGTAGAAGGAAAGCAATATCCTCAGAAGACAACAAATAATATTATATTGAATTACTACCCTAAATGTTTAATAGTTAAGCCATGCTTCTTTGAATGAAGAATTTCACAGAGATATACATCATGCTAAGAACGAAACAGTTAAAATCCCATAGCCACAAAGTTTTAGGAGATGAGATGTTGATTCATTCTAAGAGATATCTGGACCAAAGTAACAATAGAGCAATTGTACCGTGCTTTGGTTAACATCTCACATATGTTGGTTTTGGAACGCTTAAGATCCTTTAATGCATTCGGTGGAAATGACTTAGACTGTACAGATCCAAACGTGTTCTCCTCAACTGTCACACTTAAAACTCTTGGTAATTCTGAGGTGCAAGAATGCTTTCACTCACCCACTGAGAAAGACTCTATCAATAGATAATGCAATAAAGGTGGAATTTCCCCAGAAGATGTATTTAGGAGCAGTAGACAGAACACGATTCTCCAAGCTCTCCCAGAAACCACCAGACCTCTCCAAAGCAGAGCCAGAGTAGGTCCCACGCTGCCCATTGTTATAGGAAGCAACAAAACTCGATCCATCCGAGCCAATTGAAGCCAAAGACGGTTTCATATTTCCTGATAATTTCATGCTCGAACCACTGAATAAGCTCAATTCTAAATCCAATTCCAGTAAATGCGCATGCTGTGACTGCAAATTAGGAGCTCGGCAAAATGGAGGGAAAATTTTGGAGGTTCTTGGTCAAACAGAACAGAAAACGGACAGGACCATCAAAAAATGTATAAAAGAAGATACTCCTGGAAAAGGAGGCAACATAGAGACTCTACAGCGAATGCAGAGATAACAACTATAACCGGACCCTAAAATATCATAAAAGCCCGAGAATTGAAAGCCTCCATCGCCGGAAACTCTGCAAGAAGGAAATAGCACTAAAATCCAATATCCAGAGAACAAATTACTCAACTAAACTAACGAGCCCATCTAGCAAACAGGATCAACCCTAGCCGGAAGCAATCCAGCGGCTCGAGCAAAATCTCCCCGTTCAAATGCGAGCAAGCGTACAACCCAACCAAGTCATCTTCAATCTCCACCGTGTAAACGACGAGACATTCATCAATCCCAAGCGAATCACAACCTTCGAGAGCAGTCAAATCTCAAACAGGGAGGTGAAACCCTAGTTGGGCGGTCGCGGCCAGGTAAACCCCTAGCACATGCGACGACTGCAGCATCCGTTTAGCCTCCACCGCGGCCCGAGCCGGAGATCGGAGGAGATTGCGGAGGGGAGGTGCGGGAGACGAGTATCGTCACGCGATCGATCGATCGACAGCGGAAGCTTCCGAAGGCAAATGATTTCAGCGCGCTATGAAGTCGCGAAACGTAGGAGGGGGTTGGAATATATATAGCCGAGCCGGAGGCGCTTTTTGTCATATCGCGACGCGTGTGCTGCGACCGTTGGACGGATCTGGCTGAGGCCGTTAGATAACGGCCGAAATAGAGTGCTCAACTCCCAACGTTCCATTTCTGTAGCAGAGATCACTTTTTTTCCGTTTATTTAAAGATGATAATGTTAGAATTTCATCAAATATCTTTACTATGAAGAAAAATTATCAAAACAAATTCAGTTAAACTCAACTGCCAATTCACAGCACTTCTTCTCACAAGTCAATTCAGATCAATAAACACACACACATCACACAATTATAAAGAAACGAGAATTGGAAAAAATTTACAAAAATTAAAATTAAAGAAGAAGAAGAAGAAGAAGAAATTGCAAAGCATCAAGGTGTTTTGAAGGCTTGGATGAGGAGGGAGAAGCCGGCGGCGCCGCGTTCCTGGTGCAGCATCTCCTCCTCCAGCCACAGCCGGCTCTCCAAGGCGCTCCTCGCGCGGAGCATGAACACGGCCGCCGACCCGCCTCCGAACCACCAGTCGTGGACGTCCCACATCATGTCCACCGGCGCGCCATCGATGAAGATCGTCTGGTTCCCCCGGAAGTTCCACCGCAGGCTCCGGGCGTGCACCACTCGCTTCTCGTCGACCGTCACCTCCAGTTCCGACTCCCTCGCGTCCCACCCCTCCCCCCTGCAGCGGATCGTGATCTCGTGCTCCTCCCCGCCCTCGCGGAACCGGGCCCTCGTAGTGTGGGTCGCCGCGTCGCCGACCACTTGCTCTCGCCGGAAAACCATCGAGCACTCCGCCATGAGCGCCCCCTCCTCGAACCTCTTCGCGAATTCCTCGCTCAGATCTCCCAGCAACAGCGCGAACTCTGAATCGACCACGACCGCGATGTAGAACCCGTCGTTGGGCTCGGGACCCGCCCCGAAGTTGGCTGATGAGATGTCCCAGTGAAGCCCGACCTCGCCATTCCTGACGGAGATGTAAGATCTGCTCCCTTTCTTCTTTCTCAATAGATGGCAATTCGCATCCAATGCTTTCGCTGATGAGCCGTCGTCGATGGCGACTGATAGAAGGGGATTGAGCTGCCCCTTGGCCCAGGTGACCTTGACGAGGAGCTCCCGCTGCGCGGAGAGCCTCGCGCGGTAGAGGGAGGTAACCGAGCTGACGACAGAGGTGGCAGCGGTGTGGTCGACCCCCGACGAGTTGCCACTGCTGCTGCTCCTGGAACAGGAGGTGTCGGACACCTTCACAGCGTGCTCGCTGAAGCACGAGGCGAAATCCTTCATGGACGGAGGAAAGAAGAGATGATTGGAGGAGAGGTGGCGGCTCTTCTTTGCTTTGCTCACCATTGTTGTTCCTCAAACGAATTTAGAAGCAGTCAATTTGAAATCTTTCTGTGGGGAAAGCATGGCAGGAAGAAAGAGAAGAACAAAAAGGGAAGGGAGGAATAAGGTATGCCTTGCTGACTGATAACCTCTTTGTTGATGGCTACTTCAGCTGAGATGGAAAGCAAAGAATTCTTTGAATTGATATAGGAATTGCTCCGCTTTAAGGTTCTTTTCTTGCACATCAACCTCGTTTCATTTGAAAAACTAAGAGGGGAGAATTATACTTTGCTTAGTGTCAGTAACAGAAATTGTGAGGCATCCTATTTAGAGATTGCAGGGAGAGTGATTTAGCTAATTAAGTACCAGACTTGTATTTGATGCAAGGCCTGAGGGATCATCTGGAGGAATCACCAACTGGTTTAGAAGGACATTAAATAAAAACAGCAGTCAGTAGAGGTACCAACCCTAACTGCCTCACCTCACAACTCACAAGGTAGCAGGAAAGAGGGCTAACCACTGTACCTATCCCACGGGTATTAGTTTGGAAGCTTCATGGAACAAGGAAAATGTGGTCATCTTCTGCTAGGAATCTGATTTGCTGCAACTCTGCTTTGGTTGGAAATGGCACGCAGCAACTGCAGCTCAACAACTAAAAGGTCTGACACAGCTCCGTGCACTGTTGGCCTTCATTGCTTTGTTTGCATCCCATATTTAATGTGACCCACTCCCCATTGAACTTAATGCCTCACACATGGCGTGCCTGTTCGAGTGAGCTAAGGAAATTACACAATGGCAGTTTCTGAAGTGTTTCCTTTCGCTAGCATTTCCAGTTATCAATTTATGTATCTGTTGGTTTGTTTTCCTCGTGCTAATCGTACTTTTGGTTAGGTTCAAATCTTACAACAGCTTGTGACAAGTGGGGCCAAACAAGTGGTAGAACAAGTGAGGACAAAACTATGATGGCAGCAAGCAGACTAAGTTTGATGACTCTTAAATCTACAAACGAAAGGGACCACTGGTGCAGCCAACAATTAAAGTCTTCTTTGATCTATTCAGTGGGATTTCTTTGTTTATCCTTTGGTTTTCAAGGAGTACAATTTGCACATGGCAAGAGGTAGAGATGATTCCCTGACAAAGCCAATTGGATATGACTAGATCAAAGTTGTTGGAAGAAGAGCAACAGTAGAGTTGCATGGATGAAGATCTCAACCTAAGCCATCCGGAATCTTGCTCATTTCCACGTTGCCAAAAGAAAAAAAAATATTGAGGACCAGAAACATGGATTAATTGAGACTAGTAAACATACTGCAGAGGAAACTGGTGATATGAGTTGTGTAATAATATAACCCTTTAGGCTCTAAGGATTCAGATGCTAGTCTTTTTTCAAATTTTCTTTTCTTTTCTTTTTTATTGATGTGAGTGTTTGGACTCCTTCTCATACTTGAGTTTCTATTGTTTCAGCTTAAACTTTGGATCATATTGCCATGATGATCATCGTCCAACTCTTTATGATGTCAAAGCTTGCAGATAATCTCTACATCTGTGTATAACCAACCATGTATGACCAAAAGAAGTTAAACAAGTAATTCAATCCTTATTTTGAGGGAAGTAATGCATGTAATCCAAATGAGCTACTTGCTGGGGCCATTTTTATATCTCTAATTCTGTTCTAACTGGTACCTTCAGTTGCTTTCAAATACTTCATTTTGTACTATAAAGTAGAATATTTCATCAAATTGAGCTTCCCATTCAAGTGTTAATCGTCACTGACAGGAGTTAGGTTTATTTTGATATGTCACACTAATTTTATTTTTAATTGCAGGTTGGAGGATATCCTTATCTCCACATCGTCATTTGCCTTATTCTCCGGAAGTTCAATATTCTTTAATGTTTATTACCTGCTTGCTCATGTTCATCTTCTCATCTTCTACCTTCTGAAATATTGTCTGACGATAAAGAAAGATCATTTTCTGACGAATCTCATCCATTTGCCCCATTGCTTTCATGATACACATGTGCCAAACCAGCATAGCTCATTATAATTATATTACGTGCTGCAAATTAAAATATACATACAGTGTCTTCATCTCACTATTCCTCTGAAAAAAAAAAGTTTTGAAATTTTTAGCCATTTTGGCCTGTTATATGCTGTCATGGTCGCCTAGAAACTGAAAATAATTATGCTAAGACTTCACTTCACCACACAAAAATTAATAAAACTAATCCAACTTGCTAATTAATCTCAAAATTAGCTAACTTGCTTCAGCATATGGCATTATTAAAAGAAGTTGTTTAGCATGTATGTTTATGACTAACAGTGTTTAGGGAAATTGGTAAGAGTTTCTAAATACATGGCCAGTTTGTTATTTAGACAGCAGGATTTTAATGGTTTGGAATTTGTATGTATATTTTGATTATTGATCCTATAAATACATATATAATATCGAATTATTTAATGGATCATTGATAAAATCATAATGAATTTAGTAGAAGCTAGAGTTGAGTAGAGATAGCAAAGTATTTAATAAATGAGGTTAAACAAGTTTAACAACCCAAATAAATAACCTTAAGCTTGAAAACATAATCTAGATGGATCCATCAATCTATCACTATTCAATCATCAAGAAAACTCCTAATTAACTAATCCCTAACCTAATACATTTCTAGCAGAATCATTACTGAGCATATTGGACTAACTTGGTAGTGTTAAGGTGCGAAGAGAATTACATCTGTGTCAATACTCTCCATGCAGACATATGTTTATATCTGGAGAAGCCTTGTGTTCCGATGACTGCAGTCCATGCCAACTTGCAGCATGAAGAGTAGGGTTATCCATGTTTCCGACTTCGGGTTGGACGGGCAATGTTAAGGTGGGTGTCTCACAGTCAACTTGGGGGTTTGCCTGTGAAATAGGCCTTGCGGCTGCGAGTGGACCGGCGGTTACGGGCAATGCTTGAGGAGGTGGTTGTGGTGTAGGCTTTGGTTTTGGGTCTTTGAAAGTGTTTGGAGTGAAGCTTCCAACCACCACCTGATAATGGAAAAGACTAATAAGTTAAGGTAGTGTTCATGGTGAAACCAAATTAAGCTTAACAAGGTAATTTGCAGTACTTGAATTGGACTAGCTGCAAGCAATGTTCCGGCGATCCCTCCACCAATAACACGACCATCAGGACCTGCAAGCGACACACTGATCCCGCCAGTTCGACTTCGAATGCCTCCGATTTCAGTGAGTGTGAAGGATCCAGACAGGGATAGAATCTCAAACCGGCCCTGCTTATGGTCATGGGCAAGATTAGATGAAGAAAAAATGAGAAATTTTCAATAAACAAGTGGGTGATCGACAGCCAGTATCATCAGAATCGTTCGATACTAATTGTCCAACATGTATGCCAAAAATGTTATTACTGAGTCGTTGGCTAAACTCTGCCTAACCATCAAACTGAATGATGTGCTCTCATTTTTGAACCAACGAGACCATCAACTCAAAGGTAACAATCCTTAATTCCTAAACATAGTTCATCGAGGATATTTTCTAACCAGAACACAATGCCAGATTATATGCAAAATGGTGAACATTTAATAGAAGAAGCAAACACAGAAAATGATTGAATGGTGTTCAGCTCAATCACCTCATAAGTCAAGGTGCCACCGGAAGAACCAGGCTGCCTTAAGGTGACATTGGAGATGGCTCCATTGGCAGATAGTATGCAGATAGATTGCGGTCCCTTTTGCGAGAAGGAAAGTATTCTTGCAGCAACATCCTTCATCAAATGCCCCATCAAATCATCCATATCCAAAAAGAAAATAAGGAAAACATTACAACAACAACAACAAAAGAAGAGAAAAAAAATCTAAGTTTTGTTCGAAATGTTTCACCTCCCCTGCAGAAATGGTGACTACATGGGGTGTAAAATTTCCACCAGCTGAGTGCGCGAACCACTCTCCTACGTAGAGATCAAGCAAATCAAAATTAAAAATTACTTTTGTAGTATATATTTTTCATGCAAATAGTTTAATTTGCATCAAGACTCAAAACAGTGAGATAAAGAAGGAAGAGATGGAGGTGCAGACTGTAACTGGAGTCATCATTACCAAGAGCAGCGAGGAGCTGGTTCTTGCCCGACCCTGGCGGCCGCCCTTTACTTTGTTTGCCGTCCGAGGAGAAAGGGGAGCCGGAGCTGGGTGACGTCAGCGCCAGAGCCATGCCGTCGGACCCGTACTTCCTCGGCCTCCCTCGCTTTTTCCCCCGGAAAAGGTCGCTGGCACCTGCCATCATTCCCGTGGCCAGGCCTGCTGCCTCCGGCGCCGCCGCCATACCATGAGCTCCTGCGATTGCTACCGAGGGAAATGCCGGTGGCGGCGACGGAGGCGGAGACGGAGAAGAAGTAGAAGATGCAGAGTACTGCTTCGCTTCCGTTCCTCCGACTATATCTCCGGCGATTCCACCAGGTGCAACTCCTTCCATGAATAAAAGAAATTAATCAACAAAAAGGTTGTTTTTTGTGAAGGCGAGAGCGTTCTTGCTTGCTTCCCTCCCCAGCTTTCAAATATTGAGCTTCCTCCGTTATGCTCTAAATATGAACTCCTGCCGTCTTGTTACTCGTCTCATCTCTCTCTCTCTCTCTCTCTCTCTCTCTCTCTCTCTCTCTCTTTCAAGTTAATGCGGTGAAAATAAGCTAACAGAGAAGGAAGACATTGAAGGATGGCAACTGGCAAAAGGTTGGGAAGCTCGTCTCTTATCTTTAATTCATCGACATAAGTCGAGCATGAAAACAATAAAAAGAAAACAAAAGAAGGAAGAAAGCAAAAGACAATTCCAGAATTAAAATATGAAAGAGGAAAAAGCAGTGAAACTAGGCATTTATTTGCAGAGTAGTAGCATTCTTTCATGCATGACGTTTCCATCAAGAGTCTTCTTTTTCTATATTGTAGCTTTTGAAAAGAAAATAAAATTGCAATTTTGAGACAGCAAAAGGAGCCTTCTTCACGTGGAAATGAAATTGTTTACTTTTATTCCAACTTGGTAGGGTAGTCTAATTAAGCCAAGTACCAAGAAAAGTGATATTGTCTATATGTTTTCCTTCCAGGGAGAGGTGAAAGGAGAGCAGAGAGTGTAAAAGAAACCCTCCAAAGATGTTTATTTGAATAAACAAAGGAGGAAGATGGAAAAAATTGGATTAAAAAGTATTCATAGTTTTATCCTAGCCTTTAGTTGTGATATTAGTCATGTGATCTAGTTTGAATATATAAATAAGCTAAAATGAATGAATTAATCCATTCATAAAAAGTATTGATATGACATAAAAGAATTCTCATCCTCTAAATCTCTTAGCCAGTCGCTTGCACCTTCACTGAGGTACGTACACCAACTTCAAATTGAACTATGGTTGATGTTCGACCTCTCTAACTCTTGTGGAGTTGTCATTGACAATCTCTAAAACGTCATCAATCACCTTGTTCGTCGCCTCTCTCAATTTCCTGCTCAAGACAATAACAAGGACTCTGAGCCCTTGTCAACAATCCCTGGTCATTTCTTTAAATGAAGCAGATGAAGGAATTTCTCCACTATTACACTGAGCCTGTGCCTGCCCAATGGTACGTGACCGGACAAGATTGGAGTTCCTTCCTCCTAGTTTTCTTTTTCAACCCAGGTAAACAAAGGTAAACCTTTCCTTATTCCAGGTAAACAAAGGGAATGATCTCGAACTTCATATTTTCCACTCATCTTCTATCATCGCCCAGATAAACAGGTCCTAAAATGCGACAGGGAGAGAGGAGAGAGCAGGAAAACAGACTGGTCCCGCACACTGCTTGGATGGGAATGCTTGAATACTTTAAAAAAATGGTATTACAGAGAGTAATCGTCTGTCTCTAAGTAGGAAGGGTTCACCTCCCAACACAGAGAGAGAGGCAATGCATGCACGCGGTGTAAGAGAAAGAATTTAGTATTAGATGGCACAAATTCAGAGAGAGAGAGGAGCAGTGGCAGGAGAAGAGAAACTGGGAGTAGAAAAGGAAATTACCGTGAGAGCTAGAGATAAAAGAAGAGATAAAAGAAGAGTTGTTCAATATCAATTTCCAAGCAGCATGAAACTTTCACGTTCATGGTCGTCGTCTCTTGCGACTGTATGTCTCTGACCCATCTGTCACAGAGTAGTATTTAGTATTATTCAGTATTCACCATCTGCATTTATCTCTGTAATACATTTTACCAACTTGCTTCCTAATATCCAAATCATTTTAACCAAAACAGCTTAACAACTAAAAAATATTTCAGTGGCACTTCACTTTCGTCTGACATGATTTTCTCGCATGATTTAGAGAGAAGAGTATTTTTGGCATATCACTGGGGCAAAATGCACCTTTAATAAATACAAAGTTATAAACAATTTGAGGCATACAAAGGCTCCTTTTCAGCTGTTGGATTCAGCTACAATTTTGATCTAAGTAATTAACAAAGAGCGATCATAAGTATTCATTCCTCTAATTATACTCATGCCATAAGGTTGAAACTAGTATCCATATATACCCAACTAAATGAATTGGATATCCGTAAGCATCTATTGGAATGTGACTTAATAGTATAGAGCATGCAAGAAAAAGGACAAACAAACTAAGAATTTCGCATCAAACTTATTAATTCTGAAATTCATCCCACAGTCTTCTAAATGTTTGCTAACTTTTCTCATAATAAAATGTCTACATGCGTATTAAAATTGTAAAGGGATCGCAAATATCTATTAATTCAAATGGACATCCTAATATATATGTGTTTACTGAATTGATGTGATATTTTATTTAAATTTAAGAAAATGTTTAAAAAATATATACTATAATTATTATTTTGATTGCTATATTTGACGGTGATACTGCTTCTCGTCACCCACCTTGGATTATTCCACCAGTTCAAACCTAACGACATAGAATATTAGATTTTTGACTAATCATTACGACTATTTTAGGTTTTCTCTTAAATAAATTACAAGCATTCCTATATGTTCGATTCGATGGCCACATGCATATATAATCCTGAGGCAGGCCAGGGTAGTAAAGCAATTGGACGTAATCTTTAAATATAAGCTGAGACGAAGAAAATAAGATTGTTAAATGGAAAGACATCTATTCAATTTGCCTAAGTACATCACATTTCAACAAGTGGAAAATAACTTTTTAGGATAACTAAAAATCCACATGGGTAATGAACTGTGAAGGTAGAGATTGGCATTAGTTAATGCATCAAGAAATGCCTGTTTGAAGAAAATTACTATTTTTTCCCCCATAAACAATATGATTCAAAAAGAAAATAGAATACCTTGTCCTCTTCCCCTTGTTTTTGAATGACTGCAGTTTCCAATAAAAAATCTTGGAAGAAGGGATACGATTCTACATTAATCAACAAATTCGACAATATTTAAGTGTTCAACTGCAGATTTATTGCATAAAACAAAAGGGGAGAAAGTGTTCGGACATTATTTTTTTATCAGCACACTTAAAAAGGAGAAAACAAAAACCTGAAACAAAGCTGCAGGTAATAATTAAAGTGTAAATACAATACAGCATCCAATGCTAAACTATATGGCAACTTTTAAAACATTAAATGGAAGTTATGAAGTAGGATTGGATATAGGAGAAAAGCTTGAAGATGGAGTCAAACCTCATCCACCAGTTCACCTAGGTTCCCTCCACTGTCCGATAAGTCCACATGTTGCTTTGCTCGCTCTCCAGCGTCTAAAATCTCCTGCAAAAGAAAAAGCTTCCATATACCACAATGCAACCCTTTTAAAGATGAATCTAGACTTAAAGTGCACAAAAGGCTGAGTGTCGACCATTTGTTTAGTTTAGTTGTGCCGATCTGATTTTTGTGATTTTTCCAACCTTCTTTTGGGAGAACACCAGGCAAATAGTCAGAAAATAAGGATAATGTAATAAAGAACTAATATTCACTAGATTCGTGAACTAAAAATTTAAAGTTGATGGAATTATGAGACTGCACAAATATAGCAGCTGTGATTAAGTTTCCACTCGGCATTTCACTTCTTTAATTCTAAATAAGTTGTCGACACAAAACTGAAAAAACTGAATTTAGCAACTTGATTTCTCATAGATAACTATTTGCCAAGGATCTATGGAGCTGAATGAGCCATACTGGAAATGGTGGGTACAAAAGACAATGGAATGGAGGGCAAATGAAACTGAAAGAGCTAACTCAAAGTCGTCAAAGAAGAAGGAGCAATTTTTATTCCGAAATAGGAATAAGGTGGACCATGATCAAATGTCTTACGAAGCAGGAGCAGGCTCATAGCGTCACCACTGACATCAAATACAGAAACAGTAGTACAATAGAATTTGCCTATGTGACCCTTCTGCTTCTTGAGACTAAATCCTACGTTGAGTCAATGTCTCACTGGCATATAATTCACAAACTGTACGTTGTTATTGGGCTCTCATGGTTCCTCTCCTTTGAAGGACTCGACTATACATTAAGTCAATGACTAAAATAGATAATTGCATCATCCAAACCACTGTGCTCAAGATGAAACGAATGGTCCCACATCAGAATTTTGGGGTAGATCTGCTCAAATTTATACACCCTTACTGTTCAAAACACTTTAAATATAATCAACAAAAAGCTCAGATTTTCCTGACTGTATACGATTTTACAACTAAATTACAGAAGGAAAATCCATCTAACTAAATACTGATATTAACTTATTTCAACATTGTTAATAGCACATTTGAAGTTTTCCAATTTCTTTCATAAAGGAAATATTTTTGCCTGACATATGTACTGATTTGAAGGAAACCTGAAGTTTTAAATTTGTGATAAATAAAAATATAAACTCAATCAGAATTCAGAAGCCAGAAGGTTATTTATTACCAGAGATAGAGCATGTAAGTTAGGTAACTATTGTTGATGCATATTTGATTTGGGTGGACATTATACCCTGAAACAGATTCAAAGAGAAAATTTGGTTTATCATTTTGTTTTGCTTTGCATACTAGGTAATCATCTGTTTCAGATGGTCTAACTTGAACTTGTATAAGCCGTTACAACCAAATTAACGTTATGTATATAAAGAGATTTATATGTAGAAAAACTGATATGTCAATTATCATATTCATTATTGTTATTACTTTTTAAGTTTCCTAATCAACAAAAATCTTAAACATCTGTGTTGATTTTTTTTTCACATTTCATTGATCAACAAATTAATAGGTTTGTTTTCAAAAATAATTAGTGAAAATTAATGAACATATTATTAGTCTCATGCTTCCAGTATAGCTAATGAACTAGATATATTTTCTATCAGTTCAATAATACACTTGTTCATAGTCCTGAGCAATTTGGGCAGAAAATACAAGGTAATCAAGGCCGAACCAATTCGATAAGGCTTTGGATGGAGTTTGATTGATATTATCATATATATTTTTGTTGGGAATCGGATTGCTTCAGTAATATTTCCCAACGGCAGTTATGTTTGGTCATTCATTTTGTAAAGATGAAATTGACAATTCTATTTGGCTATTCAATCTCGGACATTCTTAAAATTTAAATCAATCAAGTGTTTCTTGCACCAAACATTTTTTGTTAATGAACTTATCATCAGTTAAATTAATTTTAGATATCCTTCTCATTGCACAAAAATAGTCAAATATTAAATCATAGCTGAACGACTCTCTAAGCAGTAATATTAATAATGTTAGTTATTCTGATACAGATTAATTGCATGATATAGGTCATTTTTATAATGTTAAATCTTAACCTCACAGTCACAGATCCTCAGGGTTTGGTCCTCCCTACACAAACTGATCCTAATATAGTCTCTACCTTATAGCTCTCGTAAATACAGATTTTAGTTTCTTAGACAACTGAGCTACCTCTTTCATATCAAATTATTATAGAAACTAGAATCAAGCGTGTTTCTGTCCATTTCATAAAAGAATGAACGAGAAAGCTCGAAACTGCAAATTGTGCAAACGTCAAGCAATAGATAGTATCACATCAGCCATGTCACTTGTCGAGCAGCCCAACCTTCAGAATGCACACAAATGTAGGAGCATATTATCGTTCAGATAAGTTCACTCTGAACTTAACACAAACACTTTGAAGGCACTATCATCTTGGTGCGTTGCCAAGCGCTCCAACAAACAAGTAGCAACACAATTAGCTTCGTCAGATAGGACTCAATAGAAACTTTTAGAACGATTCCATCGCCAAGGGCAATGATAAGTTCGATATCTCAAAAATGTCAACAACGCTACTGGCTAGAATGGGGTATACGGTTCAGATATGACATAAACAACACAATGCTCTAGGGGAGATAGACGAAAGCGTACCGCCGTACCGTAGCAGAACAAGACAGCGTCCAAGCCGTCGGTGTAGGTCAATCGCTAGGCCTGCGGAGAACCGATGGTGGCGGAAGGATCGACGGCCGCCACCCTCTCCGCTTCGGGATCCTCATCGGCGGTGGGGAAAGACGAAAGTTACGGAGGAAGGCGAAGAGGAAACCGAGGGTCTGTTTAAACCGGCGTTGGCTTCAAAACGTTCGACCGGGAAATTAAAATGAGCCGGACCGGAGCAATTGCCAGCCTTTTTTTTTAAAAAAAAAAAAAAAAGCAAAAATCTGTTAATACCATAAAAGAAAATCCTTTATATATATATATATATATATATATATATATATATATATATATATATATATATATATATTAAAATGAGCCGGACCGGAGCAATTGCCAGCCTTTTTTAAAAAAAAAAAAGCAAAAATCTGTTAATACCATAAAAAAAGTCTTTTTTTTAAAAAAAAAATATATATATATATATATACGAAAGTCGAAACATGGGAAGGAATAAAGGTTCCATCAGTGGAGCCGTTGCCAGCCTAAAATTTCGACAAGGATTAGATGCATCAGAAGAATAAGACATCAAATCCAGCACGAATTAAACAGAAAATGACAAGATTGATGACTATTCGTTCATGTTCGTCGAAATTATTTTTTCAAAAATCATTAATCCGTTTTTCATAAAAGAATAAACTAGTCGATTAATCGATCATTGTTTTTTTTTTACTTGTTCTGAAAGCGCTTGCTAATTACGGTATTAAATATTAATCCCGATGTTTTCTGCCTACTTTTGTGGGCGTCTCTTGAGTGGGCGAGGAGGCTCGCCTCAATTAAGACGATGGGGCACCGCAGCGCAGCTGCCGGGCGGGCGCTGCTAATAATTACCTTCTACTGCAGCGGCGCCACCACCGCCACCTCGACGACGATATCTCCTCCTGCTCTTCTGCAATAGCCACAGAGGAAGTAAGCTTCCTCGTTGCTTCCTACTTGAGATCGAGCGAGCGAGCACCAAAAAGATTCCAACTTTGCACTTGTTTCCACATCTTGTGCAGTGTTTCTCTAATCTTTACCTGCTTCTACTGCAGATCTTTAGCTGCATTTATTGTTTCCACCGGAATTTTGTGATCGGCCGCTCGATTGACATTCTGTGAGTGTGCTCCGCCATCGGCGTCGAGGTCTTTCGCTATGAGGAAGGTAAAGTCGGAATCTTGGCTGGGCCGCATGGGGCTCGTGAAGAGGAAGGGCGGAGGCGAACCGGAGAGAGTAGATACCGTTGGCGTCCTGGCCTTCGAGGTGGCGCGTCTGATGTCGAAAGCCGTCCAGTTATGGCACGCCCTTGGCGATGACCGCCTAGTCCGGATGCGCGATGAGGCCCTTTGCCTCGAGGGCGTGCGCAAGCTCGTCGCCGACGATGATCGCTACCTCCTGGCGCTCGCGCGAGCGGAGATGGCGGACGCGCTCTGCGCCCTCGCCCGTTCCGTCGCCAGCCTCAGCCGCCGCTGCTCCGACCCGGCGCTGCAGCGGTTCGACGCCACGTTCGCGGATCTGGTCCGAACCGGGGCCGACCCCCATGGGTTCGAGTTCACTGGCCGCAAGATGGAGCGCAAGGTCAAGAAGATGGAGCAGTTCGTCGCCGCGGGCGCCGACCTCCACCACGAGCTCGAGGTGCTGGCGGAACTGGAGCAGGGTCTGCGGCGGATGCTCGCCAACCCCGATTCCGGTGGCCACCGCCAAGGGAGCGGCGGCGCGGTCGATTTCAAGCAAAAGGTGCTGTGGCAGCGGCAGCGGGTGAAGTACTTGCGCGAGGCCTCCATTTGGGTGCGGACCTACGATTACGTCGTCCGCCTTCTCGGCCGCTCTCTCTTCTCCATCGCTGGCAGGATGAGTCGAATCTTCGGACTACATAAAAATCCCCACTTTTCCGACTTCTCCACCTCCCGCCGGAAGCCAATCTTCCGCCTCTCCCGCAGCCACTCCGTCGCCGGGGTTATTCCTCATTCATCCGATAGCAATGCACACCATCTGTTCGACTCAGGGCCGCTGGTTTCCCCACGGCAAGAAAGCAGATCTGGGCCTATAGAACCCAATAGGGCCGGGTTGCCTCCTCCGGTTCGGAAGCGCCACAGTCCCCGCACAAAGTGGCCGGTAGCCGGCAGCCCCTTTGGAGGGTGCATGATTGGTGGCAACCAGCCGGTGGTTCTGCAGAGCTGCATACCTCTAGAGCCTGGCTTTCGCAAGTCCAATGCTGCCGATGGCGCAAGCCCGAAGGCCAACCTTAAGCAAGTGTTTGAGACAGAACCAACCTCCCATTTGGCGAATGCTGCGGCGATGACCCTCGGAGCGGCCGCGCTTGCTCTGCATTATGCTAACGTCATCATTGTGATCGAGAAGCTGGCGGCCTCCCCCAATTTGATCGGCCCGGACGCGAGAGATGACCTCTACAGCATGCTAACCACCAGCATCAAGGCATCGCTGCGCGGCAGGCTGAAATCGTACGCCACCAATTTGGCTTCCTCTGTCTACGACCCTGTTCTTGCTGCAGAGTGGAGTGCTGCAGTGGCGAGGATACTGGAATGGCTAGCTCCATTGGCTCACAACATGATCCGGTGGCAGTCCGATCGGAGCTTCGAGCAGCAGCAGAGTGCCGTTTCGAGCTCAAACGTTCTGCTGCTGCAGACGCTGTATTTCGCAGATCAAAAGAAGACCGAAGACGCCATTACTGAGCTACTTGTTGGCTTGAACTATCTGTGGAGATACGGAAGAGAGCTAGATGCAAAAGCCATGTTGGAGTGCGTTGGCAGTGGAGACTTGGACGACTGTTTGCGAATGCAGGTGGAAGTGAATGCCATTGCCATTGCCATGCCTGCAATGTAGGATCAGCGTATTGGTGATCACCGGAAGAATCACAAAATGTTGGCGATCATCAAACATAATCTGAGGTAAACTATTACACACTTTGTGATGCTCAGACAGTCTCGTATTGAAATGTTAACCTGCGGTATTGATGTATAGAGTCAAACGAGTACGCTGCCTGTTTAATTTTTAAACCATTGTTTAATATTACAAGACTGTTCTATGATAAAAGCTAGCAACACGCTGACTTCTGCCAGCCCTACTCTTCTCGACATTTGAGCCAGTCGACACTTTAGACTTAGTTACGCAGTTAGACTTCGCAGCTGTTAGATCCACAACGCCATTAAAGTTGGAACGTGTGATGCATTTAACCAGTTCACACATTCTGGTTGTTTGTCTGCTGTAGTTATTAGATCTACAATACTAATGTCTTCAATGCTTACGATTTAACGAGTACTCTTGGATGTTGACAGCTGAGCGTTCTTTATATATTGTTAAAGGGCGATGAGATCCCTCCTATTTAAATGAGATTTTGAGAGATTGAAAATAATAGAAATGAATGAGATGGCCTTACTATCCGATCCTGTCCCTGCGTTATTGATTTTCTTTTATAGTTCTCTTCATTATGATATTAATATCCAGCTAACGTTCGTCATTAATTATATTTATTGTCTATCGCTTACCTCGCCCTTTTTCCTTGAGCACTAATGGATAATCAATCATTCGGCTCTGAGCCTAAATCTCCAAGAATTGGACTTCGAAGCCGAGCACTTTTTGTGACTCCCAATCTATTTCCAAGCACTATATTCTAAGTATTGGATTTTGGAATACCTTCTGACTCTGAATTCGATTATTGAGTACTCTTTGATTCTGGCTTTGATTTTCGAACACTCTCTTGTTCATATATCGCGCCTATTCTTCCTTTTCTAAGTATCAGTATACTTTCTTTCAGTTCACGAAGACTTAACCCTATTTCACAGTTGTACGTATTTACTTTGCGCATGATTTTGCAAGAAAGGTTGAGATGTGAACATCCCATGAGTTGAGAAATTGAGACTGCACAAACAGAATAACTGAACTGGCTGATACAGATACATTCTGCTGCGTTGAGAAGATCCAAAAAGGATTGTCTGATGAAAGAAAGATTTTCATCTAAAAATTGCAATCACAGCAGATCACTTCAAATTCATTCACGCAGTAACTCATGTTACCTTATTTCTTTTGGCAAATCTTACGTACATGGAAGACTATAATTAGCTGTAGTAGAAAAAAGGCTTTAAAGGTATCGAAAGAACAGCCATGAATCAGGCTCATCTTCTAGAAAATGTATACCTTCTAGCAAAGATGGTGCAAGTATTAGTGAGAACTCAAAGCTCAGGTGATTGATTAGATCACCAGTGCACATATACATATGCATTTTGCTGCCTCAAAACCCTTAATTTGAATTCTTTAATTACTAACGAAGACCAGAACGATGACTTGGTTTGTGGCTTGTTCAAAATTAGAGAATCGTGACTGGGGGAGAACGGTGGTCAAGGGTTCGCCCCGCGGAAGACGATGACCAATGAATTCCACACAATCATCTCTCCAATCCATATATCTAATTCGCTATCCACCAACCACTATTTTCAAACAGATAAGACAGACCATTAAAGAACAACATGGATTCATGTAGCAGTTGCGTCTTTATTCCATCGTCGACGTATGGTAATAACAATTCGACGATAAGTTACACGATTACGGTGTGTGTTTGGTATCGCGTCCTTTTCTCTCCAGAAGACAAAAGAAATCGACGTGCCAAAAAGAGACAAAGTAATTTTTCCTTGGCTTGATCTGTACGTCGCTACTTCTGGCCGGCGTTGACGTCGTTGCCGCCGTCGCCGGCGGCCTGATGATTGCCGCCGATGATGGACCTGACTGCGGCCGTCAGCGCAGCGGTGAAGGTAGGATCCTTAGTTATCGCAGCCGTGGCCGCCGTCACCGTCTCCGGCGACACCTGCAGCCCCGAGAACGTCGACTGGTTGTTGTAGCACTGCATCTGGCCGCTGAAGACTGATGCGAAGGTGGCTGGGGCGGCGCTGGGGAAGGCCATGGCCGGCGGCCGTAACTGGCACTGCAGAAGAGGATTAGCACTTGGTAGATGAGTGAGGTCCAACGTGACGGTGGGGAAAGGCGCGGAGGCCGATATGGTGGCCATGTTTGATGAACAGGGAAGGAGAGTTCTGGCGAGCATCATTCCGTCGGCGCTGGACGTCGAACCGGAGAGGAGCATGGAGGCGGCGGCGGAGGTGGTGGACGCCATGGCCATCGCCGGCGGCGGCAGAGGATGGTTGTGAGTGCCTTCGTAGGTTGTTATCAACACGGAACGATCATCCGCACACCTTTGCACCTAAATCATTAACAATTCACCGAATCAAACAAATAAATTACCTCCATCATGAGCTAGCTAGAACAATTAAACCAATCAATTAAACAGTCATAATTACTTGTTTGCGAACAGGACAACCGGCAGCCATGGTGCACCGGTAGTAAGCTCGAGGGCATGGGTTTCCCTTCGCCATCTTCTGCCCATACTTCCTCCATTGGCACCCATCAGTGATCTACGAGCAATATAATAGATCACAATTAATTGAGCATTTATCGTAGGCTGGTTAAAACATATAAAAATGAATCATGAATCTACCATGGGAGCTTCGGACCGAGCTCGGACAGAAACACGAGTCTTCCTCAATGTGGCTTCTTGTGCCTGCTGATCACTATACGACGAGGCTTTGTTGGGATCCAAACCCACCGATCCTACTTCCGGTGGCGAGAAGGACCGATCAGGGCTCGCCGTCGATGAACTCGACCGCGAATTAACCGGAGCCAGATCCATGAACTGCCTGGGGACGAGCTCTCCTCCACCATCATTAATCGTCTTTTCTTTCATAGCCTGGATCAATTAATTTCATCAGTCAGATAAAGTTATCGATCTAATTAATTCATTCGAGTTTCTTCATGGATGTTTACCTCTTGCGGCGGTGAGTAATTATTGCTTCGTTGTTGCATGAGCGCGGCGAGATGCAGCTGAAGGGCTTTGTAATCGTTGCTCACTTGGCTCAGAATTCCTCTCAGCTTCTCGTTCTCTTCGTTCATGCGTGCAAGCTCCGCTTGGATGGCCGACAGCTGGAAATCATCATGCATACACATACTCATGAAAATAAAGTTCTTGATTAATTAGATACATAATTCGAATCTATAAGAAGACAATTACTAACCTCGTTACGATCTTCTTTAGACAAGCCATCATCAACCATTGAAGCATCACTGGATCCCGTGTTGCCAAGGTGCAAATCAGTCTAATTGGTAACGATAAAAGAGTAAATAGATCCGGTGATCAGGAGTACGTACGTAGTTTAATGAAGAAAGAAAGAACAAACTAAACGATTGATGTATAACCTGAATGGTAAGGTCTTCCTTCTTAACCTTGAGTGGATGATCCACACTTGCCGTAGTGGTCGTCGTCTTCTTCTCGTTCGCGAAGAAATCCATCTCGCTTCCGGAGGCCAGCAACGTCGACGTCTGTTTGCGGTTGAGAACTCCACGGCCGCGGCCGGCGCCGGCGGTTAAAGAAGAGGCGAGGAAAAGCGGAGCAGAGGTGTCCAAGGTGAGCACTGCCTGGCCTCCTCCGCTTGTGTCCATGTAACAACGGGGCGGTCGTCGCGGGTCGACTCGCTGGAATTAGACCAGTCAACGATCGCCGGAGCCGGGTGTTGATTGAAGTTGAAAGAGGAGGACTCGAGAGGGGCTTGGAGAAGTGTCCAAGTCTTCGAACGGGAGATGGAGATGGCATTAAATAGAGGAGTGAGGAACGAGACGTTCGTGAGACGTTTGCTCGCTTCTGTACCTGTTTTCCCATTGGAAGCTCAGGTCGCCGTAGACATTGGTGACAGGAAAATCGAAATCTATTTATGAGGTAGATTCCGCGATGGTTCGGGAATCCAAGCTCGATCCGACCGGTTCCGTTCGGGTTGGCAGATTCCACGTGAGAACGATCGCACTCATTAGGTACCGTAAAGATCTAGTCAACTCTCGGAACAGAGTCCGTCCACTGCGCGGTTCAGGGAACACCAAACTCCTCGTCCTCGTAATTCCGGAGCCCACCATACCGCTGGCTAAAAACGCGTCTATGACGCACGCTGACATCAGTTCTCCAATCGATTGTGCGGGCGATGGATTGGCGAAGACAGGAAAAGGGCATTGAACCGGTTCTGGTTGCCCAATGGGAACGGGGGTGGTTCTACAAGTTTGACCCTGTTTATTATGCGTGGTCACGTCGCGATGGGTCGTGGCGCGACCAGCGACAGCTGCGGCGGAAACGTGAACATAATTTAACCATTTATTTTAAATTTTGTTTATTTGCTTATTTTAATTTTATTTTTCTAATTATTCGATTCGAGAGTTGGAGGAAATTAAAAAGGCGATCATGGAATATTATTTTCTTAAAAACATATTAAATTTTATTATATATTTCCATAATAATACACTACGATTATTTTAAGAGATAATAAATATGGCATGAAATATTTATTCCAAATTTAATTTAATTTTTTTAAAAAAATATCTTGCAGCATGTTGGACTGTTAAGTTCCAAGAGAAATTAGGATACTTTATTTAATGATAAATCAAATTATGACGATCTAAACAAATAAAACAGCTGTGTTTAAAAATAAAATAAAATAATTTATTTATTTTCTCCTTCCAAATATAATGTCTCTTCCATCGATCGTTTTTGTTGACCGAAGAAGGACACTCATTTACTCCAAGCGGCCCAAAGTCAACGGTGAAAGATCATGAAGGTTGAATTTAAGATCATATTCCAGTTCATTTTCTGATGCCTTTCTTCCAAATTAAATTAAAGAAAATTAGTAATTCCAATTCCTCTTAAATGAATTCCAGCTGCTCCACCATTGGCGGATCTGGTCAACGGGCAGTCGCTCCTATTTAAAATAATAGATTGGAAATCAATTAATTTTTATTTATCTTATTAATTGCTGTTAAAATGCTAATTAATGTTGAAATTAAACACGAATAATAACATTAATTGGAGAGGATTTAGAAGTCAAGAGTAGCGTGTAGGATGCATCTGCATGCACGTGGTTTTTCTAGATGATTGTTGGGAATTAATTCACATTAATTTCTTAATTAATCAACGCAGATTCTCGGAAGAGTTGTGCTCACAATAAAATAAAATAAAATAAATAAATAAATAATATATATGGAGCTTATTGTTTAGATTGGAGAAGAAGAATATGACTTGAATTGGACCACTAGATGCTGGTCCAAGGCTAGCTATGGTGTGCCCCAATAGGTTGGCGTCTTAGGGTCAATTTTCAACGGATGTAAAATATCTCGCTAAATATCTAACCTCTCCCATGCCAAAGGGTCATTGTATTTGGGCAAAAGTCCTCGGTAATTTACCTCCTTTCAGATTGTGTGAAATAAATTATCATCAAACTTTTGTGTTGCTTGTTGGTAAAGGATTAAATTTATAAGGTGTTATTAAAGCTTTTAGATTTGAAATTAGATTTGCTTAATTGGGATTTAATGTGATAACAGGCTTTAATAATTAGCAATTTACACTCGTGGTTATGTTTTTCCTTGCGATGATGCACTCCATCTACCTTCATTAATTGTTCTCTTCCAAAGGTGGGGAATGCATTTATTTCATCGTTTGACTTAAAGTTTAGGTCCTTTTATGTCTCTCTATTTATTCATAGACTAATGGCTATTGTTTGGAGTCGTATAGTAGATTTGGACTAAGCAAGTGGTCTCCACTCTAACTTTTTTTTTTTTATGTCTATATTTCTCGTGTATATATAATATATTAAGATTTTTGTCGTCCAACGCAATCTATAATTCTTCTTTTGTTTTATTTGTATTTCTTGCTTCATAATAATAGTAATAATTTATATTGCGTTGTCGCATCATAACAGGATGTGGAATTAGTTTAATTTATTTTTTTGTTAATAAAAACAATTTGTATGATGGAAATTAGCACACACTAATTTTGTTATTAATTTATATAATTTATTTACTGTGATGATCAACTTTAAAGGTAACTTAAAAATAAAATAATAATAATAATAATAATAAAAGAAATTATAAGTGCCTTGTGAAAAATTAATTAAGAAAGAGATAATTGGTTGGTTAGTAACACTAACAAGGTTTGGTGGTTTATGTAAAAAGTCAAGACAATATCCTCTCCGTAATGTTTTTCAAATTTATCTTTTCATAGGTCGCGAGATCGACCATATAAGACGGTTAAAGTGATGAACTCCACCTTATTACTGCAGTGGTGGTTTAGGTAAGACATTGATTTGGCCAGGCCATTAGCATGTCACAGGAGGGCTAAAGTCAAGTATTGTCATCAGAGTTTTAAATAAATAAAAAGGCTTATATAGTTGCTCATTGACACGTCAGCATTCAGGAAAATTAGGGTGTAAAAGTGAATTATCCTCCTCCAGCACCCTCCTAAACTAAACCAGACAAGCCAAATCGAGCAAAATCTAAACCAGACAAGTCAAAACATGCAAAAATAACTTTCTGTCTATGCAGCAAAATTCATATGCAAAAGATCAACTGCATCAAAATGAAAAACTCACGTTCACAGTTGAAAGAAGAAATCTGATGTTCAAACATTAACCAAGTCTCATAAATAGAACCTGAGGACTGCCCTCAGTTTCTTTCAGGAAAAACATTAATTCACAACGGTGTGCTCAGTGCATGAGGTCAATATACACTTGAAAACAATTGTCGAATTTACCAGAACACATGAAAGTTGCAGGCATTCAGAAGCAGAGATAGAATTGTCAGGACAGCCTGCGAAAATAAGAATAGTACCACTAAAGACTTGCAGCTGTTCAAAGTGAAAGTACTACAAAATGAAAAAGCAATCTAATAAAGAATTGTTCTTATAATATGTTTAAATAGGCATGCCCGTCTGATTCCATGTATTAAGAAACACATAAACAAGACGATACTGTAAATACTTCCTGAGCACAAGAATTTGCTTTGAGATGTTTATCTGATTATGACAAATGCCATAGTTATTTTATATGATCTCTATCTATTGAAGTCCCCATTTTCATCGTCATATGTGACTCAAGATAGATTAACAACAAATCACAGAACTTCACAAACTTAAACTAGAATTGCTAAAAAATAATAATTTTTCTGTAAAAAAAATATCTCAGCAAAGAAGGAATTAGGTTTACCATCCCAAGACTTGGAATTTGGTTATTTCACATGGAATAAAACAACTGACTTCAAATTACAGAAGAATTTGAAAAAATAGCCTACAAAAACTTCTAATATGATGTGAGGTGAAAAAGGAAAATTTAGAAACATTTGAAAAACACAAATAACTATTATAATTCCAGATTCATAGCGTAACATACTTACAGCAATTGAACACGCAATTAATCCAGGTTTCTCCCTATGGTCTTGAGCAACAAATAGCAAGATGAACGCTCCAACATACCATGGAATTGAAGCAAAGAAAAATCCTGCCACAAACCTTTTAACAAAAAAGTAGGGTGTCAATCATAATAAACAAAGATTAAATAATAAATGCAGTAAAGATAGAAAAAGAAGCCAAAAAATCAAAAAGAGATTCCACAATTCCCTCCCAAGTAATCTCATAATTCTTAATCAAAATTATCTTATTATATTCTTTATGTGTCTCCATTTTGGCTCTTTGTTAAGGAGGCAAGAAATGTAATTTCAAAATTTTCAAAGTCGAAATATTTAATACAACCTAAGAAGCAGAGCGGAGCAAACCCCACATCAACATGCACATCAACGGACTCCTCGAATACCCATATGGGACTAACATGGCTTCCCATACAAACTTATATAAAGGTGGTTTATGAGTTTATACAAAGCTAAGCTCATCTGCAAACTTCCAAATACAATTAAAAGTAATGTGCCCGATCATGAACAAAGAAAAGTTCAGTCTTTCAGTAAATAGAGATTCGTTCTACATTTTGTTTAAAATGAAAATTTTGACGGGGCAACAGTGCATGTAGAGCATCCGGAAATTCAAGTTACATAAATTATCATAACCGCACATAATTTGCATACATGTATAACAACTTATCAATCATCTAATCTTCAATATTGTGCTAAGATCCAGCCTCAATGGAAGAATGCAAAAACTAGACTATTGGCGGCAGAAGGGCCAAGCTATAATTTGGACCAGGCAATGATATATTATCCTGTAATACGATAGAAGTTAAGCACTAATAAATTATAATTTCGTCTTTCTCTGTCTTCTCTGTTTTTGGCACTCCGATCATGAAAAAGACATCCATTCGACCCCCATAATGCATCAAAGACAACAAAATATTAAAGAAGGAAAGAGAAAACGACTTACAAGGCCCAGCCGACGCCAATGCCGCAGAAGGGGAGAGGGGGCACCCTCGCGTTCATGGGGATCCCATCCACTACGTTAGGGAGCGGCTGAAATTGGTACCCAACTGAAACAGAAATTACGAAACAAAAGTGAAAGAGGGCAAAATTGAGAATTAGGGTTGGTTGTCACGGATGTACGAAAGATCGAAGATTTAAGCACACGGAAAGCAAACAAACAGGCGATTTCGAATGATCTCATCTGCCAACCTGGAATGGCGTGGTAGCCTCCGGCTGGTTGAAGAGTCGATTGGTACTGCAGCGGTGCTTTCGGGGGGTAGTGAAGAAGAGGAGCCGACGGCAGCGGCGCCTGCTGAGGGCTAGGAAGAGGAGGAGCCGTCGGCAGCGGTGATGAATGAGGTATAAAGGTGCCGTAGGGAGTGGAAGGAAGATGGCCGGCGGGGACCTTGTCGCTGCTGCACGCTGCCATCGACGTCACGGTGGAGTTGGCCACGATGCCCTTGGAGTCCAATTGAAAACAGAAGCCGGCGACTTCCCCTGGAAGAAATTAGATCACATATACGGGCCAAGACACCAGACAAGCAACTACGGCCTTCTATTGGCTCTGATCTCTCGGAATGTGAAATAAAAGCGGGGCCCTCTTCCAAACCCAATGGAAAAGGAATTTGCCAGTTGTCTCCAATAACTGCGATCGATCACAATTTGCTTCACGCATCCACCTCGACTGTGGCTGGCGAACTATGTGGGCCCGATGTAGTTAATCCTTGTTTTTAAAAAAGGAGTGGGAATAAGAAAATCAAACAAATTAAGGATAATTGGGCTTTCACAGGCCCGTCGGGTAAAGATACCAAAATAACACACCAATTCCTTACTCATCCCACGCGGTCCTCTCACGAGCCCGGTATGCTGCGGCCCAAACGATAACCGACGTCATGCCGACCTCAGCTGTCCCATCAGGTTGACGCGGTATTGCAATGGGGCAAAAAGCTGGGGACACAACGGGAGACGGCATCGTCTCCGAAGCACAAGGACGAGGCTGTGATGATAATGGCGAGAGGGCGAGATCATGCTGGGGAACCGCGACATTGATGACCGTCACAGTCCTCAGCTGCCCGATACGGTCTGCCATAAACGGCAACTCCTCACGCGTGCTCCGCTCCTCCCATCCAATTCCATCTCCCCTCGCCCGACCCAGCGACCGCATCATGACGCCCCCAACAGTCGCGGCCGCGGCCCATCATGGCGCCCCCCACCGCACCATCATGACTCCCCCCACCACCCGCCCATCCGACGGCCCCCGCCTCCGCCCCCGACGATCCCACGGCGGTCGCGCAAAAAGGCGTCGTCTTTTATGCGTGTCGTGCAGCGGCACGCGCGATGGCGGAGATGAAGAACCCCCGCGTCCGGGCGCACGCACACGCCGACAGCTCCGCTAATGGCTGCCTCCGTCCCTCCACGCCTCAGTCATTGCCTCTGTTTCTGCCTCAATTTTAATGAAAGCGGGCGAATGATATCTTCTCGTCTTCGGAGGCTCTCATCATAAAGGGCCGACGAGATATGTATATATAGTGCGCCCACGGCAGTGCTTCCCAATAGCCGCCTCGTAGTCGTAGGGGCATCGAGCACCTCCTTCAACCTGCCACTTTCCCTGCTTCTTGTACTTGCGATCTACCTACACACTGTAGCTAGGGTCCCCTCTTATATATCTTCCTCCTTTCTCTAATCCGTGTATCGCATCCCTTGTAGACCTGTCTCGTACTCATTATTTCAGCATGCCGTGGTTGTCGTCCGGCGGCTGATCAACACCAGGCGTGCTCTCACGTTCAGTCCGGTAAGGTTCTCCAGCTCTCCGTGTTGGCCGAACTGAGGAAAGCAGAGAATGCACATTGAGATCACAGGGAATAGAGATCGACCGGTGGGGAAGGTTGGGGGTTCTATAATGAATGAAAGGATCATTGCTTATTGTCAATTCTCGCAGGTTTGCCAGGTACAGTCTATCAGCGATCTTCTCGTTATGCGATTTCTGCTTCTCAAGTTCTTCTAATGGTGGATAGGCAGAGTACTTCCGTCAGTTGCTTAAGCCCGTCACGTAGTTTGAGCGCCAGTTGATCTGGAGTCTCCGTTCTATCACTTCTTATCAGTTTCGAATCCACAACCTCAGTTTCTTTCCGAATATCCGGCGACATCGAGTTCTTCTTCCCACAGAGCTCACGATGCAGAGGAACCCAAGATACTACGGCAACGCACCGCCCGACGACGCATATGAGTACGGAGGCTATGGTTATGATTCCGGGGGCGGCGGTGGGGGTGGCTATTACAACTACGGCGCTACGCCGCCACAGGCCTACGGCGCCGCCCCTGTTTCCGGCTACGAGTGTCATGATTTCCCGGCCCCGCTCAACAACGTCGAGTTCCGGCCGTCAGAGACCTGCCCCAGGAACTTCGTCATCTTCGACCAGACCTACCACAGAAGTCAGGTGATGTTCCACCCCTCGCTCGCCCACAAGTTCGGGTCGCCAGGCTTCGACGCCTGCGGCGGAGGAGCTCCTCGCGCCGATGAGGCAGGCAAAAGTGTGTACAGGGACAATGACGAGGAGACGGAAGACATCGACGCGCTGCTGAACTCGGAAGAGGGGGAGGAGGACGACGACGACGACGTGGTCAGCACGGGGAGGACTCCTGGCCGCTCGGCCGGCGTCGGTTCGCCGGACACCGCTTGTTCGTCGCAGTCCAAATCCAAGTCTAAGAATAAGCAGGTTTCTTCGATTACTGCCGGAGGTGGTCGCGATGGCGGTGGCAGTGGGAAAAGGGCAAAGATGAAGAAGATGGTGAAGACGCTGAAAGGAATCATCCCCGGCGGCGATCGCATGGATACTCCTGCTGTTCTTGATGAAGCCGTCAAGTACCTGAAATCGCTGAAAGTGGAAGCGAAGAAGCTAGGAATCAAGCACAGCTGAGCACAGTCAACTTCCATGGCAATCAACTTCCATGAATTTTGCAGGTAAATGGTAACATCAATTCTCGCGATCAGAATTTTGATGCGAAAGAAATGGATTTGGCACATGTTTGCAAGACGATCGAGGCACACACATGCTCACGTTCATGATGTTCAGACCAGTGCTGCAAATCCATGCTTTCCTTTAGTTCCTTTTTGTTTTTAATGCCCAACGTTCTGAACTTTCTTTAATTTCACTATATATCCTGCAAATCAAACTGTTTGGAAAACAAGTCCCACCATGCCATGGATTGTGGTTCTGTACTACATTCGCTTGGTGCCCACTCGATTATTGGTACTGCAAACTATAATTAAATTGCTTTCCTTGTGGAATTTCTTCTTGTCGCACTGTTGCTTATTCTATCATGGATCTGTTGGGGCAGCAGCTTTTCTTTTGACAGAACTTCTCAGGAAGAAAGCAACTGATCAGAGATAAGCACCATTAGTCTAACCAAATCCACGTCTCTAAGATTTTTATACAATTAGGGTGATGGGGTGAACCGTGGCGCTTTCGTCTCCAGAAACAAGGCGAGTCATCAAATAGCAAACAGAGGGAAGGTCATAGCTAGGGAAGAAGGCAAGAAGCTTCAATTGTCTTGTAACTTATTTACTCATCTACTGCTCGACGGCCATTACAGTGCCCATGTAGATGTAGGTGCGTACTTAATGATTGAATTGGTTGCGCCGTCTCCCTCCACTCGGTCGCTATCCTTATGAACTCATTTCTACAATCATACGCACCGACAGCATTCGTTCAATCATGCAAGCAAGGACATAGTATATTTATTATGATACACATCATATGAGTAATTACATTGATGCACATGGACTAATACCATTTTTTATGAAACAAGAGGAACGAGTTCAATCAAATGATCATCGACAGAATTTAACAAGATGCGAGCGAAACCAATATTGGAAAATAATCTACTTATTAAACAGCCAAATGCACAACCCCGATGAGCCAATGTCCATGCAATTATCATCAGAGAATCAAATTCCCAGTTACGAGCACCGCCGCAGCACAAACCCACTCCAATCTTACCCCTGTCAAACTACCTGCAGAATCAGGAGCGGAATCGGCTGCCGCCGCCGGTCCTTCGACCTCCGACGGAGAACTCTTTCCTGGCCTTTTCCCCGGCGTCGGCGCAGGAGCCTTCGGCCCGAAGAGCTGGTACGGCAGCAGCACCTCGTCCACCGAGTACAACGCCAACGGAAACGTCAAGTAGAGGTGGTCCCTGAGCGGCGTCTCGTTGACCCCGGTCGAGACATTGACTCTATCGCCGCTGTCGGTGCTGGTGACGTTGATGGTGTAGACGCCGCCGCGGCCGGAGGCCTGCGTGTTGACGGGGTTGCTGGTGGTCTCGAAGGAGGAGACGGTGTAGTAGCGGGGGAGGACGTGGTAGAGCACGAGAGCAACCTGTTCCTGCGTGGCGAGCTTGTTGAGGGTGCCCTGCTTCAGCCCGGCGAAGGCAGCGTCGGTGGGGGCGAAGATGGTAAGGCCGTTGAAGGAGTTGTTGAGCTGGCTCTCGATCTGCTCACCTACGCGAGTATCCCGAAGGAGGCGGAGGAAGGTCGTGTGGTGACCGCTCTTCTCGAGAATGGAGGTGAGATTGAGGCCGCCGCCGCCCGAGGAGGACGGGGTGGTGGTGGCAGTAGTACTGGGGGCCGGTGCTGCGGCGGAGGCGGCAATGGCGGAGGTTGCTCGGCCTAGGAGGATGGAGATGGAAAGGAGAACAAGTGCGGGGAGGAGAATGGAGGTGGGTGAGGAGAACATTGTGATGCGGCCGGAGTAGGAGCTTGGAAGCTAGTGTTGTCCCTGTGAAAGGTGCGTCAATGGTGAGCTAATTTGTAGTAGTGGAGTGATGGGGAATCCATGAGCTGGCGGTTTGGCCTGGCTCGAAGGAGAGTATTGATCGCGGTAAAGTAAATTACGTGAACTGCCTTTCAAATGATCAATCTCAGTAAGATCAAAATTCAAATCAACTAGATTACGCAGTTATACATGAGATCTTCGCCCTTGTTCCTTTTATCACAGAGAATCGCTCGATGAAATCCGTGTTCATCAGAGCCACGTTTCACCACTGATGACTGTGCTTGAGCCTATCGCTTTCTGAATCTCAATTTTGGAAGACAGAGCTTCAAGCTTTTGAATATCTGTGTGGGTTCAAGCCGATGTGCGATGGCAGGACATGAGAACATGGACACCGGCT
Source organism: Curcuma longa (assembly GCF_044706935.1). NCBI lineage: Eukaryota > Viridiplantae > Streptophyta > Magnoliopsida > Zingiberales > Zingiberaceae > Curcuma > Curcuma longa. The sequence goes on along the minus strand of NC_133865.1, from coordinate 8,006,126 downwards.
AACAGGAAATGCCAGAGTGACAGCCTATCAGCCAATCATCCATGGCATTGTCGCCAGTATATCGAGTAATCTTGGTGGCACTCAAAACAACTCTAGTCATTTTGCAGCTGGTTCAAAGTTAAGATGGATTGGATTTTCTGATTGTCTCATTAGACTCTTCTTCGAGCTCTAGAATATTGGAAGCTTCTATCTTTTCTGCAAGAACATAGTTTAGTAATTCAGTGATTGCTAGTCAAACTGTGAAGTCGAGAATTCATAGTATGGAACCAGTTGATCATCATCGTTGGAATAACAAATTTGAAGTTTATTTGCATGCGACAACACTTATATGATTTATTAGCTACGAACTCACTGTTCTATTCCCTCTCCATTTATCAACCTAAAGATCTATTGTAGGCCTAAAGAAAGAAGTTATCTAGTTTTTCTAAAAATGGTAGATGCTGTCAGCATTCCTCCTTCGCATTGCAAGCCACGGCCCTCGCCCAGAACCTGAGCTGCTGCTTCATCTCCGCCCCTGTTGTCGTTTCTGCCCACGCCAGGTTCGGCGGCCCATGAGCTACTACTCTCTCCTCGAACCACCATGCTTCGGAAAGGTACGGCCGGGTAACCCGGCCTTTGCCGTCTCTGTCACCGTCAGAAGGCTTCTTGTCTCTCAAGCCCGGAATCACATTCGCTAGGCTTCCAGTACTTGACGCGACCGCGTCGAAGACAAACCCCAAGTCCTTGAATCCTTGTAGCTCGAGGGACTCCAGGTCGCTGTAGCTCCGCCACTTCATCCCTCGGGTCGCCGGTCGATCTTTCGGCGGCTGCCGGAATCTTGGCATGCTCGGATTCAAGGTCGCCCACTGATAATTAAAGAGCACCGATATAAAAAGAAATGTAAATTGATTGCATCGAATCAGATTCTCTCTTCAATCAATGGCACGTCAAGTCGAGGAACAATGTGTAATTTTGTGGCTTAATCAGTATCATTACCCCCGAAGAAGAAGAACGTTGGAGATTGGACTTCGTCGCCGACATCGACCTCGATCGATCTCGCGTCCGTTGCATGGAGTCGTCGTCGTCGTCGTTGCAGTAAACCGGCAACGAAGGAGGGCGAGCGAGAGTACTGACAGATAGTATTTTCCTCGAACAGGTGGTGGTCGATGATTCCTCAGGCCGAGTCCGTCTGGGATCCGGCATGGACGGCGCCCGGAGAAGCTTACGAGTCGCGGTTTTCTCCGGGACATGGCACGGCGTGCCGACTCCTAATGCCTTGGTCATGTCCGGCGAAGAAGGGAGAGTTGGTCGGAGTGATGGCGGTGCCTGTGTTCGGTGGTTGCTTTTTAACACGTTGAGGAAGAACCAGTAGCGATCGAGAAGGTCGACCACCTCCTCTGTTTCCATGCTGATCCAGGACAAGCAACAAAACAGAGAGAGCACAAGAAGAGAAGAGATTGAAGAAGCAACTGGAGATCTGCTGGATCCCGGAGAGCATATTCCACGGGTTCGCTGCGCATTTCCGGGCGCGTGATTGGAGGTTTTGCACCGGTGGCGATCAACGGTGTGCTGATGTCGCTGTACGGTAGTTGGGCTTAATTGGAGAGGGAGTCAGTGGGGAAGGTGGCAGCATGTGCCTGGGATGGCGTGGATATGTTTAGAATAACAGGTGCATGGACTGGGGCGAGCGAACCGGTTCGAAGGAAGGTAGACGAATGGACCGGGTTCGTTCGCGGCACACTGAATTAGGAGCAACATGATCACATGGAGGGTTTGCAATAATTGATTGCAATGATTACAGATTGGATCATACGTTGACCAGCAGATAGGATAATGTTTCAATTTGCCTCCACAATTTATTGGTTTTGCAGTTTGCCCCTCCTTATAGCACGATACGTGAATAATTAAATTAATATAGATATATTAATCTTAACTTTATTTACAGGCCCGACGTGTAAGGAACGCCGGTGGCCGGTATCCACGAGTCGCCGGACAAGAAGCTTCCGACGGTGAATTTTCCACCTTCAGACGAGCTACTGATCACACGATAACCACTCCACTTCACCCTCCTACTCGTGTCCGCGCCGGCGCCGGTGTTCATGTACTCCCCGTAGTACAACGTGGTCAGCCCGAAGCTGCCGCTCCACTCCAACCACCCCGCCGGGTCGATCAAGCCCCCCAGCGCCGTCTTCATCACCACCGTCCTCGAATACTTCTGCCACGGTCGGCCGAGGTACGTCCTGAACGACCCCTGCACCGGCGCGAGGTCCGACGCTGCGGCCACGACGGAGTCGTGGATCGATATGCCGGTGTTCTCGTTCGGGTCGGTCCTGCCCTGAGCCGTCACGGTGTTCTTCTGCCCGCTCATCGGCCGCCTCACCTGGAGGTTGCAGTTCTGGAAGACAGCGGCGGCGTCGCCGAAGATGAAGTCGACGGTGCCGTAGACGTCGCAGTTGCGGTAGAACTGGCGCTGGGAGTAGACGTAGAGAGTGTCCTGGTAGCCCTTGAAGCTGCATCTGTAGAAGACTGAGAGGTCGGAACCGGAGCGGAGCGCCACCGCCTGGTGCTTCGCCGGGCCGGCCGTGTTTTGGAACGTCATGTCGCGAGCGATGAATCCGCTGCCCGATACGGCTGATCAATTACATTGAAGTACAAACATGAAACGGATTCTGACAGAAACGAACAAATATTAAATAGATCGATACGTTAGATTTGATGAAAATTTGGATGAAACTAAAATAGCCTATTGACTTTGTAAGATCAAATTAAGAGTTGACCAATGATTGCCTTATCTAATTCTGAAACAGTTGTGCATCCTGTCGAAGTTGTTAATGGTCTAGTCGTCCTTGACATTGACATGATTAGTCGACCAAAAAAATTAAAATCAAATAGTTCTAAAAATTATTGATTAGTTGACTAGAAAAATAAAATCAAATAGTTCTAGAAATTATTATATTGATTAGATAATTCTTTAATTTTGCAATTAATTAGCTAGTTTATATCACTGGGAACAAAACAACTGTTATATAGTTGATGCAAACATTCTCTACTTAAGATCATATTAATTTCTTCCCAAGTAAATCAATCGATTAATTATAACTAACCGAAGGTGGCCGATCGGAAGGTGGTGGAGCCATCTTGAACGTTCCTGCTCCCCGTCACCACGGTGGCATCCATCCCGTCGCCGATCATCATTAAATTCTTCATCGAGTTAGGAATCTCCACGTTCTCTTCGTAGACGCCGGCCTTCACATGAATCACGAACCTCGCCGTGCTTCCTCCCCTCGCCTTCGCAGAAGCCGCCACGGCTTCGGCAATGGTTTTGTAGTCGCCGGAGCCATCCTTCGCCACCACGAGATCCGATTTAAAGTCCGACGCCGCCATCAGCTTCCGGTCCGCCGCCGCCACCCACTCCGGGAACAACCCCTGCGACATCAAACGGCGCCGCCGTTTATGATGCCCGCCGGCGGCGGTCAGCATCGCGTTGTTAACGGCGAGCAAGTTGCTGATCGACTCCGTCAGGTTTCCGCCGTCCATCACCGGCGCCGTCGAACCGAGCTCGAGGAAACCATCGCGGCACGTGCGCTGGTTCGCCATGGCGGCGCTGAGCCACGTCTGCGCGTCGTCACTCGGGCGAGCCAGCGACCGGTTCAAGTGACCGACCGTGTCAGCCAGCAGCTCGACGCAGTCATCCCAGGCCCCTCGCCCAGGCTCGTCGAACTGGCTGGTGTTCCTCTCCCCGGCCCGGTGGTGGGCGAGGACGGCCCACTCGAGCGTGGCTCGGAGGAGGAGGCCACGGAATCCGCTCCGAGTCAGCGACTGCTCAAAGTCCGAGTCGGACCGAGCCACCATCGAGCTGCACACGTCAGGGTACGGGGTCTGGGAACATGACACGATTGGCTCGCACATTGCTGTGTGTTTTAGCAGCAGCAACGTGAAAGCTACCAAACGAGCCAAGAAATTCGCCATGCATGCAACTTGATGAATTGAACGGCTGCATGCTAACTCTTCATTTATACAAGTCTCGTAGTCGCAAAGGACAAATTTAGTGGATTGTGGTACGGCTTAATCAATCCGTATTTTTCATTGCTTTGGGGGCAATACACCACTACACGAAGAGTACGTAGTGATTAAGAACATTAATTTGCTGGTTGGGTTCGATTCAAATGTCCATTTAATTTCAATGGTTAGGAAAGCATTGCATTCAGCTAAAACCAAAACCCACCTACTTCACTTTGACTCTGTGTTTACATATATATATTTTGTAGGTGGATGAATTAAAAGTGCTACGTAATTCTTGTTTGGCTATTAAACGTTAACTTGTAGGTGAGTTTTTGTCAATTTGGAGGGAGACGTTAACTGGCTTAATGGAGAAGGATCACGTACCAGTGTTACGGTTCGGCGTTATTTTCATGCATGTCCATGTCAGCTCGTGTGACGTGGATAACAACACAGGACCAGTGTGCATGCAGACAGAGTTGGAAGTCAAGGACAATTATTATATACTTGATGAGAATTGCACGCAATGGCCATGCAACTTGATAATTTAGCATTATCTGCGTCGGGAAAGTTTGAATCGTAGATGATCCCCAGCTGCATTCTTAGTTTAGACAAAATGCCAAGAAAAGAGAGAAATATATATGATGCGGTAGAGGACGTAGTTCTCTCTGGGATAAAAGTCAAGAGTGCGAAGGTCAAGGTCCGGACTGATATGGCAAGCTAGGTCAACACAGACACAATCCCATCGTAATAGGATATTTGGCACCTCGGATTCAGACTGTACTTCGGACAGAGTATGCAGCTCAATCCAAGATTCGATTTGGGCTCTCGAAGCCATCTTGGTCATCTCATATCTCGGCATGTCTCGTCTTGGCCATTTTAGGCGTCTCGTCTCAACCAACCTCATCTCAACCAGCCTTATCTCGACCACCTCAGTATCTCGTCTCGGTCACTCCGCCTCATCTTAGACTCCACCGGCACATCTTCGGTGAACCACTGTCTCGCGTGACATGCTAAAAAGGAACGCGAATATTCTCACGGACATACAATAGTTTGAGGATGTACATGCGATTACAAGGTTGTTAGACCCGATCCCCTCAGATACCCCTCTTTCTGCATATAAAGAAATAACTGTCGGATCTGGTACCCTTTACAAGATGTTATAAGGGCTATCTCGTCCGACGTGAAGATGCCTTAAGCAGACTATAAAAGATTTAGCCCACAGTCCAAGTTCGATTCGGAAAACTCTACTAGCAATATCTTAATCTTTCCTGTCTACACTTCATCATCCTCCTCGGAATCCTAATTTGAGCGTTGGAGTGGTCTATCGGGACTCCCCGACACTAGTCTAATCTCTCATTGAAGTATGTTTCAGGTTCGGATCATCTCCTACATCCTAGCTCATCCAGGAGATCGATCATCGGACTGTTCATTGACTGATAGACTTAACCGTCTGTAGTATTTGACCGGAACAATATACTTGAAAACGAGAAGTAAAACTATATAGTTAATTAGCTTGTTTCTCGTCATTGCATTCATATTATTAACATTGCTATAATAAGACATTTTATGTGAGGCATCAAGAAGATAAATATATATTTTTTCTCTTCTTGCATCGTTATCTTCTTATCGTCCTTCTATTTCCTACCTAACGCTCTAATCCACATCTGATGTTTCACTTACGCACACAAGACATTTAAACACGCAAGACAAAAGAGAGAGAAATCATTATTTGTTTTGTAGTGTTGGTGATCAACTGTTTCCATGCGGTTTACATGTCAGACTGAATTAATTACAACTTAATTAAAAAAAATGATAATCCCAGTCAGTCGTGTTGACTAAATTCCTGGGATGATCAGTCCAGTCCCACAGAAGTTTCCCGCAGGTGCCTAGGTGATAACCCGGATGTTCTACCGCGGTACCATGGCCCCGGTGACTAATTACAACTTAATTTTAATTTAGCACTACAAGAAATCATAAAAATAGCGACGAAATTTTAGCGACGATTTTAATTTTCGTCGCAAACAATTAGGTTAGCGACGAAATATGATATTTCGTGGCTAACATATTTTTTTGTGACGAAATTATTATCTCGTCACTAATTTTTGGCGACGAAATAATAAATTTCGTAGCTAATCTAATTTTTTGCGACGAAATGTATTATTCGCCGCTAAATGTTAGCGACGAATATTTGAAATGTCGTCGCTAATATTTGTCTAAGTTAATATTTGCGGCGAAAATCTTAAAATCGTCGCTAATTATTAAATATTTGCGGCGAAAAAAATTTATTTCGTCGCTAATATTCGTGTAAACCCCACCCACACGTACCCGTGCCCTAACTCTCGCCGATTCCCTTTCTCCCCTTTCGTCTCCGCGATCTCCCGTGCGACACAGTTCTTGGCCGCGATCTCCCGTTCGACACAGCTTCTCCGCCGCGATCTCCGCCGCCACAGCTTCTCCCCTTTCTCCCCTTTCGTCTCCGCGATCTCCCGTGCGACGTCTTCGCGATCTCCGGCACAGCTTATCCGCCGCCACAGCTCCTCCTCCGGCACAGCTTCTCCGCCACAGCTTCTCCGCCGCCACAGCTACTCCTCCGCTGCTCCTCCTCTCCTCCGCTGCTCCTCCTCCGCCACAGCTCATCCTTCGCCACAGCTTCTCCGCCTCCACAGTCCTCCGCTGCTCTGTCCTGGTCAAGCTTCGAAGTAAGTGTCTCCTTCTTTAAGAAATCTCGTGGTTTCTTTAAGAAATCGCATGCTAGCTCGTTGCTCCTCTTCTTTATGCCGGCGGCAAATGCCTCGCCGTTGCTGTTCGATCCCATCGTTGTAAGTGTCTCCTTCTTCCTTGTGCCAAAGCCCCTTTTGCTTTCGATCTTCTCGCGGTTTTGCAAAGTGAACTATTTGCTAGATGTCGGTTTTGCATCATGTTTGCTTCTTCTTGCACAGAATACTTTGTTGTTTGTGGTTGATGTTGTTGTTTGTTGTTGTCCCTGAACCAGGGTTTAAACATGTTCCTTCTCTTTCATAAACCTAGTTGTTGATTTTGTGATTAAACCTTCTTGATATATCTTGGTTAGCAAATTATCAATAGTAAAGAGGATCAGGGATGGTAATGAGATAAATAAGTGCTTTCTTCTCCATGAATTTAGCTGTGTATTTAGTTTGTAGGAATGTCTAAAGGGAGGCATTTGTAGAAACTAAACTCGAGTTATGTTTAGTTTTTGATCTTTGACCAGAATCATACTAAACTAAACAGTACCCCTATCCAAGGTTTAACATTGATGTTTGATTATTAATTCAACTAGTGCTATGTAGGGAGCATTAACTTACTATCCTAGGTATAACATCATGTCGGATTGATGTTTGTTTAGGATATAATTTTTCTTATTCTTTTTTCGCTAACTTTCCGTAGATTTTCTTATTCTCTTATTATGATACATCCTTCTGTTTTTTTTATTCTCTTATTATGTATTTTAATAGATGAAACTTCGATAATTATAGAAGTTGTTTAAATATGTATTTTATTCTCTTATTATGTATTTCACCAGGTTGTTTAAATATGGATAAAAGTTGGATAATGATCGAGAATCGGATTAGCCATGAATATATAAAAGGGTTAAATGAGTTCTTAAAGATGGCGGAGAATTATATGATAAGTTTGAATTTATCAAAAATTCATTGTCCATGTCGGCGGTGTGGCAATTTATTTAAATATGAATTGGATTATGTTCGAGGACATCTTTATAGGTGGGGATTTGACAAATTATATAAAGTCTGGAATTTTCATGGAGAAGCTGCTACATCATCTGGTAATATAAGTATTGATAATGAAACTGCAAACGATTGTGATTTTGAAGACGATGATTTTGAAGACAGGGATTTCAGTTTGACCAACAATATGCTTGACCCAGGATGACCAATAAAATGACGTAGGCTAAACATTTTTATCTTAAATTTTAGTGATGCAGATTGTCTTTGGTTATGAATTCTATATAATCTGATAAAGAAGCTGATCCCTCTACAGGAGGAGCCACAAATATCCATATGGCTCAAAGGCTGTGTAATCTCTTCAGATATTCTATTAGAATCATAGACAAGGAAGAGATGTAATTTACATTAAATTGCCATGTTTGATGTCTCTTGACTGAAAAAGAAGACCAAAATTTTTACTTAGCATCCATAGTTTCTCTGTTGTTTAGCATGAATCAGCATTATCATGTGAAATATTGTTTTATGGGTGATAATCCTTGTCCAACAGTCACAAGTTTTATGCTAGGATTTTCTCTGGCATAGAGATAGATATTTACCACGTGATTTATTGAGAAAGATGTGGAGACATGCCAAAGATGATGGCAGTCACATGATATTTACCCTTGTTATTGTGCTCTAGATAAGTTATTGTGCTCTAGATTTTTCTTTCGCTCCTTTACATAAGTCTATGTGTTTGTTTTGACACTCAAATTCACCACCCTTGTTGTTTTCCAGAGGCTACAACGAAGAGCAAATTGGCTGCATTGAACGAGAAGCTGGATATCTTAGAGCGTAGGTTGGGAAGTTCTTGAGGTCCAGGTGAGCAGTGCAACTAGGAACCCCTCCATTTTCACCTGAAAACTGGACTTCTTCAGGTCCATTACGAACTCTGTAACAAACTCTGTAAACACCCTTGTTGTTTTCCATTACGAACACTGTATTTGAAGTGTACTGTTGTATTTGAACGTTTGTGTTTTGAGTGAAGTTGCATGTGTTGTTTATTGTATTGTTTTTGGTGTGTTATTAGTTATTGTGATTGCATTTGAACGTGGTGTGTATTAGTTATATGGTGTATATTGTATATTGGATACAGGGAGTGCGAGAAAGCGTCGGAAACTGCTGCCGCGTAACTTAGCGACGAGATAAGATGAATTCGTCGCTGCTGCCACGTAACTTAGCGACGAATTTTTGTTAACACTCGTCGCTAATTAGGCGAGCAGCGACGAAATTCCCAAATTTCGTCGCTAAGTTTCGATATGCTGAGTTCAGAAATCCGAGTGTTAGCGACGATTTTGTTAAATTCGCCGCCAATCTTCGATATTTCATCGCTCAGAAATCCGAGTGTTAGCGACGAAATTCGTTAATTTCGTCGCTAACCGTCGATATTTTAGCGTTTAAAAATCCGCGTATTAGCGACGAAATTTTAAAAGCTCGTTGCTAATCTTATGACCATTAGCAACGATATTTAGATAATTCGTCGCTAAATTTAGCGACGAATTATGTGGATTTAGGGACGATTATAATTTCGTTGCTAATGTTAGCGACGAATTATGTATAATTCGTCGCTAATGGTAATTTGCGACAAGCTTATAGCAACGAATTTAGCGACGAAATTATTTCGTCGCTAACATATCTTAGCGACGAAATTATGAAGTTAGCGACGAATAAATTTCGTCGCTAAATACCTGATTTCTTGTAGTGTCTTCTGTAGAAAAAGATAAAGTGTGCATATCAAGTATGGAATAATATAAATGAAATATTATGATATTTATTTTGGCAGTTGGTGATAGCCATAGCGATATATCCAACTAGATCAATCATGCATCTACATGATTTAATTATCATCTATAATAAGACAATATCAAAATTAAATTAATACAATGGGAAAATTGAATGCTGACATGAATCCAACGCAATAATCATTGCATTTCTTACTTATCGTCGATAGGATTTCTGTAATGCAGCAAAAGTCTTTCTATAGGAATCGGATAATAATCCGTAGTCCTTTTCAATGAAAAAGAAAGGAGAAAGAAGAAGAGTTAAGATCTTAGCATGTCCAAATGAAATCCAATCTTATCTTCTTCTACCAAAGTCTATCCTACATGAACCATCCAGTACCATAAAAGTCCTTAACGCAGTAGCAACTTATTAATGTTAACAATTTTACATATTGAATCCATCTAAACCGTCCTTCATACTTTAAGTATTACATCATTTAATTGAGATTAAATTTGTTAACAATAAATCGTTGTGTGTTTTAGACTTAATCCTTCAAATCAGCAAAGGCAATTATATTTACGTGGTGCCACATAAAAGAGATTATAGATGAGATTCATTTATAGGCATATAAAATGGAGATAATACTAAATCATGAAGTTGATTGATAAGAAATGCCGGAAGCAACATCTTTTCTTTAAAAAAAATAGAAATCAAAATCTCTTATAATTCATCTAAAAGGAATTCAGAACAATATTTTTATGGTCAATGAAATTATCTATCTTACACAATATCTATCAATGCTTGCATTTTTCAAGAATGGCAATGGTTATTAATCCAGGTGAAAGAAACAGAGTAATACTCTAGTGGAGATCAGAAAATACTGAATTACAGGAGAAAGAAATGGAAATTTGATCAGCTTTTTGTCGCAGTAATTAAGCTCCTTTTCCAGAGACTACACAATGAGGAACCTGGATATAGGCAAAAATATTTTAGTCTTAATTACAGAGGCTTTGCTTCCTTTGTGATTGAGCACTGATGAGCAGTTCCAACCACATCAGTTTATAGTCTCCTACTCTTTTCTTCAGTAAAAAATGGAATCTGATATTCCAACGGTCTCACACGATCGGACTCAACTATTTATGAAGAGGTAAATCGAGAAGTTGCAGTTGACTATGACAGGGCAGGGTATTGTTTCGATTTCGGCAAGAAATTACAATTGACACTTGACCAATTTCAATAAGTTTGTCTTATTGTAACCAACTCAACTATGCCTGGGCATAATATAATCTCCTACTCCCAAGACATATAAAATTCATCTGATTTGATGGATTAAGGCCACTTTGGTATCCTTTAATCACTCCAATTGAATTGAAAGGACAGACAGTTGATGCAAGGATGACACATGATAAGTTACATTTCAACATATCATAATTTTTAACTCAAATATCAAAACGAGGCATGATCGATCGCTAATCGAAACTCTTTCAAACCTTTATTTGATCTAGGTAAAATCTATACCGATCCACTTTCAACTCCATCTAACATCATTTAGTACTTCGTCCACGGCTCTGAACTTATTTTTTACTATTTATAGTAATTGTTTATTTTTAAGATTTTTTTTGATATTTTTGATTTTCCAAATTAGAGTTTGGTTTATGATCTATTTATATGCATGTTTAATCATTCACTATCAATTTGATTGATTGAATTTTTTTTTTGGTAAAATCCTAGAGGCAACGTCTTTCTCTTCATTTTTTTTTAATTCTAGAACTTGTTTTCTTTATAATTCTATTTAATTTTTCACCTTCAAAATAATTACTATTCTATCTTATGTCACAACTAATAATACTGCATCGACATAGATTCTTCACATCTCTAATTTGGTAGTTGGAGTCTTGGAGAGTCACCATTAGCAGTACTGTTCTTGCGGTACCCAAACACCATAGGATCAACTTGATTTCTTGAAAGATTGATATCAGGTGACAAAGAGATCCTCAATACATTAGCACTCTCAATCGAGTTTCTTGGAGGTGGAATAGGGCAAGACCTCATTCACCCTGTTAAAGCAGTCGCTAATCAGTAATCTATCGAAACTTAATCTTTACAGAAATGTTGGCACAAGATTGCTCGATCCAATTTATCCTACTTATCAAAATGCTACAAGTCCTTCATTCGTAGACCGGTAAACACTAAACAATGTACATGATTAACCGACCTCTCCTTCCGTTTTTCAAGGAATCGGGCCAATGATGCTTTCCGAGCTTGAGGTGCCGCTGGAGACATATTTCCAATCTAATTAGTCACTTAAAAACCATTAACAAACTAATGAAGGTACAAGCTTGTCAAAGTAAAAATTTGATGAACCAGTTAAACCAGGCACCCATCAGCAAAAGCAATACAGGTATCAAGTTCACCTTGGTGCAAGAGTTCCAATATTCATATGAACAATAATGAAACTCCTCCATAATGTTGCTGATTTAATGAGGCGACTGCCATAGATGTAGCACCATGAGCATCGCGAAACTTGAAGAAAGGGTAAGGTGAGGCCACAGGAACGCTTTCGGTTCCACTCGTCCGGCAGGAAGAAGGACTAAAGTGGCCTGCAAGTAGTGATCTGAGGCGGATGATCGTGCAGACTGAATGATTTCTGAAAGAAATGTGAATGTGTCAGTTGATACATTCGACAAATAACTTGGAAGATTATGATCCTTACTCTGCTAGTAGATTTACACACCTGCTGTGCCAATGCAAGGGAATTAGGATGATTAGCCTCATAAGCATTAGCAACTTTTTCATAGGCTTAAATGTGAGGGAGGATAGTATAATGAAAACCGATTGAGTTTGTTTCAATGTTATGGGTTAATATGCCTCCGTCAAGAAAGTCATGATCTAGTCCAATTGTCAGTGATATGTCAGAGGTAAAGTCCGATCTCGTGGTCGACTAGCTCAGATCGATGCCCAACTCCACGACTAGCTCGACTCATCATCTAGCTCGGCTTGAGGCCCTGCACTCTAAGCTCAAGCTTTCATTATATTCCTAGTTCAACAACTGCCCGATTTCTTCCCTCTAGCTCAGTTGTTGACCTCCGACTATTCCCCCTGATCAACCGCCCGAGTTCTCCACTGTAGCCCAGTGATTAAGTGGCGGTTCGGCTCTCTGATCAACCGACTTTGTTCCCGAATGAATCTGTCGTAGCGTCCCACTCGGTACTTCACTGGCTTTACTCCTGAATGAATTCGTGATCTCCTATCTAGAGTCGACCTCTCCGTTGGCTCAACCTCTCCGATGTTGCGTTTCTACCCAGACCGTCGTCAAAAGAACACATGCAATGATATAATATTTGATGACAACTCATCTATCTCATCAGTATAACATGATTAATGCAGTATGGGTGATTAGACCCGTAACTACCGCGGTGATAGGATATTCTCCTTATCAGCAATAGGACATCTCCCCCAACGACTCCATATAATGGTCCCACTTCTTGTGAGAAAAGGTACGTGCACACGGGTACACACAATCAACACTCTTCATCTCCATTTCTGGTTCTTCTTCTTCTCCATCTCCGGTTCACCGTCTAATTTGAGCATCGGAGCGGTTGAGCCAGGACATCCACCCTGGCTTCCATTCTTATCTTCCTTCTCTTTGCAGTCTGACATGAGTTCTATCGTCTGCAAATCTTGTGTGACTTCATCGATGACTCATCCAAGGTGATTTGAAACAATCCTCTTGTGCAGCCTTTTGGGGAATGGACTGCTGCAAAGCAAAGAAGGTGCCTTCTTTGTAAGAGGCCTCTGCCTGGACAAACCTATTCAGTTGTATGTGTAAAGCAATTACACAAGTTAACAGAAATGTAATACCATTGGTCTCGACTTGCAAATAGCAGGCAATAGGACACACAAAAAAACAGTCAAATTCTTTCTGAAAGAAGAATTCTTCATTAAAGAACAGATTCGGTGCTTAGTCGATAATTGAGAACATAACCAAGTAAAACAGAGAAACATCCATGCTGTTATACTGCCTTTGACCAACACTGAGAAGAAAAACAACAGTTCAGAGAAACAACAAATTCTCCAATTACATTAAGACAATGACCTTCATCTCAAACAGGAAGGTGGAAACAGATCACGGCTAGATAAATCTGAAGTCCAATATGCAAAACACCTCGAATAGAAAAGGCCGTCCACAACTAACCTAAGTAGATAGAAAAAATAAGTGTGAAGAGGAAATAAATGATGTAATGGAAAGAATTTAAAGGTCATTTTTGTGAGTACTTTTTTATATATTTTATTCGCTCACATTGTTCGTTAATTTATTATTTTCCAATTGGCGCATATGGCCGAACACCTGGCGCGCCTCGCAACGAATCGACGAACTCGTTTCCTACTCGTCGCCGACGGCGACGGCGCGGTCCAAGATGTTCTTAAAAAGCCACATCGGGCACTTCGTCGACGGCCAGCGCTCGCTTCCCTCAATTTCGAGATTAGTTTTTTTTTTTTTAAAGGTTTACTCATCTGCTTAATTCTCGCTGCGGAAGCAGAGGGGAAGCGGAAGGAGAAGGAGTGGGGGGAAGGAGGACCTGGAGGCAATTGTGGCCAAGGAGCGGAGGGTCTTCACGTACGAGGCGTTAGTGGCTGCCACCTGCAAGTTTATATAGCCCTAAGCATAAGCTCGGGGAGGGCGGATTCGGGCCCGTCGTCTTCAAGGGTGAGTTCGGGAATGATGGATATGATCGGTGCAGTGCAGGGGTGGCTGCAGGATGGGCACGAGGTGGCGGTGAGGTGAAGCGGCTGGGCCTCGCGTTAAGGCAAGGTGAACGAGGTGATGCTGCAGCACAAGAACCCTACTGCACCCACGGCAGCGACAAGCTCCTACGTCCGTAACGAGAGCCTCGACAAGATCCTCTTTCGGCAGTAAGCAAAACCAATATCCAGTCATTTTTTTTCCTTCTAAATTCACATTGCAATTTTGAATTATGGCTAGAAAATCAATATGAAGATTTCGATCCTGTTTCTCAGAACTAATTATAGATTGAAACAAGGTGATTGGTGAGCAGGAGATAATGATGGAAGAAGGCGCAGTTGAACTGGAGTCAGCGGTTTCAGGTAATCAATGTTGGCATGTAAAAGGGTCTCTTACATTCTTGCTTTCTCATCTTAGATCCATTAAATTATTTAAACAAATCTAGTATCAGAGTCATGTACACCAATGGCTTCGACGAGCTCCCTCCAAATATTAGAGTTAACTAAAGACAACTATAGAATATGAAATATATAAATGGAGGAGTAGATGAATAGGATTTTATGGAAACTTACTATACTATAACCGAAATAAGCGATGGCAATAAGCAAACTCTTAAAGCGATGAAGAAAAGAGAGAAGAAGACCATATTCACTATTTATCAAGGAGTAGATGAAACTACTTTTGAGTTGATTGCTTTAGCAGCAACATCACAAGAGACTTGTGGGATATCAAAGACAACATATGATGGAGTAGATAAAGTAAAGAAGATTCATCTATAAGCCCTTCGAGCTCAATTTGAAACACCACAATAAGAGAAATCAAAAATAATTTTTGATTATTTCTCTCGAGTTATCTCTATTGTTTATCAAATGAGACAAAATGACGAGGAGTTAAAAGATGTTCGAGTTGTAGAAAAAGTCTTAAGATATTTAGACTCAAATTTCGTATTTGGAGAAGATGACTTTTTATGTCCCTTCAAGCATGTATTGAAGAAAAAGTCTTAAGATATTTAGACTCAAAGTTTGATTTCGGCTGTGGCAATCAAGGAATAAAAGATTTGGAGAAGATGTCTGTGGAAGAGTTTATAGGATCCCTTCAAGCATATGAAAAAAAAATATTGAAGAAAAGTGAAGGAAGATTTTGGAGCAAGCACTCCAAGCAAAATTATCATTCAAGAAGAATGAATTATACATAAGAGGTCCTCAACAAGGAAAGTCTTCTACATGGAGAGGAAAAGGTGGTTATAGTTCTAATTTTAATGAGCACACTCAAAATCAGAATGATAGAAATGAAGATAATAAAAAAGGACATGGACATGGAAGAGGTCGTGGTGGAACCCGAGATCAAGATCGTGGACGAGGTAGAAATATTGGATGGAGGTATGATAAAACTAAGTCTCAATGTCGCATTTGCAAGAAGTATGATTATCACTATAATGAATGTTGGTATAAAACTAATACTGGAGAAGAAATAGTAAACCTTGTTAATAAGGAGGTGGATAATGAAGGATCAGTATTGTTGATGGCATGTGATGGGCCAGAATTTGTCCAGCCTATTACATGGTTCCTAGATACAGGAGCATCAAACCATATGTATGGGAGGAAAAATTTTTTCACAAAGCACGATGAAAGGCAAACGGGCAATGTTACCTTCAGAGACCTCTCACAAAGGCCAATTAAAGAAAAAGGTGATATTATATTTGAATTGCAAAATGGAAGAAGGTATGCATCTCAGATGTTTATTATGTTCTTGATATCAAAAATAATCTTTTGAGCATTGGTCAATTATTAGTGAAAGGATATGATATACAGATAAAGGACTTGGCTCTTAGTGTTCGTGATAAGAGTAATAATCTTATTACTCATATTGCAATGGCAAGAACAGAATGTTTCCACTGAAATTGAGCATCAATGAATTAGAGAATTGCTTCAAGGCAAATACTATGGATAGTTCCATTTTTTGACATCTTCGATATGAGCATCTGAATTTTGAGGCATTAAAACTACTTTAAAAAATAATGCATGATATTTGGATTACCAAAAATTGATAGTTTAAACCATCTTTGTGAAATATATGCTTTAGAAAAGCGTGCAGCGGAAAATGAATACGAAGCAATGAAAGAAAAATATGTACGAAAGACACAAATGATTTTTTACTTCGTTCGGCTAAAATCACTCTACCAGACACAAACTCTGGTAGAGTAGGCGAATAAGTACAATCAAAAGTGACAACCCCACACTTTTGATTTTAAACCTGTAAGTGCCGAAAATAAATATAAAAAACTTCGTTACCCAACACCAGAAAATTATGGATGCGCTCGGATGTTGGGGTGATCTTCTGGCAGAGGTTGGGCGTGGTCGTGTCGAAGCTCGGGTCGCCGCAGAAGAATGACGTTGGTCAAGTTCTGTGATTCATGCACTGACTGCAGCTTTATATAGACATTATCAAGTTTATCTAGATCTGCAAATGTTTAAAAAACTGCAAAACTTGATCCACACTTAGCAGTTTATCTTATCCAAGATTAAAAGATAATTTAAATAATATATATATATAAATTATTTTTATATGAATAATTTTTATCATTTAATACAATGGATAATAATAAATAAAATGAATATTCATGCTATTTAATTTTATCCTTCTTAATTTCAGATTTACAAAATGAGTAATAATTAAGATTAATTTTATTGAGTTTATTTGCAAAATTAATTTAGTCCATACATCAAATAAACTCTATAAAATAACATATATTAAAATATAAAATATTCTAAATTAATTAGATCCTGTCAATCCAAACCAGGATCTAACCAGGACTCAACTTAGATCACCCCAGTGGGTCTAAGTTGGACCGCGCCTAAAGTCCAAAATTGGACTCGTCCTCACTGGTTCGCTCCTCTAGTGACTTACCTCACTTACCTCGTGCAGCTCTACTTGACTTCTTAACCCACCAGGACTTCCTGCCAAGGCTCAACCACCCTGGTCTTTCTGCCAAGTCTCAACTAACTTGGTCTTCGGCCAGTTGTCAGGCTCCGCGAACCCAACTGGACTTCCTGCCAGGGCTCAACCACCCTGGACTTCAGCCTGGTGTCTGGTTCTAAGTCTTTCGACCCTGCACATCTAGTTAAAGAGGTCAAAAAATAACAACCTAACTTTAACCACTTTGTCATACATCAAAATCTGAGTTTGATCATTAGTGCAAACTGCACCAACAATTATATATTCACCAATTCACAGTGCCTCAAACACCACAACAAATGATGTTTTAAAAAGGGAAAATCGAACTATTCTAAATATGGTTCGATGTATATTGAAAGAGAAATATATCCCAAAAGAATTTTGGGAGATGTTGTTGCTTGTGTTGTATATTGATTAAACAGGTTTCCTACTAAAAGAATTGGAGATATCATCCTAGAGGAAGCTTGGAGTTTACATAAACTAACAGTGAATCATCTTATTTTTTTTGAGCATGGCATTTGCAAAAGTACAAGAAAAAAAGGGAACAAAACTTAAAGATAAAAGTTAGAAGTGTATTCTCTTGAGCTATTATGAGAATGTTAGCGAGTACAAACTGTACAATCTTATAACTCAAAAGCTCGTGGTATCAAGAGATATGGAATTTGATGAAGAACAAATATGGAATTGGAGCAACAACAATAGTGACGACATAAAACAAATCTTATTTGAAGAAGAGAAAGACAAACAAGGAGAGAGTGAAGAAGTATCATCACCCCAATAAGTTAATACTCTATCAGAAAGTGATGATCCAAATAGTCATCCAAGACATATATGACTCCAGCCAAATGATTGATATCGATGTTGATTTTAACAACTTATGTCTATTTGCAAAATATAATCCTATAACTTATAAAGAACCTCCAAAGATGTAAAATGGAGAAAAACAATGGAAGAAGAGATTCATACTATAAAGAAAAATAATACATGGGTGCTCATTGCATTGCCTCAAAGACACAAAGCTATTGGAGTCAAATGAGTATTCAAAATAAAAACAAATGCAAAAGGAAAAGTTGAAAGGCGCAAAGCAAGGTTGGTTGCTAAAGGATACAAGCAAAAGTACAGGATTGACTACGAAGAAGTCTTTACACCAGTAATTTGTCTTGAAACAGTAAAACTACTCATCACTCTTTCAGCTCAAAAACGATAGAAAATATATCAGATGGATGTAAAATCTAGCTTTTTAAATGGAAATCTTGAAGAAGAGGTCTATATCGAGGAACCACCGAGTTTTATCATCAAAGGGCAAGAAGAAAAGATATACAAATTATATAAGACTCTTTATGGACTTAAACAAGCCCCTAGAGTTTGGAACTCAAGA
The DNA here is from genome assembly GCF_044706935.1 of Curcuma longa. Lineage (NCBI taxonomy): Eukaryota > Viridiplantae > Streptophyta > Magnoliopsida > Zingiberales > Zingiberaceae > Curcuma > Curcuma longa. Next base: position 7,987,606 of record NC_133865.1, on the reverse strand, counting down.
ATTGATGGACACTTTATAAAAGAATGTTTCACAAAGTACCCCTACGAGCATTCTTTATACCTGGAGAATAATTTATATGGAGATATCATGCTGGTATGATTTTATGTGGATGATTTAATTTTTATAGGTAATAATATCTTCATGATTAGATAATTCAAGCAATCAATAGAAAAAGAATTTGAAATGACAGATTTGGGATTGATGAGAGACTTCCTTGGCTTTGAAGTACAACAAAGAGAAAAGAGAAATCTTGTACCTGACATGTACAAGATTTGATATATTATTTGGAGTTAGTTTGGTAAGCAAATATATGGAAACTCTAAAAACTTCTCACTTATGTGCATCTAAGAGAATTCTTAGATATATAAAAGGAACAATTGGTTATGGACTTCTCTATTCATTAACGAAAGATATGGAGTTTTTTTGTTTAAGTGATAGCGATTTGGCGGGAAGTTATGATGATCGCAAGAGCACTACTGGATATGTGTTCTATCTTGTTAATGCTGCTTTCACTTGGTCTTCAAAGAAACAATCAATTGTTGTTCTATCAACTTGTGAAGCGGAGTATATTACTGTAGCCTCTTGCATTTGTCATGCTATTTGGCTAATTGCAACAAGAGATTAAGATCTTCAAGATCTTAGATTGCAACAAGAAGCTACAATTAAGATCTATGTTGACAACAAATCAGCAATTGTCTTAGTCAAAAACCTAGTTCATCATGAAAGATTCAAGCATATCGATACTCGCTTTCATTTCATAAGGGAGTATATTAAGTCAAAAGAAATAGAATTGCTCCATGTGAAGTCAAATGATTAAGTAGCTGATATATTTACAAAGTCTCTAAAAATAGAAGTTTTTCAATACTTAATGAATTTATTAGGAGTTCAAGGAAGAATAAATTTAAGGGGGACAAATATTGACATGTAAATTTATTTCAAAGTCAAAGATAAGTTGACTTCTTCAATGAAGTAGTTAAAATTAATTTGAATTTCATAGACTCTTTATCAACTATGTAAAATTTAATTATCTTGTTAAGTTCAATGATAAAAATTATATTAGAAAAAAATAAATTTTAATTATTTTGTGTTTAATGATATGATATATTAATTATAGACGAATGAGGCTTAGGGTATTCTCTCTTCGTACTTAATTCCAACAGGGGTGGCCCGGTTGCTACTGTACCTGCACTAGGATGAGCACACCACCGCCGGGACGCCAGCAACATTCTGCTGGCGAGTAGTGGTTGCTGAAGATTGCCGGCTATCTAATAATTTTAATTAAAATTATCATTTTAAAAAATTAATTATTTTTACTTTATAAAAATTGTATTTTTTAAAAAAGAACACTTTAATCGAGATCAGCGAAGAAAGCCTCGAAGTTTCTAAGTAGCTGACTTGCAGTGTCACCCGAGCTCAAAGCGTTTACGAAATAGACTGGGGCCCACAGCTTGCCCACCAGTACCGAAGACGGTAAAGTTTCGCGTACGAACAATCGTGACGAATGGACAAACCAAGTCGTGCAGCTGCCAGGCGTCGGATAACGACAGTCTTTGTTACGTTACCTTTTTCGCCCGGTACATGCCGGCGATATATTAAAGCATTTAGCGCTGTAATATTAAAAGCGGTTTTTTGGGGTCGATCGAGGTGGCGACGTGGACCGAAGCGAGCCGCGCTTCTCGTGCTTATTAAATTCGTCGGCGACGTCGTGTTCTTATCTCCGCCCTAATAATTATCCCGCTTGCTTCCTCCGCCAGCGAAGAGCAGGAGCGAGGGTTTCGCTATTGCACCGACAGTCGAATGAGATTTCAGGTGATTTTAGCAAATATGTGTTGCCTGTTTCCTTATGCTGATGGATTCGAGTTCCGTTTCAGGGTTGATTTCTGTAGGTTTTACTCTTTCGTTTCCAGTTTTCAATTTGTTTTTGGTATTTGCAATGGTTCGTGGCTTGTGGAATTCCTCAAAGACGCCGTTGACCTGTGAATGTACGAGCTTTTTGATTCACTAGGGCGTTAGATCGGTGTTTGTGAAGCGAGGGTGTAAGTCCACATATGTGCAGGAGTCTGTCGTTGTCGTCTGGCTATGTATTCTGTGTTAAAGTTACGGATTTGTGTACTCGAGTCTAACTCAAGCCGAAGCAAGCTGTTCGGGAGTACTGTATCAGTTTTGTACTTTTTCTTAACATGATGAGTGAAAGTTGAGAAACAACCATTGATCTCATCATATACAAGTTGGTGGCAAATAGTTTTGATTTTCCACGCTTCAAACTGTTTCCAGCTGCCACTGAACCTTGGAAAGATGGATCAAGGAACAACAGTTGTTGTTTTTTCTTATTGCACTTACGAGAATTCTTGTCTCGTCCATAGAATATTAGGTATCGAGATCTAGACTGAGGTTAGGACGTCATACTCGGTGAAGAACTTAAAGATCTGGTGGCATGGCTAGTTTTATACTGGTGCTATCACGATCTGTTGTGTTAACTGATTGTTCGTTCGTTTCTTCTAGGCCTTAGAGTATATTTTCTAAAAGCTCCAACATTGAATATGCTTAGATGTCCAAAGCTTTCCATTGTTATACGAAGTGGTATCACTGTATTGTTATACAAAGCATGTTTATTGTAATAAAACATGCAATAATCTAGATAGTTCATTCTCCTAAGCCAATGATGTGCTCCTGATTTCATGTGCATCATAACATAATTATTTGGTGCTTTCCAATGAGTCGTGCCTTATTATTGCTCATTCAATAGTTTTTTTAACATGTCTAGCGCCACAACCATGTAGATTTAGCAACAAATTGTGCTCTAGGTTTCATTTGACTGATAAAATTGTACTAAAGCTGATTTTTAAAAGTTAATCAGTCAGTCAATCTGATTATTGTTATGAGGTGTTGGTGAATCAGCAGGATCTCTATTTTGTATTATGTCTTTCTTTCCCAACATTTCTTGTTGAATCTAATACTGTCAATAAGTTAGTTTCTTACATGGATAAAACATTTGTTTGATAATATTGTTCTTCCACGCTCTTATTGAATCATAAAACCTGTGCTATTTTATGCTTGGTAAAAGAGATGAAGGTCCATCATCATGACTCATGAATACCTTATATTTTTAATTAGTTCATACGCCATTGTAAGGTTGCAAGATTTCATATTTGTGGTGTGGAGTTGATGGGTATAATGGTGGCAACATTGATTTTCCTATGGTTAGAAGCATTTGATGATGAAATATCTTATTTGTCCATTTCATTTCATAAATTGTATAGTGTTATAGAGGAAATATATGACCTTTAAGTATCAATATCAGCTTGCTCCATTAATAAATATGATGGTATTAAATAAAAATATTGTTTTATATATTTTACATGTAAACACTATTCCAAGTAAGATAAAAATATTTTCTTGAACTTTGTGATTCATGGTGTGCTACAATTCCCAAGTTGGAAATCACAAAAAATGGTTCATGGACATAGCTAAATGTGGCAAACTTGATTGAGATAGTTCTGGAGGCTTGCACTGATGCATCTTTTGTCAAAAGTGTTTTTTGTTCATGATTTCTTGGTACTTTACAATGATCATTATAGCTAGGTTAGTCTTGGGAAAGTTTTATAGGTTTTTGATGCACACAGTGAATTATAAATAAGTAATTTGTCAATCAAGAACTTTAATTGTGCCTACCTTGTTTGTGTGATTTTATTCCAAATACTATTGAATAGGGATGACAATTTGTCCCACTTCAGTGGTACCTAAACCAATCCATTTAACTGGGAACTGCCTACTTCCTAGTTGTATTAGAAAAAGTTGCCCATAAGTGAGGTGGGCAGTAGTACAGAGAAATAGCACATACTTCCAGCTACCTTGCATACAAATCTAAAATTATTATTTTTGTATATATCTCTAATTTTCATGGGCATTTGAGGAAACAGCATATTACATTGTGTTTTGATATCGTAATACTTAGACTCTTCTCATCTACTCCATATACTTATGTAAGATATAACACTCGGACATTGAAATCCCTACCAATCATGTGTGTAAAAACTTTTAGAATCTTCTATGTGCGTCACATGGATCCACACCCTTGTTGGGTACTTGTACTTGTATATGAGTAATATTGGTTGAATTAGTACTTGAATTTGACAAATTCAGGAACGAATGAAGTATTCATGTCTCGTAGTTTGTTAAAGAGTATGTGATGCGTGTAATGGTAGTTAATCAAGTCAGAAAGAGGTCCCTAAGACACTGGTGGGAAGATTGACTTAGTTAAGGCTATGGAGGAGGTTGCATGCACTAATTGGTAATCATTTTTACTGCAATCGTATTGCAGTGTCATCAATGTTTATTCTATCAAAGCCTCAACTTGAATGAGATTTTGCATACTCTCATTTTTCAACAAGCACTAGTTATCCATGAGATCGGTTAACATTCTCTTTCCCAATGAGCTCACAAGTTTGGCAGAGTCTCATTTGTGTTATACAATCCATTGGTGCAGGACACTAATGAACTTTTAGCACATATTTTTCTCATTTCAACCCATTCCTTTTGCTCCATTGGATAGGGATGGAAATAGGAATGTGTATCTTTCTCCACCTTGCCACACCTCACCTTATTTCTACAATGGATGGGAAGTTGATTCACCATCCCTTTTTTAACCCTAACTGCACACCTCTATTTTGTTGTAGAGCATGGCACTAATAAACTTGCAGGAGTTACTTTTTTTTCTCATTTTGGCCCATTCCTTTTGCTCCATTGGATAGGGATGGTAAAGAGGAATGTGTATCTTTCTCCACCCTGCCATGCTGACTTACCTTTCTTCTTGTAGGATGGGTGGGAGATTGAAACACCATCCTTGTCTCTAATCTCAATCACATATCTCTATTTAAGCATAAAAACGATATACTTGCAGTTTTATGGAATTGTAGACTATGAAAATCCATCATTATACTAGCTTGGTGTAGCAGTTTAATTCATTTATTTTACATCTAGATTGTTAAGCCAGATATTTCATGATAGTGGACTTCTAGCTGGTTCATCTGTCGCTCACTGCTCACTGATAGAAGTTATTAGATCGAGTTGCTTTTATGTAAGAAATGATACACTACATGAAAACGCAGCATGATACACTACACTATATGGATGTGAGACTCAGGTCTATAGTGTATCATGCTGCGTTTTCATGTAGTGTATCATTTCTCCTTTTATGTGCACACTGGATCGTTTCATGAAATTCAATGTCAGACTGTTTTAAGATTTGTCTCGGTGGTTGTGAAACTCATGAATATTATTCAAATGTGCACATTGCTAATTGATTACTTTCTGAACTTGGATATTATTTGGTAATCAGAACAAATTTCAAAAGGAAACAACAATAATGTGAATCAATAAACAGAAACACATATTTGAAAGTATTTCCATGAACATTTACATTGATGTACACACACTCACACATATATCGACACTTATTCTCTCTTATCTAAAAATTCATGGATCACTGTTTCAAGTCATTGTTTATTGCTTCTCAATTTAGTACTTTCAGATTTTCTCTTTTTTCTCCTTTTGGCTGAACATCCCAATTACTTTTATTTAATTGTCCATTTCAACAAATGTTTTCTTATATTGATTAACATTTATCTTTACCTCTTTGCCCACAAGGTAATGAGATACACTAACTTGTTGTTTGTTTCATTAGTTAATGCAAAAGAAGGCAACAAGCTCGAGGTAGCAGCCACATAATTTGTGGGAAACTCTACTTGCATAACTTGTGAGAAATTCTAGCTGTGAGAAACTCAAACCCTTGCATGTTTCTTTTAGCACTTTGAGTTAATATTTGCAAATGTAATAACAATTTATTTTGCCTAACTTTATTTTAAATTGCTTGCCAAATTTCATTTTAGATTACTAAGAACTTCCTATTCAATTCAAAAGAACCCTCAGTTTGATTGTTAGTTAGCAGATTATACTTTGCTACATGTTGGACATGGTTATTTTTGTAACAATTAGATCTGTGTTATTCTCTCTTTTTTTTTTAAATGCGGAACTCTAATGCTAGAGACTAAAGAAAATATTAGGCAATGAAAATATAATTTTTTAGAAAATATTAACAGTCATATAATTTTTCACAGATAAGATTTACGTTGGCATCCTCGAGTGAGGACCCCTCCCAAGACTAGGGAGAGTCACCCTTTTGGCATGATAATTCCAACAAAACACCCCTCTTACCAAACAATCGACAAAGCCATTGAGATTCCATTTAACACATCCATGCATGGCAGCCATAAAGCACAGAAGCAACACACTCATGAAGTTTAATAATTAAACAACAATACTTTTTAGAATGGAAGCAATTGAAACATAATCCAACTAATTGTAATGTCTAATGTGGAAAAATACAAACAGATTTCATAAACATAAAAGAAAATGCGAGAAAGTAAACAACAAGAAGTGGACATAGAACTCTCAAGTCGTGCAAAAACTTTAACTTCTGCAGCAGAGATGTCTAGGAGAAAAAGGTAACTGTGCACCTAACAACTTGATCCAACAATCCTATTGCTCACCTTGGCTGGCCTGGAGCTATGTGTATAAGGTTATTGTTGTCATTTTGTCATGTACTGAGATCCATGTTCTGAAGAAGAGAATAAGAACTAAGAAGTTAGTATGAAGGTTTCTTTATTTAGTATCAGTAGGTTATAGAAACTTGTTTCTTAAGATGTTAAAACTTTACAGTTTAGAAATGTAAATCGTTGAGTTGACTGGATTGTGTGCTCTGTGATGCAAACATTGATGTGGATGGCAATTTTTTTACGTCACCAAAGCTTATAAATATAATATTTGGATTTTTGGCATCTGATGAAAGGATAGGTTGGTGTGTTAATATTTTTCATTGTTGGCCATCTGACAGCCAACATCAAAACAAGATTTGTATGATTAACAACCATATAGTGTCAATTTGTTGATTTTCTAAATGATGCATTTTCCTTTGCTCTATGTGATTATGAACTTTTGTAATTATATTTGCTAGAATTATTTTTCTTCATTTTTCTGTCATGAATGTTTCAAGAAGCCTCTAAGCAACCATGCTTGATGTTCTGTAGGCTATGTGAGCATAAGTGTGAGTTTCTTGCAATTTATGCAATTGTTGCCTCAAGCTCGTTGCCTCCCTTTGCCAAAACTGTAAGTATAAATAAACAAAAGGTTATGTTATTGGTGTCTATGGTGCTAGATTTATATTTTTGCAAGTACTTCAAAAGGTAAACATCCTATAAGGTAAATTACATCTTTATTTGTTGATTCAATTGTCGTGCACATAAATGAGAACTACAGAATAATGGGGAAAAATGATCTAGTCGAACGACCTCAAATTTGGTAACATAATAACATTGGTTGGTGATGCATTTCCAATGAACATTAATGCACACTAACAAACCAGAGCAACATTAAGAGTAGAATTGTTCATTTTGCAACAATTCCATTTCAGCAATTAAGTGTTGGTGTTTTGTTGCTAATGCCAATAATTACTATTGAAAAAATAGTTTTCGTAAATTTGTTGACAAATATATTTACACTCTATTTTCTAGTAATGTGTTTATCTGTTGTTCATTACTGTTTCTCTCTTTTTTTTTTTTTTTTTTTTTTACAAATTACAATGGATTTTGCTTGGCTTGCTCATGTTGTTACAAAATCACAGCCAACGTTTTTCCTATTCTTAAAAGTAATGGTTTGGTTATAATAAATTAAAGTTGAATCATAGTGCACACTTATTTAAAGCTGAAATTTCAGTACGCAAATATTTTTATTTTGTATCCTTCAAAATAATCATACACCAGATGGATCATATTTATCATGCTCTCAAATATCATAATGTTAATTATCATGATAGCCTTGGATCTTTCATTGAAGGGAATGATGATCATCTAACCTTCAGTTTTTAGTTTTGCATCCAACCTCCGGATCTGTTAGCATATGGCACTAAGTCATCGACTATACTTTTCCTTCAATATCCGGATTGCTACGCATAAAGAAAACTTGAGAGACCAAGTTTGCACCATTTGGGAAGGTATTTTCTGGTTGTTCTTTATGGAGGTATTATATTATTTACATCAATAGTGGTTGATAATTTTGGTAATACATTCCTTTAAATGCAAAAGAGATAATATCAAGTAAAGATCGTCTTCTTTGGTCGTGGAAGTAGTTTAGTTGTTTCTGTCAGACTCAAAAACTCATCAATGCACGATCAGATATGTTGCTGGATAGTTAACACCTGGCAATGGCCAAGGAGGTCTTCATTCAGTATGCAAACAGATTCCCGGACAAATCAGAACTGGTCCTTGTTTGTGCCCAGATTGCTGCTGGTGGTGGTCATTTTCAGATCTCTACTGAAGCCCAGTCAAAGGTTTCCGATATTCAAAATATGCCTGCAACTCTTGCAAAGCTGGTTTCATTTCAAGCGCTCATGGGTTTCTGGAAAAATGCAATCTGAGTGGTGGAAGAATGACTGCAAAAAACAGAGTCGATTTGATCAATTCAGGAAGCTGCAAATTTCAAGCTCAATCATGGGCGAAATGATGAGGCCTTACAGTTATATGAGAAACTCGTCAAGAGCTATGGGCATGCTGAGGCTCTAGTAGGGCTTTTGATGACTTATGTTTGCACTGATTTTGAGATGGTTGAGTTATACGACTAACTGTTGAAGCAACTTCCTGGTCTCCAATGGTTGAATGTGGAGAGCCTAGAAAAGGTTTCCACTGCAAAGCATGTTGAAGGTCCACAGACGGTGAAAGTAGAAGTGGAATCCCAAGGGGATTTGATCCAGCGAATCTAGGTCCATCTCCAGATCCGTGGTTACCAAAGAGAGGTCAAGCTATAGGCCAAGAGGAACGATAAGAGAAAGCCATATATATCAGTTCTCAGGGAGCTGTAGTCAGAGAGAAACAAGATGCTGCTACTCCAGCAGCTACCACTTCCTCAGCCTGTAGTGGTCCGACTTCTAAACCAAGCCAAGGATCATCTACAGCATCCAAAGATGGATCGTCCCAAAAGGAAGGCAGCTACTGAACGTCCAAAGCCTTCCAGCAAATCAAAGTAGAAATCTAGTTCTTAATTTCATCAAAAAAGGCTGTTGTTACCGAGCATTTTGAATTTTGCTCGATTTTGAATTTTGTTCAATCATAATTAAATGGAGTGTAACAGAAAGGTAATATTATTATTAATACAACTATAATTTTGTTTCCAGAGTTTATGGAATTGATTCTGTTGTATACGCTTGCATGATGATGCCCTCGCTTGCACCATCTGAATGTATTTTTATTTATTTATATGATAACAATCATGTGATACTACCTGCAATTTGATTCCGGAGAATCATCTCTGATGGCTTACAATATTCTTTGAGAAAACCCAACTGCTGAGAAAATCAAATTAGTTTTTTTATTTGACATGATAAAAAAAATCAAATATTCTTCTCTATTATCTTTCAAGCTACGAGTCAAATCTAGGTGGCACTACCTCTGTTAGGCGATTGCAGTTGATCGACAGTTGGCGGTGGTAAGCGCTCTATGGCCCCGGCGGCAACGCTGATTTAGTGTAGGCTTGAATTCTCTGGTACAGAAGAAACCACCAATCAGTAAATATAAATATAAAATATATATATATATATTTTTATTGAGTTCTACAGCTACCTCCAGCTCCCTGCCCACAGGTGACAGCCACTGAGGGCGACCCACCCCTTCCCCGGCCATAGGACTTCGAGCCACCAGCCGTACCTGTTCGGCTCGAGGCTCTCAGTCTCCGGTCCCCTCCTACTTGACATCGGGAACTCCCTTTCTCCTCTACTCAATTCACTTCCCAATTCCGTGCCTGGTAACATCATTAACTCCCATCAATATAACTCTACGCGCACCACCACCACAGTCCACCACCACCACCTCCTTCTCTCTCTCTCTCTCTCTCGAGATGAGTTATCGTGCGTGTGCGTCACGCGTGCGAAGAGGAGGAAATAATAATAAGCTAATGATGATGACACAGATAGAGAAGCGGAGGAAGAGCTAACGGGCAGAAGCAGGTACGACAAGGTGGAGCGCGGTGGAATTGAGGTCGACCAGCCTGCCAATGCATACCCAGGTGATGAGTTCATACTTTCATACATATAGTATTCCCTCCGCATCACATGACTGACAACCAATTTATTACCTCCACCCAAAAACAAAACAAAAAAACAATTAATTGACGTTTTGGCTGATTGATCCGTGGACGATCGGCACGATGATCATTTATTGCGGGAACGAAGCGAAGGAATCTGTGTTTGTCGCAATAAATGACCGTCTCTGCTCTTGCGTTTGTACTTCTCTCATGCTGCGCTGCTCTGGACTAGCTCCTACGCTTTATGTTTCCACTCCTCTTAAGGCCGACGTCTAAGCTTCTTCGTCTTCTACAAGTCACTGAGAGCATCTTCCAGCTGAAACCGAGAAAGAGGCATGGCACGATAGATGGCGTGCACATTGTTTGGAGGTGAGGTTATGGGGAATGTTGTCTGGCTCGAGGTCTTCAATGGCCACCGTATATCTACGAAATCTGCTTCATGCAGGTGAGTCGATCCGAGTTTGTGCCTAAGTGACCTCGGACCAGGCTTCATTCCTCTTAACCAACATTTTTGCCTCCATTTCACAGTTCCCTTCGGCCAAAGATTTTGAAGGCAAAGTATAATATATTTACGTATGGATTTTGTGTATTCATGCATTCTTGTTGCAGTTTTGCAGTATATATACGCTTCTGGTTCTCTGCAGCTTTAATCTTCATTCTTACAGTATAGATGTTCTTTCTTCTTCTTCTTCTTCTTAAATTATATATTTGGTTACTCCCCTACTTATTTATGCACATGCATGCTTATCTTTAGTTTGATGTTCTCCATATTGAGCTCACTGAGCATACACCAAAGCATGCCTCCGTGTCTTCTTCTTTCTTGTGATAATAGTAAATCTCGTAGCTCTTCCAAAAAAGTTAGTGACTGCATGCTAGCTAGTATTCAATCAAGAGCTTAAATGCAAATCATTTGCATCATAAGCTCCAGACTCATTAATATTTTTCTTGGAATGCCAGTGAAGAAGGAGAAGAAGAAGAAGAAGAAACACGTAACTGACGCGATGTGACATTTTAAGAATTTCAATTGCAGTATCTACATACTGAAAACTTAGCTCAGTGTCATGTTCTGAGTTCTGACCCTGTTTTGTTACAATATTAATTAATATATATATATATATACAGGAAATGCATGGAACCAGGGCGCCTTTCTCGCTGCCAAAGTGTGTTTGAATGATGCATTTAATGCAGGCACTGTGCAAGTACTACAGCAGCTCCACCGCCAAATGAAGCAGTACTGGGGTTGCATTTAAGGAGAGCTGGAAAAGGAGGACATAAAATTTGTGTTGGTTTGAGCAATGACTTTGTTTGCATTGCATTAATAGAAAAGCTCCGGCGCAGTGTTTCAGCTGCATATCTGCTCTAGTTAATAATAAACATGCATGTGGTCCTCTCAGTTACTGTGCAATGCATGACAACCCATCATGCAGTCTTCCAGTGTGCAATTATATGCACGGCCAATATCTTTTTGCATATCATTTTACTACTCGATCGATGTTTAATTTTTTAAGATGTTCAAAAGGTGTACATATCTTTATTTTATTTGGTGCATGCTTTTAAAAATATGTTTGAAAGATCTCATCTTTAAGTTTTGATTATAATAAATGAGAATCTGAGAGAGAAAGAAGAAGAAGAAAAAAAAGCTCTTTTTGTTTTTTATTTCAGGGACGAAATTCAGAGTAGAATAAATTAATAGAGGATGGAGAAGAGTGCCAAAATCGCACGCAGGCATGCAGAGAAGTCAGTGACAAGATACTTCAATCGATGAAGTATGCGATCGCCGGGTGCAAACGGCAGGCGGAGCGACGTACGGGTTTGAGCTTCGGCTGCGCGAGATCGAGGAGAAGAAAACGACGAGATCGAGGAGGGCAAAAGGGTGAGGCAGAGGCATGAATGCACCGCTAATAATGCAAACAGTGGAACAGCAACAGCGAAAAGATGGAGAGACATGGATAAATTATTGGCATCGAATCTTCAGTGCGTGGAACCCCCAAGCACAAACCAACACGCATGCGCCAAACACATCCAGCAACCAAAAACGAACTCTTCTTCCTCATCGAAGTCTAACCTAATTTAAGCATCAGATCACAGGCGCGCAGGCAGAGATCCTTCCTTATTCACATCTAATATGTATCCTAATCGATATAATCGATTAGGCGGATCAAGGGTGGACCTTGGACTTGGACGAAGCGAAGGCCGATTTCATGGCGGCCACCGCCGAGGCCATCGCCGCGTCCGTGTACTTCTTGGATAGCGGCTTGCCCGTCTTGTCGGTGGGGGAGTCGGCCTTGGCGGCCTCCATGAGGGAGTGGAGGTAGTCCTCGGCCTCGCGCATGGGGAACTCCGCGGCCTTGCGGAGCTCGGCCTCGGCGGCGGGCCAGGAGCCGTAGGCTTCCTGCTCGAAGAGGGCGAGGAGGTCGTGGATCTTGGAGGGATCGAAGTCGTCGCCGGCCAGGAGGGCTTGGTCGGCCAGGAAGGAGAGCTGCGAGAAGAGGGCTTCCATCGCCGCCGCCGTCGTCGTCTCTGCTTTACCTCGTCGATCGGTAGGTCGGTGGGTGGACGCAGATTTGTGTCGTTCGAATGGTATAACTGATTTCCTCGACACTGCGAATAATTGAGCGCGGATCAGGCGTTGAGTCGCGACCACGATTCGTCGGGACCGGACCAATTATAATACGACGCGTCGTATAAATCCAACATGTAATTGGACCCGTACTAGATGTCCAATCTTGCTTCACTATCTGTTTTTTTACTATCTGTTTGTTTAAAAAATAATAAATAATAAATAAATAAAATAACATAAAATTGTAGTTCATGTCCCCCTGGTGCTCCCTAACATCACCATGCATGTCCCCCGTCTGCACGGATGAAATCCATTATCCTTCTTCAGATGGCTAAATCTTGCTTCCTTCTGGTCTCTAACTTAGAGTTTAAACCAGACGCCTAGACTGAAATATAGATGGAAAACAGAGACTGAAAATGTAAAAAATAAAAATAAAAAAGGACCTATGGATCAGGCCCGCTTTAAGGCGTAGGCCATTAAGACCTATAATTAGGGTCCCAATTTTATTAGGGCTCATTAGGCCAATTTATTTAGGAAATGGCGACCTCAATGAGCACACCTCTGTAATTAATAATTTATTTATTTATTTATGTAGTGGAATTATGTAGTGGAAGTTATCCGTGGAACGGGAATAATTAAAAACAGTAGCTCATTTAATTATAATATTATATGTCATATTTTATAAAACTTAAACTCTTTCTTTTTCAATGTCTCAAAGGCCAATCGTGATCTCGTAATTTTTCACTTTCTCATCCGTGCTTCATTTCTTCCTCATTAGGAATCCCGTATGTTTCTCCTCCCTCAAAGATCATACTCTCATTCTCCTCCCTTATTGGTAATATTTCTTCCTCACTTTTTTTTTCCTTGATAAGAATATGAATTAGAAAATTTTTAAAGCAAAATGCTAATATTTTTAAATATCAAATTATTATTATAGTTTTAGTATGATGATAAATATTTGCACGTCAAAATTGGAAATTCCAAATTTCACTAATTATATTATGTAATTTAGCATGATTCATAGATATTTATATTGATTATGTTGGATTGCAATAGTGCAAATATAGTCCCACATCTAAAACACATGAAAAAGATCATGGGTTTAAATGATTGAAGATATCTCTATTGGAATGAGATCTTTTGGGTTGAGTCCAAGAACAAAACCATGAGGGCTTAGACTCAAAGTGGATTATGCCATTGTGAAGATATTTTGATTCCATCGGTTCCAACAAGTGGTATTAGAGCGAGACCGCTCTTCATCGGATTAACCACCGGAAGAGTCATGATCCAGATCTCAACCTTAAACAAAGGAAGTGAGTGCTCTCGTGTCTGAATCAAAGGGATCAGACACCAGACAGAAAGTCCTAGTTGCGACTAGGTAGGAAGTCTTGGTAGGTCGGGTGGATCAAGGGGCAGAAAGTCCTGGTTGCGGCTAGGTAGGAAGTCATAGTAGGTCGGGTAGATTGAGGGACAGAAAGTCCTAGTTGCGGCTATGTAGGAAGTCCTGGTAGGTCGGGTGGACTAAGGGGCAGAAAGTCCTAGTTGTGGCTAGACAAGAAGTCCTAGTAGGTCGGGTGGACTGAGGGGCAGAAAGTCCTAGTTGTGGCTAGACAAGACGTCCTGGTAGGTCGGGTGGACTAAGGGGCAGAAAGTCCTAGTTGTGGCTAGACAAGAAGTCCTAGTAGGTCGGGTGGACTGAGGGACAGAAAGTCCTAGTTGTGGCTAGACAAGAAGTCCTAGTAGGTCGGGTGGACTGAGGGACAGAAAGTCCTAGTTGTGGCTAGACAAGAAGTCCTAGTAGGTTGGGTGGACTAAGAGGCAGAAAGTCCTAGTTGTGGCTAGGCAAGAAGTCCTGATAGGTCGGGTGGACTGAGGGGCAGAAAGTCTTAGTAGGTCGGATAGACCGAAAGGCAGAAAGTCCTTGTTTCCTGGTGAATCGAGGATTCGGACCCACTAGGAAGTACAACTTTCCGTTTGAGGGCAGCCTGGTGGACTGAGGGGCAGAAAGTCCTAGTAGGTCGGATAGACCGAGGGCAGCCTTTAGTCCTTTGTTTGAGAGGGAGATTGTTGGGTTGCAAGGGTGCAAACATAATCTCACATCTAAAACTATGAGGGTGCAAGGGTGCAAACATATCTTCATTGAAATAAAACCTTTTTTATCCAAACAACGCAAAGTATAATGCTAATCTTTTTAAATATTAAATTATTATATATATATATATATATAATTATAATTGTATGAGTAATAATCAAATTTTGATAAATATCATTAAATTGAAACTATCATGTTATTCATTTAATTTTAAGTCATTTTATTTTGATAAAAGAGTAGGGACTTATATATATATATATTTTATTATTTAAATATAAAAATATCTGCTAAAAAATATAATTCTCGATATACAAAATGTATGAGAAAATTAGAAAAGTTAGTCAATCTCAAAAACGTGTACCTGATAAATTTATTACTAATAATAAAAATTCAAAATTCAAAAAATAATACAATTAAAAATGTAAATGAAAAATTAATTATATTTTCCCTAGAAGATAATATATTAGGATAAAAAGAAATCTATCAAGAATTTTTAAATTATCACAAATTTAATTCATTAAATATTAATATTAAGGAAGAAAATAATAATAATTCAAAATAAGAAGAAGAATTAATAGAACTTGAAAATAAAATTTATAATAATATTAATAAAACTATTATTCAAAATATATACGAGCTAGTGCAATGGAAAAATATAACTATAAATTTAATAGATTTATTAGTTAAAAATATAAAAAAATCAATATCTCTTCTCCAAATGATGAAAATTCTATATATTTTTCTATGATTCAGTCCATTTGAAAATTACCAAATGGAGAAAACACGATAGGAAATGATTAATATATGCAAAAGAATTAGATAAAATATTTTGCTTTTGTGGTAAATTATTGAGTCAAAAATCAATTATAATTCAATTAGCAAACGAAGGGTGTTGAAAAATCTTAATTAGCGCCAAACTTAATTAAAAGTCATGAAACAAATAGTGAACATATTATAAATATGAATATTTTATTTGATATTGAAATTAAATTGTTTAAAAATAAAATCATGATCAAAATTTACAAGAAAAGATAAGCAAGAAAAAAGAACATTGAAAGAATATATTAATAAGAATTATTGCTATAGTTTAAAAAACTTGTAAAAAATATAATTTGGTATCTCATGGAATAAATGAGAAGATTTATCAAGATAATAATGAAAATTTTTTAGGTTTAATTAAAATTATTATACAATAATTAAAGAACATATTAAACACATTCAAAATGATGAAATTCATAATAATATATTATCTTGGTCATAATATATAAAATGAGTTAATAAATATATTACAAAAAAATAAAAATTATTATAATTAATAAAATAAAAGAGGCAAAATATTTTTCAATTATACTTAATTATACTCTAGATATAAGTCATTAAGAATAAATATCTTTTATATTAAGATGTATTAATATTTCAATAAGTTCAATCAAAATAAAAGAATATTTTATAAAATTTTTAAAAGTAGATGATATATCAAGAAAAGATATTTTTGATATGCTTATTAATATAATAAAGAAAATTGAGCTTGATGTAAATGACACAAGAGGACAAAGATATGATAATAGAGATAATGTAAAAAGTGAACAATAAGGTGTACAAAATAGATTGTTAGATATAGAATTTAGAACTTTTTATACACTATTTGTCATAGTCTTAATTTAATACTATGTTCTATGGTTAATTCTTGTTCTAGAGCTTTAATATTTGTTGGTGTGATCCAACATATTTATTCATTATTTTTTTCTATAAAAAGATGAAAATTTTACAAGACCAATTTCTAATTTAACTCTTAAACCATTATCACAAACAAGTTGAGAAAGTCACATTGAAAGTGTTTAAGCAATACAATTAATATCAAGCTAGCCCTACAAAAAAGAGAAGTTTTATATAAATTTATAGAAACTAATGATGATCATAAAATAAAAAGTGAAGCAAATTCTTTAGCAACATATGAGTTTGAAATTTTTATTAGGTAAGATTATTTGATATGATATATTATTTGCAGCGAATATTATTAATACAAGTTTATAATATAAAAATACTCTGATCATAGAGAATATTACTATTGCTTAGATCTTTTTATTTTTTTTAATGATCATAGAGAAAATGAATTCATATATACTGTGATTTATGTAAAATAGATTGTAAATTATATAAATATAGAACTAAAATTTTATGAAAAATGTGTAATTAAGAAAAAGAAACGATTTGATGAGAATAAAACTAATAAAGTGAAACTTTCAATTGAGAATAGTTTAAAATTAATTACTTTAATTATATTATTAATTATGCTATTTCTTCACTTTAAAATAGATTTGAACAATTTAAAATATACAAAGATAATTTTAAGTTTTTATATGATGTAAAAAATTTAAAATTGTTTCATGACGATTTTTCAAAATTAAAATATTTAAATTTTAAAAACTTTTTAATACATGACATGTTATTTGATATTGACTATTTAGATTTATTTTTAGAATTAAAAGTTTTAAAAGAAATAATAATTCTTGAATTAAAATAAGTATTTGAGATATTGAATCTTATAAAAAAAATTAAATTATTTTCTCATTATATGGATAATTTATAAAATACTATTGACCATACTTATTAGCGTTCAACTGAACAGAAAAGAAAAATTTTAAAATTAGGTTAACATTTAATAATGTCTAAAAAATTAAATAATTTAACTATTTTATTAATTAAAAACAATTATTATCAAAACTTAAATAAAAAAATTTAATTAATAATTTTGTATCTAAAAAAATTTAAAAATTAAATTTTATATAAAATATATTTTTAAAATTAATATTTTATAAAAGAAATAATCCGCCATTATCAATCCCAAATCCAAAATGAAAATGATGAGAAATTTTTTTTAAAAAAATATATTAAAAGCCTTTTCTTTGCTAGGGCTTCTAGGAATTTTGAGATGACGATTATAGCATCCGGACACCTCGGCAATTTGGCACGTTGACATCCCCGCACATCGACACCTCACCCTCTTGGTACTTTGGCCTCTCGTGCATCGACATCTCAGCACATTGACACCTCGGGTTCTCGGCGCATCGATATCTCGACACATCGACACCTCTGCCTCTCAACACCTCGGCTTTTCGGCATGCGCCACACCGCGACCTCCCTACACATCGGCATCTCATCTTCTTAGCATTTCAGCATCAGCTACTTCGGACGACTTAGCTAAGACCCCTCTGGTCTTGGCCTTAGTGGCTAATGACTTTATTTGTCTAAACAAGTAATTTCGCACCAACATTTTTGCATCCACAAATTAGGCCCATGCTCTACGTAGGCCCGTCAAGGATAAATAATCAAAGACACGTAGCATCCTAGGATTGATAAAGTGGTTACATGTCCCCGAGACATAGCTGAGTTGGTTACGATGTAGCAGATTTACAAAAGAGTGCAAGGGTTCGAATCTTGACAAAGTCCGGCAATACCCTCCTGCGTCATGACCAATTGCAGTTTCTCGATTTACCTCCTCATAAATGGTCGTGGGGCCGATCGTGTGGGGCCGCGCTAAGATGGCGGATTCCATCTTTTTGCAGAAGAAAAGATAAAACGGTTACACAAATATCAGATCTGGAATTGCCTAGATATCTCCTTTCAGACACGTAGTGTTTGGTAGATGGAAGGGCAATGAACGACTGTCGAATTTGATCTTAATGTGTAGATATATTTACGACGACTATATAAACGTACATGCAAAAAGGAGATTTTATTTTCTCCTTTCTAAATATAATTTCTTCTTAATAATTTACATTAAGTTCTTCTACCTCGGGGGAGCAATAATAACATGAATGTCGAAATAATCTATCAAAATTCTCTGATGTCAGTCTAATATTCTATTAGTGCATTTAGGCCTTCCTTATGTTATCCCACGATAGCCTTCCGAGATCACATATGTCAGATCGTTTGATTGATAATTTGATCATTTGCGGTATCTGACCGACACAGATAAAAAACATTGAGAGAAAATGTAAAAAAGAACACAAAAAAAACCTATGGATTATAACCCACCGTGCTTTCGCTGTGTCACTTTCGTGACAAAAGTTTCAACAGTGACATATCAGATAAATCGCAGGACATGTCAAGCAGTCCATACAAAGCCCAATATGCACCATCCGTTACTGCTTATATCCAGATCTCCTCCCTGTGTCGTTCGTCGAATATGTTTGCAAGTAACTTTCAATCTCTAATTATATATATGTATCTATGAAAATGCTCACATTGCATACTTTTGTGTTTTATTAACTTTATCGTACTTCAGCATACGCTGCGAAGCTTCCATGCATTGCGAGTTGCAGCGACCAGTCAAAAAGGCAAATGGCACACAGCTAGACATGAAAGCTAAGGTTTTTGACCTTGCTCAATCGGTTGTTAAAGCAATATGTCAAAGCTGATCCTGCCTGTTACATCCCGGCTGGAATTTTGACAGACAGCCTGTTAATACGCTGAAACTGGCATTTCAAAATTATTATTATAGAAATTAAAATATTGGATAACTCACAGCTATGCATGACATCATATATCACTGGATATTAATTAATTACTTTTCATTTTGATATTTCGCTTGTGACTTTTATCAACACATGACTTCTTTTTAATATTCATGCATATTGCCGACATTCTCTGTTCCTCAGTATTGTGGCAGATTTACCTACAATATATAATTCTGAAGAACATGAGAATGGAAACAGCTGTATCAAGGAGATCTCCTTGCTGGATTTACTCAGGCAGTAATTGGTCTCAGAAGTAGATCTATATACCTTAATTATATTACAGCGCTACTGTCTACAATATCTATATGTGATCAGATATTTAGAAAATAAAATGAGAATCAAAACTTGCATATGAGTGTATCGGATCACCATCAGAAAAGAACGTACGTACGTATATAAATAATTGATGTAACGTGGGCATGCAATATAAGTTTCGTACATAGATCACGCACCAACTTAATTTGGTGCGACAAGTTAAGAAACAATTAATGACTTCAGATGGATTACGAGTATAGTAATATATATCTCATCGCTTCACGCGGCAGAATCTGCTGATTCTGGAAGACAGCTGTGGTATAAGAACTCGAAGTTATTAATCAAAGACGAAATAACATGGCGAGCTGTGATGACTCTTAAACCTCCTGCTGCTGCTTCCATGCACCCTGAGCATCCAGGAAGCTGCCTTCCATGGAATCCTATGAATTCTCCACGCTGTGTTCAGGAAATTCATGTGAAGAGAGATAGACATATATAGTATGCACATTAAGAAATTAAGTAAAAGAGCCTACTGTTGCATGATTTCGGTCTATGTATGTCAATGCACAGTACGGTTGTACTCTATCACCTCTTATTATATAATACTTCATCTAATACGAGGTTAAAAAAGGACAGTAATCAGTAATATGAACGCAGGTGGTGGTCAACGTAGAAATCATTCAGTCAAACAGTAGATTGGTGTTCCTTAATTTAAGTATAAATAAGCAAGCAGCTTGCTCATATCCTCGATCAGCGTCTGCAAGAAGAGAGTGAAGCATGGTAAAAGGCAGCAGCAGCATTGCTCCGTCTTCGACGAAGGGAAGCAGCCATGGGAAGAGGCAGTACAAGGGCGTGAGGATGAGGAGCTGGGGCTCGTGGGTCTCCGAGATCAGAGCGCCCAACCAAAAGACAAGGATTTGGCTCGGCAGCTACGCCACCCCGGAGGCCGCCGCCCGGGCCTATGACGCTGCCCTACTCTGCCTCCGAGGCAGCTCCTCGGCCCTCAACTTCCCTTCCTCCCATCCCTTCCCCGGCGGCGTCCCCGACGTCGGCATGATGTCCCCCAAGTCAATTCAAAGAGTGGCGGCCGCGGCAGCTGCCCAAGAAACGGCGCGGCCTTACTCTAGTGTTCCGGCGGCACCGTCGCCGTCGCCTGATCCTCTCATCGCCACCCCTTCTCTGTCAGAACAAGCGGAAGAGACGGCGGAGATGGCTGAAGAGAGCCTCACCTCGCTTGACTCGATCGAATTCGAGGCGTTCTTCCAGTCGCCCAAGTGCATGGACTACGTGCTTCACCCGGAGGCTTCCTTCTTCGGCGCTCCACAACTCCAAGTTGAGGACTACTGGAACGAAGAGGGAGAGATCAGCCTCTGGAGTTTCTGCTGATCGATTAGTTATCCAATCACATGCTCAGTTGCTTCTTCACAATTATCAAGATCTCGATCGCTAACACATATTTTATTTGTTTATGAACAAATTAAGGATGTAGTTTCCAGAGGAGCAGCACCTTTTAGTTCAGTTCCCTGGTTTTTTTTCCTTTTTCAACATATTATCGCGAGTCGTGTTTACTGTAATGCTAATTATATATTTATATATATATTTGTTTATTTATTTATTGTGTTTTGTAAAATTGTGATCTTTTTACGACATGCTTTGCAATCCCTGTATCTCAATTCGATTAATGATAATCAATCATTCATTATCTTAGATGAAATAGTTCATATGTTTAAGGATTTAATAATAATTTCCTCTTGGTTGGAGATTTTCTTCAAGTATAGTAAATCCAAACAATTGCCCTTTGTGTTTTCATAGACTTTTCTAACAGCGTCATTAGTAGCTTAATTAATCCTGTTTTCCTCAGAATAATCCATCTTTTTTACAGTCCGAACCGCCTCCAGATATTACCTAGAATGTTCCTTTATTTCCGGTCACGCACTAGTTTACCCACTCCGCGAATGGACCACTGAATCGTAGTTTCACATCTATTGCGTCAATAAAAAGGAAGGTATTTTGCCAGCGATGGGAGAAATTATTACGCCATGTGATTATTGTTTGTATTAATATATAATATAAACCCTAACCAGTGGCTCCACCGTCTTGGTCCTCTGAATCTGCGTCGCCGCTGCCTCCTCGATCGCCTCCTCTTCTTCTTTCGGCGCCGTTCCACAATTTAGAGGAGATGGAAATCGCCGAGGGATCTCGCAGATCCCTCCTCCCGAGCTTCCTCTACTCGCCTTCTTCCGCCTCCAGCAATCCGGCCATTGATCGTATCCTGGGGAGGAGCCTGCCCTCACCTGCTGCTGCTGCGGCGGCAAATGGAGCCTCGGCGGCCCCGTTCGTTGTCGCCCAGGCGCCTAAGGAGTCCGGTAAGATCGAGATGTATTCTCCGGCGTTCTACGCTGCCTGCACCGCGGGCGGCATCGCCAGTTGTGGGCTCACCCATACGGCTGTCACGCCGCTTGATCTCGTCAAGTGCAACATGCAGGTCAGGGTGAAATCCAGATCCTTTGTCGAAGTTGTAGATCTTGGTGTCAAATTCATCGATTTTGTTGTGCTTCTAGACAAAGCGGTCTTATTTGTTCATTATGCTCAGATGCTGTATGATTGTCTTTACAATTTTGTGTTTGGCTTCTTTTCAGTCGCCATATTGAGTTTAATGTTGATCTAGAAGTTGTATTCAGTGGATCTGTGTGAATCTTTGTTTTACTGTTTTTATCCCTGTTTCCATATAGATCGATCCAGCCAAGTACAAAAGTATCTCTTCAGGATTTGGGGTGTTGCTCAAGGAACAAGGGGCCAGGGGTTTCTTCAGGGGCTGGGTTCCTACCCTGCTTGGATACAGCGCCCAAGGGGCATGCAAGTTTGGCTTTTACGAATTCTTCAAGAAATATTATTCAGATCTCGCCGGCCCGGAGTTCTCATCCAAATATAAAACTTTGATTTATCTCGCTGGGTCTGCTTCTGCCGAATTTATTGCTGACATAGCTCTCTGCCCCTTCGAGGCTGTGAAGGTGCGGGTCCAGACTCAGCCTGGTTTTGCTAGGGGGTTGAGTGATGGCTTACCAAAATTTGTCAAATCGGAAGGTGTCGGGGGGTATGCTCTTTTACTTTAGCTTACCTCCTATCATGTATGGAGATTTCATCTCTGTGGTTAATCTTTCTATGCTTAAATTTGTTATGCTACAGACTTTACAAAGGAATAGTTCCACTTTGGGGTCGTCAAATTCCGTGTAAGCAATCACTTCCTTTTGTTCACTTGTGTTATCTTAATTCGCTTTCTCGTTTATATTTAGTGGCTAGTATGCCTAATGTTTTTGACAGTACTCGTGTAACTAATCTTTTCCTTTTGCTCATTGTTGTAGCCCTCATACTTCCCTAAAATGTGGGTTTGGAAAATGAAGATGTTGATATCAATAGTTGTTCATCCTTCTCTGTTGCTACCTATACCCCTTATATCATGCATATTTCTCTCCCTAGATTGTTGAGATTTTTTAGTGCTTGGTGATTCGAATTTTAAGGCAGATTTTAAATAAACTGGTCCGCAGAAATAAAGAACATTAGTCTGGAATGCCATTATAATTCAACTCCTTTTTGAAATTAATTTTAGTAGATTTAATTATTGTTGTTGAGTTTCAACGTGACTGGGTTTGCATGAGCTTTCAATTTTTCATATTTTCTCTTCAATGTATTGTGACTGCCCAATGTGGCACGAGAGTAGTGCTTTGTTTGTTTGTGTCTGAGTTGGATGCCAGGGTGATATTGTAGCTTTCACACAGTTCTTGTGATATTCTTGACCAGGGTGTTCAGATTTTAAATATGCTACCAAGCAAAAAAAAAGCTTTGTTCGAGCCTTACCCAATGATTTAAATGGCATTTCAATGAACTGTATTGAAGTCATATACCTCTATGACATAGCCAATTGTAATTTTTGAATGAATTTTATTTTAACAAATTCTAATTAAGTATTGTCCTCTTTTGTTTTTCTATATCAACTTATACTGAATAAACAACTTCTTCCTCTGTTCATGATAATAGAAATTTCCAATGAAATATTTGATGAATTTTATATGAATATTTTGGCGCAGATACTATGATGAAATTTGCATCATTTGAGACTGTGGTGGAGATGGTTTACAAGTATGCAATTCCTACTCCTAAAGATCAGTGTAGCAAACCACTTCAGTTGGGTGTGAGTTTTGCTGGTGGATATATCGCTGGAATATTCTGTGCTGTAGTTTCTCATCCAGCAGACAACCTCGTCTCTTTTCTTAACAATGCCAAGGGTGCCACAGTTGGTGACGTGAGTTTTTAAAGCTTTTACTAGTGTATAAGCTCTTTATTTCCGTCTGAGTGTTTTCCTCGAAAGATGACCATTTTAATTTTGTCGTTTACGTTCTCTCTTGCTCAGATAATACCTCAATGTCAATTCAGCTGACTCCATTTGTTCATTATTTGTTGATCAGGCTGTTCAAAAGCTTGGTATGTGGGGTCTATTCACCCGTGGCCTTCCTCTACGTATTGTCATGATCGGTACCCTAACTGGTGCACAATGGGGGATTTATGATGCATTCAAGGTCATGGTTGGCCTGTAAGTTCCTCAAACTATTTTGATCTTGTTTGTGGATCTTATAGCTTTTCGTCTATATCCAAAACTACATATTCCTAAATATTTCCCATATTTTCAGCCCTACAACTGGTGGTGTTGCTCCTGCTCCTGCAGCTGAGGTACCTAAGCTGGGAGCCGCTGCTTGATTATTTATAAAGAATATTAACGTAAGACTTTTGATAGGCTCGTTTGATGAGCAAGTGTTGAATGCTTCCAGAGCAACACATTGGTTGACTTAGTTTTTGCGGATGGCTTTGTTTCCATCCTCCGTTGATTCTGTTTCAGGGATGTACTGCTGCTTTAGCACTTAACAGACGCAAGAGTTCCTGTGGAATTAGCAGGAAGAGTTTGCATTTCTCATTCTATATTATTATTTTAATTTTGGTCGAGCATTAAAATTTTGAGTCTTATCATCGGGCAACACAGTTCAGCTCCGGTAGGCCCAAGTTCATTCATATTGTCAAGCATCTCATAATAATATTATTTTAATCACCACTACATCTAGTGCTTGTATTTTCAATTTGCAATACACGTTACATGAAGTTAAATTATCGTGTTTTAGACAAGATATGAAACTAAGAATTATACGTGAAGTCTGATAGGCTTGCAGTCATTGATATACTTGGTTAGCAATGTGAAGCTATTACTCGAGCCAAGGATCGAATGGTGGTTGATTTTGGTTGACTTCGTATGATTTTGGAAAATAAATTGATTGACAGAAGTAGCTCTGACAATCGGATATGGAGGACAAGAGGAAGGAAGCTTCCGGAGCTGAGCGTGGTGGACGTGATCAATTTTGCACGAAGTAGATGATGCCCTTGCAGAGCTTCCTCGTGTGGACCAGCTCCGACGCCATCGTCGGCATTGCCCGCCACCGCTTCCTCGGCACTAATCTCTGCGCCGCCTACGCCTGCTGCTTCCTGCCTCGCTGACGGCCGCCTCCTCCTCCGCCTCCTCCTCCGCCTTTGCCCCCGCCCCTCTACCTTCCTCTTTAACTCACGCCTCTGCGCGAGACCCTCGCACTTCCCTACTCCTTTTCCGGCATATGGTTTCCCACCGCTCCCCTGCCCCGGACGGCGCCTCCTTCGCCTCCGCTCCGCCACACCGCCGCCCTTCCTGTACTCCGCCTTGGATGCATCATTCATGCCGTCGCTATAAGCCTATAACCTCCGGGATCCTCTTCACCCTGACCCTCTCGTTCGCAACTCACTCTACACGCCATGTATTCCAAATGCGGCGATCTCGCTGCCGCCCGCCGAGTGTTCCATTTAAGCCCCACAGGGGCGTCGCCTCGTGGACCACCATGATCTCCTTGTGCGGTGCCCATGGTGGACGCCAGACGCGGTGACTCTGTTCGGGAGCATGGTGGAGGAGATAGGAGAAGCAGGGACTTTGACGGGCCGGCAATGACGGCGGTGCTTGCGGCATGCGCGAAAGGCGGGCCCTCGGAAGTGGAGTTTTGGCGGCGGGTGCTCGAGATGATGAAGGACAGACGGCAGGGCGGGGTGTTGCCGGGGTGTAAGCGGGGGTGGAGCATTACACGTGCATGGTAGATCTGTTTGGGCGGGCCGGCAGCGATGGAATAGGTATTCTTCCGGCAGCTGAGGTCGTATAGGAGTTGCTTCTCTCCTCTGCAAAAGAACTTGTTGGCGAACTCCCATCTCTGTGGCACCACTGGATCTACTTGTTTGACCTAACTAGTGGTATTGGGAAAATTATTGGTGCTACATGTTTCTATAAAGGACTTAAGATATTCGTTAATCTACTTGTTTGACCTAACTAGTAAACTGCAAATTGTCATGTAGGATTTCTCTTGTCAGATTGAGTTTAGTTATCTATGATGGGTAATTTTTGTTTATTGTTGTTCTGAAGTTTCACCATGCTTCTAGATTGCTTTGGCTTGAGAAGTGTGAGGGGATCTACTCTTGCAAGTTGGGAGATGTTACCTCTAACTGAACTCTCAATCCCTATATCATGGCAAAGCCATAGTTTCTCTTTGTTAAGGTTTTTGCTGTCGATAATAATTTGTGTTTCTGACAGAGGTTCTCCTTGATCATATCTTTGTCGTCATTATAATTTGTGTTTCTGGGGTAAAATCTCTTTTCCCACTTCCAGGTTTTATATATATAATATATCTAGTATTTGTGAGTTTATCCTTCTACTCCGACTTCTTTAACTCAGTCATCCGACCTCTTTAACTCGATCACCCCTAGTGAATCCCATATCCTATGTGGCCTTTCGTATCATTTATTCAGAGAATATGGATAACATACTCGTTTCTCCTAAAAGACACAGACAATGTAGTTGTTTTTCTTAGAAAATGCAGGCAACATAACCATTGTGTCCGGAAGATGTGGACAACTCATGGTCACATCAGGCACAAGGGAATGAGTTGAAAATTTGCTCTCTTGTCATTGACTCATAATGTTAGAATGTAGTTCTGACTCAAGAAACAGGAACATATAATTTGAGTCTTTTCCACACATGGCTAGTTTTTCAGGCTATTGATATCGCCTCGAATCTAAACTTGCAAAATAGTTCATTTGTCAACTAATTATACCTGATAAAAACTGTGTTGAGGACGTGAAAGAACAGGCTTAAAATTGTATCCTTGTATGAGCTTTTTTTCTGCAGAACTCAAACTAAGATCCTCCGGGTTAACTAACCCGCCAAGGATTTTCAACCTCTCCCTGAAGGGGGTGATCGTTTCCATTGCGAACCCTTTATTCCTTTCCATTTCATCATCAATAAATTTCTGCAAAAGATCAAAATATGCACCATAATTGCTGCTGCAAAATTTTAGATCTAAAGAAGTTAAGCAAACATCAGGAGTGAAAGAAACATACCCTTATTAAATGCTTAAAACTATCAGAAACCTCTTTGTCAAAGCATTCAGATATTTTAAAATACAGCACCAGACTCATTCCTTCCCCATCACTATCACCAAGAAACATGGCGGCGGGATAAGTAGGCATCTGTAAGAAAACACGAAATTAACTTTCATGTACAATTGACTGGCTGCTCTAAACCATGAAAAGTTATAGCTTTTTGTTTAGTGCCTGAATATTGACAATAAGGAGTGAAGGAAGTTTCTCATGTGTCTGGACTTGAGGAAGTTCAATGTGTTGAGCAATATGGTTTACTTTGCGCGGGCAAATGAACAAGTCAACGCCAATTGGGTAATATGGTGCATAGTTTGGAGCAGGATATTTCTTCTTATCCCTTCACGATAAATACACACGAGAGATTATGCAGACACAAACTTTTTCATACACATGCAAATTATAAGTTTTTTGGATCTGAAAAAAATCATGCCTGAAGTAGCTTTCTCCACGAAGTTCAAAAGTTGATGGATCAAGAAAGGACCAGCATCCTGCACTCGACTTCTCCCCTGGGGATTTTGGAATCACTAACCCTCCTTTTGGACGAAGTAAGAATTTCTTTGTTGCGCCTGTATGTTAAGAAGGATACAAAGATCAGCTCCAAGCATATGCAAGATATAATTGACCAAACTTTGTCATTTAGACATCAAAGTAATTCATAAAGAAAAAAAAGTATTACTGTGCTCTACACGTTTCTGTATTTATATTGCATGTACAAAGGATTCCTATGATTTTGTGTATTAAAGGCTAAAAGGATATTCATATTTTAGTTATGTTCAAACCAAACTGCATAAACAATGATACTGCCAAGAATTCCTATGACTTTGTGCAGTAAGTGCAAAATCGATATTCATATTTAGTTATGTTCAAATCAAACTGGCTGGAATACCAGTATAATACTGCTCCAACAAATAACCCAAATTGGTACCTAACAGGTACTTAGAAACTTCGATTGTGAATACTCTCAACCTAAATGACTGAAACATGTAAAGTTCTATAAAACAAACAGTTCAGGACTCAGGATAACCTGCACGGAACAAAGTGAAGCAAGGTATTAACCATCTGCCATACTGCATTATTTGAAAGAAATATTTACAGTGTAAGGCATTCAGATACTAGGAAAAAAAGAAAAAAAAAAAAGTCTTTGAGATTCTCAAGATAACCTTACAGACAAATAGCGTGTGCAATGCAAGTGCATGTATTGAAGAAAACAGGTGTAAAATTCTATACTTACAGAACTCGGTAGTTTCTTCTCCATCACATGACTGCCTTTTGTAAGAAAGCCTGATGACAGCTGACTTTCTCTTTTGACCTGATGGACTAAGAGTACTCATTTGATAGTTCTTATCATTGAAACTCAAAGAAGAAACTAATCTAGTTAAACGAGCCTGCATCTTGTTCACAAGAGATTGTTCTTCTGTATCATGTCTTTCTTTCAAATCCTTAGAGCTACCATATGTTTTTTCAAGTTGTTTTTCTTGCGTCTTAGAGATCATTCCCGCAGAAAATTCAACATCTTTCTCTTCATCCTTGCTTGAGAGCTTCTCAATTTTACCTTCTCTTTTCAGATATTGTTCAACAGCCAATGTCACAGGAGCACTACCACAATCATCCAAATGACACAGTGCATCAACAACTCGAGAAGCATTTTCATAATGCAACATTTGAGCCTCTATTTTTTCAGATGGCACACTATCTAAAGTAATAAAAGAAAGTCATTATCAGTACTTGTAATGTCACCTGACTTGTTCATCAATTCATACTGTGTAACAATCTTACCTCCATCTACACTGATGAAATCATCATCGGGATCAGACTCGATCAGGCTGACAGAATCAAACCATGTGTCTTGACATATTCCTAAAACACATCATGTTAGCCTCAAATAAAGAAAGAAAAACCAGATTTCTGAGCACACACCACCAATATCGAGAGAGCAAAGCTGAGAGTTGAAGTAAAAGCAGTACCATGAGCATCCACTTGACTGTGGTGCCACTGCAATTGAGTTAGATGAAATTTCAAATTCGGAACGTCTGGTTTTCGCCTTGCTTTCCCAGAAGACTCGACCTGAACAAACTTGCTCATGGAAAATTCTGGCAGCGCACATGGAACTTTTCCATGATGTTTCTTCGACTGGCGGGAGTACTTGTGAGACCTGAGTCTGCTACTTGGCTTTGATGTGCACGCACCCATTTTGATATTCCCTAAAAGACCACCAAAAAGGATGAACACTCTTGTTTACAAAAAGGATCTTGAGTGAGCAGGAGAGTTCACTAATACTCAACCAGAGTTGTAATCTCAAATCTCATAAATACTATTAGCATTATGCATCACAATGCTTGAACATTTCAGCAACCAACTGTTATGCATTGTAAATAACATTGAATAAATGTTCAAGGATATACAAAAAAAGGAGTTTTTTTTCTTCTGAAACCCCTACTCTCTCGGAGCTTTTTGCCAGGTCAAAAGGCAGAAGCAAACCTTGAGAGGAAACGCAGGACGACGGCGAAGGCGACTAGCGATCCGGCGAAGAAATTAGCGAGACATCGGCCGGTGCAGGAGGCTAGAGCTACGGATAGTCAACCCGATAAAAACGGAAGACATGAGGAAGAGCAGGCATCGCATCGGCGTCCTGCCCTCTTCTCTTATTGGACTCCCGGCGAATCGGTGGCGCGAAGATGGGGGGATGATAAAAAGGAGCGATCGAGCACCGGTTCCGGGCGCGGGCAATTTATAGGGTTCTGACGCATTGCGCGGCCGCGAATGCTTCCCGCGATCGAGCGGGACTCGGGAGCTCGACGGCGGCGGTTCGCCCCACGTGGCGGCCGTTCTCCGCGAGCAACCAATTGGGCGAATCTAAACTTTAAATAGTAAAAAAAAAACAAAACACCATTTTTAGCGCTCATGATCGTTGAGAATCTCAACGGCCTCCGACTGCTCGATAACTCGGCTCGAAAAGATTTAATTTTAAAAAAATTGGGAAATGTTGCGATTCATAATATTTTATTATATTGTTATCCTCAAAATATTATTATAACAATTTGATCAAAATACCTTTACTGTAAATAATTTTAATTCTCGTATTAAAGTAATTTTAATCAAAATTATTATAGTAATTGTTCTGGTTGGATGTCGTGGACGATCAAGTCATCAATCAACAAATCTTCAACTCACACACCATTGCTCTAGTCGGTGAAGGTACCTGAGAAGAAGCTAAACGAACGAATTAGCTGGGTGACGGTGATTCTCGATAGGTCACTCCGACGCATAAGTCAATATCAAGTAGAAAAAGAAGGAGAAGTATGTGTAATTGTTGAATTTATCGAGGAGTTTTCATACCTGCGAGAGGGTTTATATACTTACGAGAAGGAATATTCACGTCGGTCTGAGGCAGACCTCTGTCACCGAAGGGACAGATTTTTTACAATTGCTGACAGGTGGCTCCGACATGAGGTATCTAGGGGCCGAGCCTGACAACCTCGTAACTGTCCTGTGGCTCGGCGGTACTGATTATTCTTATCTTTTGGCTATGTGTGCAGACACGAGGGGATCCAGGGAACCAGACCTGACAACCTCGTAACCGCCCTAACTTCCTTAGCAGAGCTCGCACGCTTGAGGGATTTTGGCAGCTTCTGTGGGAGGGCATGAAAGATGGAGTGGCCGAGGTGGTCGAGCTCGAGGTGGCTCGAAACCGAAAGAGATAGAGTGACCGAGGTCGGGATGGGTGAGACGCAGAGATGACTCAGGTCGGAACGAGCGAGTGGCTGAGATAACCGAGAAACCGAGATGGATCGGGTCGGGATGGCTGAGAGGCCGAGAAAGATGGAGTGACCAAGGTGGGCGAACTCAAGGTGGCCGAGACCAAGAGAGATGGTTGAATGGTTGAGCCGGCCGAGAGACCAAGATGGCTCAGGTTGGGATGCCCGAGAGGTTGAGAAAGATCGCCAAGAGACCGAGATGGCTTAGGTCGGGAGGAGGGTGCTAGTCTACCTAAGGTTGACTATTGACTTTCTGACTTGATACATTGAGTCACCCCTTGACCATTATGTCCACATAAGACTAATCAGAATTCGCTACATCAGTAATATTAAACTAAACGATATTATTAAATAATTTTTTTTAACAAATCAAAAACTTTTTTTACAATCAATTTACATAAAAAATCTCTTTTTTAAGACAAATTGATAAACTAATTAAATTTTATAATATTCAAGCTTATTTGATAATAATTAAATTAAATCTAAAATAAATCAAATTAATTTAATTTAAATATTATCAAATTCTCGAATTTATATTTATTTGATTATTTAAAATTTTTATATTTAAATTTGATAATATAAACTTTGTTCATTTAAACCTAGATAATTCCATCTAGTAATCATACTTCATATTATTTTTTATATATTTTACTCAAATAAATATATATACTCTTAAATAAACTTTATGATACTATTTTTAATAAACTTAGATAAAGAACACATGCAATTGAATATCCAAACAAACTCACATATCCTAACAATATAAATATATAAGGAGAAATTGAATCATTTATCTCGATTATAAAAGTTTATACTGTATAACAATACTTAGATAAACAAGCTAAGAACATCCAGATGCCCTGGATCCATATCAAGATTTTTGTTTTTTTCATATTAAGATTTGTCATTCATGACTGTAATCATAAAACCTATTAGATGATAGATATGATAGCAATGCTCTTCTTGAACTAGTCGAATTGTCATTCGCAGCAAAATCTCTGAATTGTTATGAACGACAGCAAATCAAACAACTAATCGACTTTCTTGTCGGTTTTAGTAGCTTCATCTTCCGCCGCGGAACTGCCACTGCTCTTCTCGGTCGACGACAATTGTGATTCATCGTACTCGAGCAACTGTTAACGAAAACACGAAGGTCATTCAGTATAAGTTCAGAACGATACATCGAAACAAACTGAACGAACCAATTTTCTTCTATCCTACTTAGTTGAATTATGTATACTAGACCTTACGAAAGATCCGCGAACTTAACTTGGCTATTTGCAGGAGTTATAGTTTGAGTACCGTAGAATCGAAAACATAAAGGTCATGTTATAGAATCGAAAACATAAAGGTCATGTTATAAAAAGGCAAGAAACTTCGAACTGACCGGTTTTACTTCCCCATTCCATAGGCAATGAACCGCCAGAAAACCGATAACTCCTGGTACTATATAAAGCAAAGCAGGCTGCACGCGGCAAATAAGCGGTTAGCGTAAATTTGGAGAAAAGATACTAAACTGATAACAGTAACAGCTTTAGGCATTCACCTGTGCAGCTTGGAACCAGTTCATGACTACGATTGTAAGGGCCAGACCGACGGTATATCCTAAGAAGGCGCTATTAAAGTACTGCATTTGCTTTCCTCTTGAAACATCAAAGCGCAATGCCAACGCGACAAAGATACCTAATCAGAAAACATAAGGAAAACTATGATGAAGCGAAAATTTGAAAAATTCTAGTGGCACAAGAATCCACTTAATCTACTGACAGAAGAAGAACTAGAAACAGAGATAGCAAGCAACAAAGATCACAAAGGTAAACCATGGATGTCTTCTGTTTTGTGCACGCCGTTGATTTACACACCACTAGAAACATTATGTCTATCTATCTGATCATCCTCGATTTGTTTAGAACCCTCAATCAAGAAAAATGATATTTTTCATTTCTCCTGAATAGTATAATATCACATTATCCATGCAGTTGTTTCAGTCCAGTTGTTAAATCACAGTAATGAGCCACACATATCAACCGATGGATGGTTCGCTCTTTTACAAATTCCTAGGCATCAAGCAATGAGTTTAATCTTGAGCAGTCTGACAAAAGCTATTACACAAAGTAAACATTCTACGGTTCCACTAAACAAGATGAAGCTTAACTCGACTTGAGAACATATCAACTGCTGAGAAAAGCAGAACAGCAGCAAACAACTAGACAAAGTGGGTTAATGAGCTTGTAGATCTCAATAGGCAGGAGAAATGTTGAGTTAATAGTTGAGGTTAGCGGGTTAATGAGCTTGAGTTAATGAAGTTTAAATGAGTTTTAGGTTATGAAGGGGCTGTGTTCTCGAGTACTGTTGATCAGAGGTTAAGTTCTTTACATTGTAAAGGGTTTCTCCAATGTCCAGGGCGAGCAGCGGGCTTTTTACATTAAGCCTAGTATCAGTCAGAGATGGATACATCAAGCCCTTGCCATGAAAGATCAGGCATTTAAAGGCGTTGTTGAGGTAGTCAATCCTCCTCCGTCCGCTATTCCTCATCAAACTCACCATTTCGAGCCAAAATTATCAATATATCTTGTTATAGGTGATACAATTTGATGCCAAGCATCACAAGCAAGATAAGATAAATAACTTATGCTGATCTTGTGATGATTGTACTCCACAAGCAGAGAAGTAGATTCACACTTTCACTAAGCAGAATGATATTTTGAACCCTATTTCATGCTTAGCAAAAAAATACTCATATCTAACAAGCAACACCGATGATAATACTTAACAAAGTGATAGAAATTAGGAAGAAGCCAAGTGAGTCGAGCTTGACGATGTTCAACCTTGCTTATTGTTGAAATAAATAAACAAAGTCAACTGAGCTCAAAAGATTGTTCATTGAAAATCATATCAAGTAAATTTGAAGGTAAGCTGGTCTTTATAATCAAGCTGTAATCCAATTTGATATTTGAAACCCATAGTATTTATTAATTTGATAAAAAAAAATTGATAAATAATGTTAAACATAGAGGTTAAATCCTTAAAGATTTGTTTCTCAACTTGTTTATGAGTTTCAATGATATATAATAAATATTCTGTTTGAAACCAATAGTGCAACTATATATTATTCTAATAAATAAACAAACCATTTGTGAACCAATAGTGCAACTATATAATGCTTCACAATTATTTATCTTTTCGCCTTACTCTAAATTTAAGTAACAATATACAAAAACATGTTTTTAGTTTGCGAAGTTGTCAAATAATTGGATATTTACCAGGAATAACAATATCTCCGAGGCCAAGCATGGAAAATGGTCTTGCAGCATCAGAAGTTGGAAATAGAAGCTGTCGGAAGCACGTAAGAAGTAAGTGTGTGAATTAAAAAGAACCAAATAGTTGCTTAAATCAACAATCAAATACCACAAATAACTAACCTTTATGGGAGCGTCAAAAGATTTAGCAACACTAACCATCACTGGTGTGAAGAACACCCAAAATATATCATAAAAGAACAGTCCACCCTAAGCATAAGAGATGAAAGTCAAAACAAATGAGCAGGTGAAAAACAAGAAGCTAACGAGTTTGGGTTTGTATCGTCCACATGGAATAAAATTTTTTTGATAGAAATCATTTCCTCCATTTTATGAGCTAACAGAATCAATAACATGAAGCAAAATAATCATGAAATGCAGAAGAATCGTTGCAGTGCGAGCAAGCTTATATGAATAAAATTTATTTTAAGGAATTTGCCAGAATAGAGGGATATTATGTCAAAAATCTACAAGATCCAAACAATGAAAGATATGAAACTGATGTGAACAAAATGCATAGTAATTATTTTCAGTCTATTAAGCTTGTGTAAATGAAAAGCATGTAAAATATTATGAAATTTAAAGCAAATCAAAAGAGTAAATCAAAAGAGTAATGGAATCAATCTTGGGATTGAACATTTATTTTATTTTTTTTACTTCACTATTTATAGTATTCTTAGTCTATTTTGCCATTTTACCCGAGTTGAAACAAGACTAGAATATAAATATGAAGAGGTTACTATCAAGCGAAAGCAATATGTGAAGATGCTAGGGAAATGTTTCTCTAGTCTCTTCTCTCCCTCTGATTCCGCCCAAGAAAACAGAGAGAAACAGTGACTGGGGAAAACTTTTCCCCATGCACCTATCATTCCACATTACCTTTCTTTATAGGATACTGGACCTAAGCATATATCCATGCTGATCTGACCATCTGAAGCCTCGAATTCTCATAAGTTCAATAGTAAGTGAATGGACTTGCCAAGGCATAACTTCAATAAATTTAAGTTGTGAGGTTTTAACATAATTTCATCAGGAAACCTAGCTCATTGAATTGACGTAGGAGTTTAAACATTGTTTTCTGTTGATTGTTGTTTGCATCCTTCATATTACAAGTAGAAGCATAGCATGATGAATGTTATTTACATGATAGAATAATAGGTGGATCAGCTTTGAAACTTGTAAATGGCATAAAATATAGCTTTGTCATCTGTCCCTGAGATGTGTTCAACTTAGAATCAATTAGATGAAATTTGGTGCTCTATTGTAGATTCAGGATCTAAATATTTTTGGTATTTTTTTCTGCTATATATTGTTGTCTCCTAATATTTGAGCCTCATCTACAAGTGACAATGGATGTGGATGCAGTGCGATATATGTTATCCATCATTTGGAATGCAGCTAGTCTCTGATACAAAAGTTAAATACATCAGGAATTAACTAATTAAGTTAGATCACTATTTACTCACTCTATGAAGTCAGATCAGTAAAGACAAAGCAAAGGGCACATTTCAAAAGGAAAAAACATGTATTTTAATGCAAATACTGGAGACAGAAAGACTGTTCTCATCTCTTACCAAAAGAATGGCACCAGTTTTAAATGATCCCAATGATAACATTTCAATTCCCTGAGAAATGGATAAAGAAGAAGATATTCAGGGTAAAGTGAAAAAAAAAATGAAGATTTATCATGTTCAAAATCTTATTTTGACATACACGTGCTCCATTTCTTCAGTAAAAACATACTAAATGTTAGCGATAGAGAAGGTGGTTGAGTGGGTGACATGTTAAATTGCTACTGAATATATTTGGTGTTATATCAATGTGTTTGTAGTAAACCATTTGAATATATACTGCAATTTTTTTCAAAAACCAGAAACTGATAAATATTATCTTAGAAACAGAAAAATTCATAGTACAAACTGAATATGTAAGTAATTCAGCTTATCTCATTTAAACATAAAAAGTATAGACTCTAGTCTCTAATACAGTAGTAATATTTAATATCGGTTGACAATGCTCGTGATTATTTATGATGTTTCTTGTGCAGATGGACTCTTTTAACTACATGTAAATTTTGAAGAAAATAAAAAAGGAGGCAACACATCAATAGTTCTTCCATCATGGCAGGTCCAGATATCAAACGACAGCTAGGAGATGAGTATAAAAAACAACAGGAGAGTAACTAATAACCTACATGAATAAGAAAATAAGAATTTTTTTGTTGGTCCATGCTTATGCAATTTCTTTATACAATATATTATTTTGATAATGGTGAAATGTGTGGAAATTATAAAAGCAATAGTACAATGACCAGAAAATCAGCTGATACTTGTATCTAGCAAATGGAAAGACAAAAATCTTTCACAATCGAGCTATCCTATACAAACTAAAAAACATATATTATATACATATATCACAGGCCAACAACAGGCACATAATCTTAAAATAAAGCACTTACAGAGAATACATAAACAAAAAACAAAAACGGCTAGAAAGCTAATAACTCATCAACCAACTACAACATACATACGACCATAGAAGTCAACAAAAGAATCAAGCTTATTTTTGTTTTGGAAGAGAACTGACCTGAATGCAGAATGCAATCCCCAAGATATTGTTTGCAAGCCAATGCTTTTTTAGAGCATACCAAACACAGAAGAAAGTTCCTGGTATTGAGGCAACAACCTGAGATCTAGTGAATTCCAGAGAAGCAGCTGCGACCATGAATATCAAATAAACAATTAAGAAAACAAAATGGTCATAGATGACAAGGATATAGGGCAATCCAGCTATATACTCCAAGGGAAAGGACATTAGCATTTTTAAACACAAGTCATTTCAATCTTGTTGGAGTGCAAAGTCCTAAAATAACATACAAAAGGATAAAAGAATAAGAAATTCACTAAGGGTGTGTTTCCTTTTAAAGAAAGAACCCCAAATGGAAATAAGGAAACAAAAAAATTCCACAACCACACTTTTTGCTCAGTTTCATCTGGTGGAAAAAGAGGAAGGGAAGAAATATAGAAACCATTTCCCCCTAATTTTCCTCCATGTTGCTTCCATCCAATTTGGACAGCACTCACTTTCATGTGCAATAAAGCTTAAATCTAATCTTAAGAAAATGAAATTAGTTTTTCTTTTCAAATAAAGCTTTGAAATACGTTTCCCTTTCTCTTTCCTTTTGAAATAGGTGAACAAGAATATTTTGCAATCAGTTTTCCCCCTACAATCTTTCTTTATCTAATTGTATCCTTCCATTGTAGGAAACAAGGCCTATAAGTTAGTGAGAAGAATGTTGGCCATAACTTTGGATTTCTACATATATGTTGTGTATGATCAATATTATGAGCTACCAATGAACTTAATGCAATTAACCAAGAAAAAACACCAAGAGTATGATTGTTGTTAGATAAGGGCAAGATATAGAGAAGTCAACAACCAATCATACTCGTCAGCATAGACTTTTTTATTACTGAAGTTTTCATTTAAAACACGAAACAATTTTTAAAGCATCAAGATGTATGAAGTTAATCAACACATCACATACACTAATTTTAAATGATACTGGACCAGAGAGAGAGAGAGAAAGAGAGAGAGAGCATACAATGGAAATAAGGAACCCGCCAAATGATGAGGTCATCATTCCAACGTTTTGGGAGAAAACGCTTGATTGCTGGTAACAAAGTTGCCCTGCATACCAGTTTTAGTGACAACTGATGAACTGTATCTAATAGTACAAAATATCATCAAGATAGATATCATTTCAAAAGGAATGGCAGTTACATACGAGAAAGCCACGATCCCAAGAACAAAGAAGTAGCATGTCAGTACAGCATTGACTAGATCTTTGGAGAAGAATTTGAAAAGAAGAAACAGTGATAACAGCATTGCACTCCCAACCAAAGGAAATCGCATAGCATGTTCACTTGACATTGTCTCCTGCAGATATTTCATGTTATAATATTGAGATATATACTACTGTAAACCAAAGCATTACAAGCAAGCTACATTCAGTCATAAAAGAAGAAAAGCAGTGCTCACTGAAGGTGGTGTTGGCTTCACCGACCGATAGCAACCAGCATAAACAGTAAGGCATGCTGTCAAAACTACATTGACATTGGGATTTACCTTCACCATAAGTGGTGCTAAAGTCAAACCTGTATGAAGAAAATATTGAAATATAAATATAAAGCTAGAGGAGACTGTATAAACCAACACATTCTTTAAGATTGCTAGACCATAACTGATGAAAGTATACGAATAAAAATTCACAAGAGAGTAATTAAAATTTTGAAATGACATGTTGTGTAAAAAGAACATAAGCAAAGGCCACATACCTAAAAGAGCAAAGTTCACAACTCGTTCGTGTGTTCTCATTGTATCAATTCAAGTTCACTGGCAAGTGACAATTTCAAGCAATAGTGGGGGTTGGATACAAGCTTGTAAGGAAGATCTCAGGAAGATGAGATCTTCCTGGAAAACTTAAAATTTCAAGATTTGAACAATAAATTTGGTGGTGGATTAGGGTGTCCTCTTCCCAGATTTTAAGGCCTGCATGAGAAAAAGCAAAACATAGTCATAAAGAAGGAACACTTGTATCTCATACAAATCAAAATTCACGCTGATGATTTGTAACATGACATCAGTGAAGAAATAACTTGAACACCAACACCAGAGATCAAACACTAATAGTCTCTAGAAATATAAGCAGATATGTAAGTCGAGATCTAATTATTGAACTCTTCACGAGCCCCTTAGTCAAATTAAACAATTTAATATAGATTATCCAATTCCAAAGAAGCGAAGGAGGGGCAAATCCTCAAAAAAAAAAACGCAAGGTGTTGCCCGGACCCATCCTAATCACCTCCGATCCATGCTATCGAACAAGAAGTAACTACGAAGTTCGTAGATCCGAATCTAATTCCTGATGAGGTCAACTACAGCACTAAAGCACAAGCAAAAAAGAAGGAACTTTGGAGATCTACACGGGAGGAGGTAAGAAACGGATGCGAAACGCGCTACCTTTCGCTTCCTGCGATGGAGGGAGGTCGGAAGGCCCCAGGTCAGGGGCCAGAAGCTTGGGGATTCGCCCTGTGAAGGAAACCCTAGATCGGTTTCTTCGATTCGTCTCCCCTCTTTTCGCCTCCGTGATTTTGAAGGCGCCCACCTGCGACGTTACGCCTCCCAAACGCACGCAGGCTGGACAGGGGTTTCAACTCCTCTCGCTCCGTGTCCTGTCTCCTGTCCACGCCCAAATCCGCATGGATTCGCTCGCCGATCTAACGAACCTCAAATTTGCCTAGTCAGCAGATGACGTGTCCGTTTGAAGTCGCCACGCCACGTAAACATGTTCGGGCCGATATTTAGTCAGGTAATATTTTGAAAGAAGTCCTCGGGTTTCTTTTATTTTCAACGAGAGACTTTAATTATGTTTTACATTGTGCCTTTTTTTGTTGAGCACTGTTAGGAAGTAAATTAAGTCATATGATTTACTTCCAAATTACCCTTAATCCTCTTTAGGATATAGTTTACAATTTTAAATATCATTTTCAAAAACAAGTTGTTTTTTTTTGTGAATCATACGAAGTTTTGCTATTCACACTTGCCCCCCTCTTTGATAGAACATTTATGAAATTAGGCCCTCGAAGAGTCCAAATTATTGTACAAGTCAACCAAAACTTTCCACTCCACCATGCCATGAAGCCATCTAGGTTAAGCAATCATTCAAAATGGAACCCATCGAACCGATTTATTTGAAATTGAATAAATTAAAAAATTTTCGAACTAACTGAATTCATCAAACTTTTCAATAAAAATTGAATAAATCAAACCGATAAAATATCGATTAATTTGATTTCCGATTGAATTAATCGAACTTCTCAACGATGATATATTTCTACCTGATTTTAACATGACCTAAGATAAATATTTAAATAGTCTGAAAACTCTACCGATATAAAAGATAAAAACAATCTTATTTCCTTCAAAATCTATTGACTATAGTACTTTGAATTAAGCTGTTACTTACCCATTTGTACTTTTTTTTCTATTTCTAAGATAATACTCATCAATTTTTGGTATTTCAAAAAAATTACAGTATACATTCAAATGATTTACTACAAACATATTGATACATTGATATAACACTAAATAGTATTCAATAGCAAGTTAACATGTCACCCACTCAATTCGATTCGATTATTTTTCTATTTCAAAATTTTAGTTATTTTTTCTAAAAAAATCAGTTAATTCGATTCAGTTTCATTATTTTAAAAAATTTTAATCGATTAAATCAAAATAAAAAAATAATTTATAAATTTATAGGTAAGTAATTTATAAATCTCTAACTAATTGATAAATTATTCATAATATTTATAAATTTTGATTATTTCGATTAATTCAATTAAAAATTTAATTAATCGATATTTTATCAATAAGATTTATTTAATTTTTATTTAAAAATTTAATTTGATTAAATTTTTAAAAAAATTTTGATTTAATTTAATTTTAATTAATTCAATTCGATTCAATTCAATTTTAATCGAATACTCAAAGGGTTGTTAAAGAAGGAAACGGTTATACATGAGGAAGACGTATATAGTGGGAGAAATTTGGAATGGGTTCTTACCTCACGTTTTATTGGCCAATAGAGTGGGCCATGCTTCCGAACGGAATAACAGCTAGCCTTATCGAGGTACATAGATCTGAGTATTTGAAGTGAAGTGCAATGGGATTTCTACCTTCGTGTAAAAAAAATGTAATAAATAAATAACACATTTATAAAAGAATTTGTTTAGCATCTACTTCACACACAATTTTAGAAAAAAAGAAACAAAAAATAACATTAAAAAAAATACTAAGCAAGAAAATTATGAACTTAAAATGTCATATAACAAGTGTTATAATCTTATCAATCAGTAGCGGATGCAGTAAGGGACCCGGGGGGCCATGGCCCCCAGCCCACGGAGACCCTTGGGTGATCGTTCCGGGTGGCGGGATTCACCTGCTCACTCATCGCGTGATGGGTTACATAAGCTCGCCAACCATGATTTCACCCTCGTCGAGATCTACGCGGAGTTCCCATTTCAAAAATCTGGTCTCCATTCGAATTTATTTTTCGATGCCTCGGACTCTGTATCGGCGGCGACGGCGGAGAAAACAGGGACATCAACGCTTGCGTCCTTCTCCTTGTTTTCTTCCTCCTCCTCATCCTCCTCCTCCGACGGTAATCGATCGGGGATCACCGGTCGGTTGGCGTTGTTAAAGATTTAGATAATTTGTCCGAGTCTTTTGAGTTTGTTCGAGTTTTTAGGTAACTGAATCTTTCCGAGTTTTTAGGTAACCGAATCTGTTATTTTATTTACGTTGAGATGGTCTATTGTAAAAGCCTATTTATAGGCTTGTTTGGCTTGTTTTTGGAATCAATCAGAAGTTTGATTTTTTCCTTCATCTATTCTCTGTTTTCTATCCCTAAACTGCTGCAGCAGTTCGGTATCTGGGCGTATCAGGCGTGGTTGATTCTGGTGCTCCTTTGCAAGCTCGACGGCAAGGCGGCGGCGTATCGGAACGTAAGACAATCATACCTTTTCCTGGTGAACAACCTCCAGTACATCGTGAACACGATCCGCCACTGCCGGCTGAGGGGTTTATTAGGCGAGGAGTGGGTGGCGCGACACGTCGCGAAAGCGAGGTAGCATGCAGCGAATTACGAAAGGGTGTCGTGGGGGAAGGTAGCAGCGGAGGTTCCGGCAGTGGAGGTCGGCGTCGGAGTGGCGCGGGTGCAGATGTGGGCATTCGTGGAGGCGGTGGAGGCGGCGTGCGCCGCGCAGGCGGGGTGGGTGGTGGTGGACACTGGGATGAGAGAGGAGGTGAGGGAGGCAGTGAGGGGGATGGTGCTCCCGGCATATAGGGGGTTCTTCTACCAGCGGTGGAGGGCGGCAGTGGAGGAGGGCGAAGCAGCGAAGTTGTCGCCCGAGATTGTGCCCCAGCGGCTCGCGGGACTCTTCTCCAGTTCCGACGAAGCTGGTTCCGGTTCGTTCTCGAGTTATCAGCTCGGTTCGGAGTCCCTTTCATCCCGGTCCGAAGCGTCGTCCAGGTCCCTATAAGATCTAGGCCGTTGCTGGTAACGAGTGTAAGAACTCAACGACTGATTCTTTTTCCTAGAATCAATGTATTATTTATCTTTTGCTCGGTTTATGAAGTCGCTAATAAATTGTAATGGAATTTACATAAAATAATTAAATTAGATTGCATTCTAAATATAATTTTACAAATACTAATAAACTCCCTAAAAATTTAAAGTTAGATGATATATATATACGTACTATATAAATAAGTTAATTCATCGACATGTCCAAATATTATCTCCGTTAATTATATTTTAAATTTATCTGATTATTTAAAATTATTGAACAATTGTATCAACTTATTTATAAAGAGCTGTTAAGCGTTATTGATGATAATATCAACGTAGTATACGTACACCTCTCAAAAAACTATTTTTGAGTTTTAAGTACTATATATTAATATTCCTCCTCGATGAGAGGGAAAAAAAATCTTAATAGTTATTAATTATTATTAATTTATTACATGGTCTTCTTTGCCCTGCTTTCAAATTGAATGGCGCTTTAGAATTTTTCACCTATAAATCTATAACATATGCACACAACACACATCCATGTTAATTTGTCCTCCTATTGCACAAGCCATAGATTTATACACCTCAAATATGACCCCCCCAAATATGAAATCCTGGATTCGCTCCTGTTATCAATAACATAGTCCAATTTCACTTTCTTCTTGATGAAAAATATTAAATATATTCAGTAGCAATTTAACATGTCACCCAATAAATATTGAATATTGAATGCAAGCGGATGACAAATCTAATAATAACGTTGGAAAATTGTTAGAAGTTTCATTAGATGAAGACAAATTTTGTCAAATTAAATAAATAATAGATTTATTTATTAAAAGCGATAAGCTTAAGATATGTTTAGCAATTAATGTAGGAATAATTAATTATAAAATCATTATTTTTATAACAGTGGCGGCGGTTGACGTCAGCTCACGGTTTGAACTTGAGACTTCCGTAGTTCGGTTGCGTGTTGGCGACTTGCTAACCCAGCCCTGTCCTGACACGGCACAGCGAATCCGGCGCCGTTTCCTTTAAGATGCGATTTCGGTCACGATTAATAAAGTGCTTCGCATAGGACAGGCGACCTTCCAATCATTCTTTCGTGAGTTATTTCGTGAGCAAAGTTGTGTAATTTGTTTTCCTCTTGGGCTTGCACAACGTTTGTTGTTGCGTCGGCTTCTCTCTCTCTCTTTCCTCTTCTTCCGCTGCTGATCGCCGCTGAGGAGCAGCAATGGAGGCGGGGAAGAAGAAGCCCATGGTGTCGGATTCCGGGCGCTTGGGCCATGAACGTTGTAAGCGCCGTCGGCCTTATCATGGCCAACAAGCAGCTCATGTCCAACAGTGGCTACGCTTTCTCCTTCGGTACTCCCTTTCCCTCCCCCACTCTTCTTTCTCCTCGATTTAGTCCTTCTTTAGCTCGCTAAAGGATTCGTTTTCTTGATCGTGAGACCAAGAATGTCGTTGGCTCGATGGAGTTCCTGTGGAATGAAGAGGAGAAGAGTTGAGTTTGTAAGCTTCAATTTTGTGTTAGAATCGGAATTTGGATT
Organism: Curcuma longa; assembly: GCF_044706935.1. NCBI lineage: Eukaryota > Viridiplantae > Streptophyta > Magnoliopsida > Zingiberales > Zingiberaceae > Curcuma > Curcuma longa. The sequence continues at coordinate 7,943,822 of NC_133865.1, read as the reverse complement.
TGCGATTTTCGATGCTTGTCCTTGGAAACAAAGGCGACGTCAGTATAACAGTGTTCTGTCAATAATCGTGAGCTTTGGGTCGAATTGGAAACGCATGGAAACTGTCTGTGAGATTTTCCTAGTTTATTGTACGATCAGATCTATGATATTCTTGAGCTTGTTCGATTTAGTTCGATTTGAGTTTTAGTATGACTGGAAAAGCTAGCAACTTACTCCTCTCAAAATCTACGTTTTGATAATTCCTTTGGTGAGTTGAACTTATTTCAGATCTACCAAGATGTGCAATCCTTTAAGATCGCTACAGTTTGTAGGTTTCTTTAACAATATCCGGGAAACAGTTAAGAGAATTAAAATAGTTTCTAGTGTTACTTTTTCTGCAAACCTTTAGGGTGATCTGGGAGATTAAAATTGACTCTAGATCTGAAGACTATGACACGATGATAGCTAAGGAGCCACACATAGTGTGTGATTTATCTGTTATGAGATTCAATGTGGAGTTTTGGTAAGTCATAAAGATGGACCTTGTACTTATCAACAGCTGATTCTTGAAGCACTGTGTTATAATAGTTCTCTAAGACCTATAGGGTTAGGGTGCTTTATATAGAAAAAAAATATTCTAATTCATCAGTGTTCTTCCACTTGTGGTAAATATTTAACATTCTTATAAAAACTACAACAGGCATAAGATCATCTGTAAGACTTCCATCTTTGTGTTCTTCTACTTGTGGTAAATATTTAACATTCTTATAAAAACTACAAAAGACATAACATCATCTGCTATCTGCTATGCTGAAAATAGAAATGCAGCATTTGTACAATCTGATATTAGGTCAAGAAATTAACTCTAATCAAGTTTACTGACATTAATCTGGAATTTTGCAGCAACCACTCTAACTGGGTTCCACTTTACTGTGACGGCCATTGTTGGTTGGATTTCAAATGCAACAGGACTATCGGTCTCCAAGCATGTCCCTCTATGGGAGCTCTTGTGGTTCTCCATTGTTGCTAATATGTCAATTACCGGGATGAATCTTAGTCTCATGTTGAATTCTGTCGGATTTTATCAGGTCATTTTTTATTTAATTTGCACTTTTACAAGGGTTCATTTATAACCTCTTACACAAATGGGTCTCAGTTTGGACTTCAAAATGTGCAGATATCAAAGTTGAGCATAATACCAGTGGTATGCTTGATGGAATTTTTCTTGCATAGTAAACACTACTCATCTAGGGTGATAATGGCTGTTACAGCTGTGGCATTAGGTGTCGGTATCTGTACAGTCACCGATGTGGATATCAAAGCAAAGGGCTTAGTTTGTGCCTGCGTAGCAGTAGTCTGCACATCATTGCAGCAGATTGTGAGCATCTATAGTTTCTGCTATACATTTGATCAATTTGTTTTTTTTTATTGCAATGTCTTTCTCTATTCATCTAATTTCTTGGTCATCTGCCCTTATTCTGATTCCAGTTGCATTTTTTAGTTGTCTAAGGACTTTCTTGTTTCTTTCCATTCTGTTCATAGAAAGAATTCATTCATGTTTCTCAATTTGATAGTCAATGGGGCCAATTTCATACATAAATATTTCAAGAACCTCAAGGTTTGGCACCTATAAATTTAAAATTATGAATATCACAAACTTTGATCATTTGTAGATTCATTCATGTGTGCCCTAAGGAGCCATCATTTGTTTTTGGCATTCATACAAGAGGATCTAACTTGAAGAAAAAAAAGAAAATCACTTAGCCACCATAATATTTCTTTGTTGCTTCTCTTACTCATTTTTCCTTGTACTAGGTCGCATCAATAAGATGGAGATCATCTTTGCTATAGAGTTTATTTGGAGGGTGTTCTTGGTTGTTCAGACTTCAGAGCACCAAAAAAGAGATTCTAATTTGTTTGCTCCCTTTTTCTATCAATTTAAATTTCAACATACTAATTTTGTATGAATAATTACTTACTACCATTCTACCAATTGGGTATGAGCCTGGCACATGAAAAATAAATCTGATCTATAGATTTTATCCTAGAAGAACACACTTGTGATCCATGACTTTTCAGTAGACTGGTTGATACGATGTCTATAGTTCTTGAACCTCCTTGAGAATTTGTTTCTGTTAAAGTGTCGATTTTAGTTTTTAGGATGTGATTGGCTGATTGCAGAGAACAATGGATTAGGTTGTGATGTAATTGTAAATTTTCCAACTTTGTTGTGTCTAATCATCTGATTAAAGTAATTTTATTTTTCAGACAATTGGGTCTCTTCAGAAAAAGTATGACATTGGTTCTTTTGAGCTTCTAAGTAAAACTGCACCGATTCAGGCTCTCTCTCTTCTCCTCTTTGGTCCAATTGCAGACTACTATCTGAATGGTCACTTGATCTTCAAGTACCATTACTCTATTGGAGCATTTGTAAGTTCCAAAAATACAAAATACTTTTTTTTTTACTGAAAATTGCTCAATTACAATTGTTGTTTTGACCTTAGCTTCAAGTTCTGTTTGAAATTGTGCACATTGAGGTAGGCAAAATTTGCATTGAAACAATGACAGATCGATAAACTCTAAATCTATATCCGACTGATTATCCAGGACATATTGAATGAGAGTGTCATGCTGTTAAATAAATATGTGCTCATGTGATATTTATAACTGATTATCCAGGACCTGAGCTTTTCTTACTTTCCTAGCACATTATTGATTATTGTGACTTTGCTAGTTGACCAATAATAATAACAATAAATAAATATTTATCTGGTATGGTATGCATATCCAGTTTTAGCTCATTGAATTCCAATTACCTGCAATTCATCTTAGCGAGATTACCTTGAAGAGTGGCTTGTGGTCAGCAAACAAAGTATGCCTTTTAACAAGAAAAGTTGGTGATTAGGTTAGAAAGAAGTATCCACACTAGTCAATAAAACATGAGGGCTTCAAACAAGCACAAATGTTTTTGGCAAAATCAATCCTGGTGTCCACAGCCTGCCGATGCAAGCACACAAACTATAACAATGAACTCAATCGTAACTAGAAACAAAAACAAATACAGCATCCACAATTTTCTCTCACTAACCCTTTTGTGAAGTGTTAGAACAAAACAAAATGAATGAGATTACAAAAGAGCCTCTGATGTTTGGCTCACTGGCTAAGCTTCAAGAATGCTCAATGCTTGTCAGAATGTTGACACATGGAAGGAACATAGACTTTTTTAGGAATTTCAAAATTCATAATGCTTTGATGAGCAAGGTGATTTTCTCAATGGAACAAAGCCTGAGGAGGAAACAACAGTGTGGAAGTTTTATATACTTTCTGGTGCAAATCACAAAGGTCACAAATAATGAACTAGGTATTTAGGATGAATGATTTACGAAAAGTAGGCATTATTATGCTCTAGATTCCAGGCTAATTTGGCTAGAGACTCGTTCCCATTTGAGTCTTCATTCTTTCTTTGGTTCAAGTGCAATTCAAATAGCAAGGAGGAACTAAAAACTTGTTTTGGTTCAGTTAGCGAGGGAGCTTTCGTCTACATTTGGTAACACCCTAATCAACATTTATTTGCATTAAGTTTTTGAGATTAGAGACCATGAGAATGAACATCAGTGGTAAGTGAAAACTTCTTGTCATGAATCACCAGTATATCAACATTTCATGAAACACATCTGACAACAATGTGTTCTGTTTAATTAGGGACTAATTAACCTATTTAATCACACTGTTTTGCAGCTATTCATACTTGTCTCGTGTATCCTCGCCGTCTTCTGCAATACCAGTCAATACCTCTGCATTGGCCGATTCTCTGCGACATCATTCCAGGTCTTAGGGCACATGAAAACTGTGTGTGTTTTGATCCTCGGATGGCTACTCTTCGACTCAGCTCTGACCCTGAAGAACATTCTCGGGATGTTGCTTGCGGTGCTCGGCATGGTCTTCTACAGTTGGGAAGTGGAGCATGAGAAAAAAGCTAAGCTAGCTTCAGATTCAAGGTTTGACAACATGTCGGCAAGCGAAGACTCGAGGCTTTTGGGCAAGGAAAGTGGTGCTTCCAAGTATGATATCGAACTTTCCCGTTCAGAGAGCTAGCTCAGTTTACTATTGTTTGCTCTGCCAATTGATTCTTCACCTACTTTTCTCCATCAGTTAGTTTCATTTAATCTTTAACTTCATCATTTTGGCTCAAATTGTTTAGGAATCATGTTGTTTACTATGGACCATAGTTCCTGTTGTAATGGAGTTCCATGTATCAGCTTCTAGTCTCATTCTATCGTAATGAAGAACTGTGATGGTGCTTTAAGAATATTCATCCAATGTTTAATAATATCAAAATAAAAAAAATGATAAATCTCAGTCAGTTTCATGGACTCAATCCTTGGAGGTGGCCGGTCCGGTCCCATAGAAGTTTTCCACCGATCACCAGGGTAAATCGGGAAGCACATATGGCGACCAATCCAGATGTCCAGCATCCTTTGATTGCGTTCCTCATTTAGAAGAAAGTTCTAATAATATCAAAATAAAAAAATGATAAATCCCAGTCAAACTCAATCCCTGGGGGTGGCCTCCGGTAAATACGTCGTAGTTGTCCTAGAGATTGATAAATCCTAGTCAGTCTCATGGACTCAATCCCTGGGGGTGGCTGATCCGGTCCCACGGAAGTTTCCCACCGACCTCCAGGGTAAATGGGAAATGTATACGGTGGTCAATCCAGATGCCCAGCATCCTTTGATTGCGTTCTCCATTTGAAAGAAAATTCTTGCAAATAGTCTCTGGGTCACAACTCGGATGTCATACCGTTGCACCATTGTCTCGGGGACGATATCAAAATAAAGATAATACATTGAGTGATTATAAGCTCATCATTTATGAGCTCATCCAAGTTGAAACAACAGGGCACATTGACGACTTGTGATTCGATCCTCGTGTGGGGCCGGCTCCTTGGTAGCAAAGTGAGTGGGATGCTCTCAATCCGACGAACCGGATGCGAGAATTATGAATCCGAATCGGTTGCCAACGGCATCGCCTTTATGATTTCGGAGTCCTGCGTAGAGCGCGTTTCCACCGTTTGATTTTATGATTTCGAATCTCGAAGCGACTTCAACGGCGACCACGCGTTGTCGCAGAAATATCGCACGCCGCCGCCCGCATCGTGCATTTGGTCTCTCGAATAAAGACCCACTCTCTCTTCCTTTATATCTATCGAACCCAATCAAGCTTCGTCAACCGTCGGCGATGGAGGACACACCGGCGCCGGATTCACCGAAGCTGCCGATCCCTGGCCGCCGGAACATCCTCATCACGAGCGCCCTCCCCTACGTCAACAACGTCCCTCACCTCGGCAACATCATTGGATGTAACTGGCCTCCCAAATCCATCTATTCGATTCTTTTTTTTTCTATCTATTTTTCGTTTGGAGATTTTCTGCTTTTGTGTGGACGAAAGCTGAGTCTTTTTCGGATTTTCGATGAAGGCGTTTTGAGCGCGGATGTGTTTGCTCGGTACTGCCGCCTAAGGGGTTATAACACCATATACATCTGTGGCACGGATGAGTACGGGACCGCGACAGAAACGAAGGCTATGGAGGAGAATTGCTCTCCTGAGGAAATTTGTGATAAGTTCGTACTTTGTTAATGATCTATGTTCTGCTTTGTTTATTTTGCTATATCAATTTCGCTTTAGTCCTGTGATCTGAACTTACTCGATGTGACTTTAGGTTTCTTTGATGGAATCAATGCCAGTTTAGATACTTTTATTAATATTGTGCTCGTTTGAGCTGAAATTAGTTGCATTGATTTTGTTTTTTTCCTTCTTTTCTTGTCCAAAGGAACTTTTGTCAACTCGAAGTAGAAAACTTGGTTCTTTTTTCGCAAGAACTACCTCCGTTTTCATCTTTGCATATGAAAGCATCAAATTTTTTCCTACTCAACCTAGACTAATAGGACCGTATTTAGGCATAGAATATGTAGCTCCCTTTATAATCCAGATTTATCAGCATCTGCAAGATTGATTCATAGATAAGTGAGATAGAGCCCTTCTTTCCTTTTTTTTTTAAGAATGAAAAATAGGATGTGATTGGTCTAAATTGGGCTGACTTTTATTTATTTATTTATTTATACTTAACTCAAATGCACACTTTTGTACATATTTTATTATATTCCACTGATGCGTTAGGTACCATGCAATTCATAAGGATGTTTATAAGTGGTTTGACATAAGCTTTGATGAGTTTGGGCGCACATCCTCTCCACAGCAGACCCAAGTCTGTCAAACAATTTTCCACAAACTGATGGAGAATAACTGGTTGTCTGAGAATACTATACAGCAGGTACTTAATTGCTCCTTTGTGAGTTTTTATTGAATCATATAGCGTCCTTCAAGAGATGAGAGATCATATTTACTTTTTTTTTTTAAAAAAAAATAATCTTGAAATCTATTGCAGCTTTATTGTGATTCATGTCAACGTTTCTTAGCTGATCGTCTTCTGGAGGGAACATGTCCTACACTAGACTGTCATTATGGGTCTGCACGTGGTGATCAGTGTGAAAAGTGTGGAAAATTATTAAATCCTACTGAACTAATTGATCCAAAATGCAAGGTAAATTTTACTTTAATGTTTTTTCTCTACTCAATTCTCAATTATTACCTTTTTTGGGTGAAAATATTGTTATATCGTGCTCAAGCCTTATACAGAGGTCTACCTTAAGTTTCTTATGTCATTAGGTTTGCCAAAATACCCCACATGTACGTGATACAGACCATTTGTTTCTAGAGCTACCCTTATTAAGAGGGAAATTGGAAGAATATATTGATGCTATGTCGGTAGTTGGCTCGTGGAGCCAAAATGCTGTTCAATCAACAAATGCATGGCTGAAGGAGGGCTTGAAACCGCGCTGCATCACAAGGGATCTAAAATGGGGGGTTCCTGTACCACATGAAAAATATAAAGATAAGGTAAAAAAAAAGTTACCTATAAATGAGGTTATCCATACTTGTAGGTCATTTTTATACATCTAGGAATATTTAAATTGTTGGATTATCATCTCGACTTAGCAATTACTTCATATTCACCTGGTTTGTTCATCACTAGGTTTTCTATGTGTGGTTTGATGCACCAATTGGATATATCTCAATCACTGCATGCTACACTCCAGAATGGGAGAAGTGGTGGAAGAATCCTGAAAATGTGGAGTTGTATCAATTCATGGGGAAGGATAATGTACCATTTCACACGGTAGATCTTTTCTATATTCTTAAGACTATGTGATTTGATTGACCATAAAAATTGTGCTGTGTTTTTTTAGGTACTTTGACTAATACTTATAACAGCATTATTTTGTTGGTGCATAGATTGTTCTTATTAAAAACTTAGGTTTAACTATATCATATAGCTTTTAGAGCTTTACCTAGGTGAATCTCTTAGCATTTTTTTTTCCTTCTAATACTCCCAAGTTTCTGAATGTGGATTGTGATTTTGTAAATTTAGTTCCATTAAGATTCTAACATTACACTTTTTGATCTTATATTGTCATCTGGAAATATTAAAAATTGTCCTATTTTTATTCATTAGCAAGTTTATCGTTGTATTTGTTTCTGGATTTACATATATTTCAAATGTTGTCTACATGTTTGATAATTATGCACTAAATCCTGTCCAATCATTCTACACTTGTAGTGAACCACAGTAATCGATTAACTGCATAGTTTTCTATGGCTTCCAAATAATTATATTTTCATACTTGTTTGAGAAAATTATATTTGTGAACGTTCAAATTGAACATCTCAATAATTTTTTTTGCCATTTTTTTGAATAGTTAAATCTAAATCACTCTGGAATAGTTAAAATATGATACATCTACTGGGATTTCTGCCTAGCAATGAACTTGGTCACAATGATCATTACATTTGTGGCAGTAATGTACAAGCCTGAATGGCATGTTCTTTTCAATTCCAGTTATGAGACAATTGTATAGGATGTATGAATTGTACCATCAAAGTATCACCTAGGAATCCGTGCTTTGCTGCATATCTTAGTAAAGGATTGAGATGGCTAGTTAACATGCTATGGCATTGGTGTATGAGAATCCTTTTTATTAATCATTACCAATGTTAGGTCAATCACGTTTTGACATGGTACATGTGCTAGTTTGATATTTTATTGTTTAGAAATTGGATATACATGTACAAATATAAATATTTTTAATTTTTTTCCTGACAATTTACAATTTTTAAACTTCATTTTAGGTAATGTTTCCTTCCACTCTACTTGGAACTGGAGAAAAGTGGACAATGATGAAGACCATCAGTGTGACGGAATATTTAAATTATGAAACAGGTACCATTATCTATACCTTTTGTTTTCACATGATACTTGGGTTGTGGCATCCACTATTTAAATTAGAATTACGATTTGTAGTTAACTGATGATGTGTCAGATATGGTCCTCTGTTTGGCAAATTAATCGGCCACTCAAAGGAATAATTCAAAAGAAGAATAGAACTAGAAAAAACATGATTATAGGTGCCTCTTTGCTAGTTCACTGCTACAAGGAACTATCTATTATGCTATCAATAGTTTTAAGTACTTGTTAGTACTAACCATATTATCAGATTGTGGATACCAGAAAGTACTGGCATACCAGATTGTCATTATTTTTATTATTATTTGTTTGATACCAGGCAATATGGCTTGCTACCAATAGTGTACTTGTACTGTTTGAGTGTAACAATCTGTTGAGACCATTATAAAAGTGGCATTTAAAACTTTGGTAATGCATATGCTTGATTTGTTACTTCAAATTAATAGAACTGCAGATGCATATGTGTTTTGTTCATTTGAGCATATCACTTCCTCTGTGACAGGAAAGTTTTCTAAAACTAAGGGCATAGGAATTTTTGGTAATGATGCAAAGGAAACAAATATTCCTGCAGAAGTATGGAGATATTATTTACTTACCAATAGGCCTGAGGTTAGTTCGAAAGTTGGAACTTGGTTATCTTTTACCATGGATATCAAAATCCTCATATATAGCAGTGCAACTTCTTTGGATGACGCAGGTATCAGACACCTTGTTTACATGGGTAGACTTGCAGGCTAAGCTGAATAGCGAGTTGCTCAATAACCTGGGAAATTTTGTGAATCGTGTATTGAGCTTTATTGCTAAACCTGAAGGTTAGACAACCCCTGTGTTTGAATCGTATTCTTCATTAAAGATACTGATTAAGTTGCTCAATCATCAACTTAATCACTCGAACATTATGCTTATCCTTTGCATAATTTCCCATTTTATGATATTCCACTACAATCTCCATTATTAAGGTGCTGACTTCAACACTACTGGAAGAGGCCAAAAGTGTTGCCTTCTTCTACCTACTTCTGTCGAGAGATTGTAGTGGATATATATTTTTTCTGTTTGTTGTTATCTAGATGCTTAATACACCAATCAGTTTTTTGGTAATCCTTTGTTAAGTTTCTATCATAGTATATGTAACTCATCTTTCTAACTTTTAGTTATCTTTCTCTGCAGGATCAGGATATAATTCTTTCGTTCCTGATGCGCCAGGTGCAGAATTACACGATCTAACCAAAGATGTAGGAGAAAAAATTGGTAAATTGGTTTATCAATATCTTGATGCCATGGAAAAGGTGATTATTGATTTCAATTGCATTTTGTAGCTTGCATTAGTTGTAAACTACTACTGGTTGGCATAACTTTGTTTTTTTTTCTGTGTGATATTTGAAATTTAATTAAAATTAAAGATAAAGCAGCCTTGGGAAATAAGGATTCTTGCATGGAAACTCATTAAGGATGTAATGCAATTAAAGCTAGATTGACAATTGAATTGAATTTGCCATCAAATTTAGGTTCAGTCAATATAATTTTATTGGTCCAACAACTAGCCATTTTTTATAGTATTATGTAACCTGTTTTTCTCATATGCAGGTAAAGTTAAAGCAGGGATTGAGGATTGCTATGAGCATATCTAGTGAAGGAAATGCATATCTGCAAGTACAATACAATCCCTTTTTTCTTTCTTTCTGATGAGTTTCAGTAAGTAGGCAACTACTATGTTACTCCTGTGATTTTGCACTTTAGGAGAGCCAATTTTGGAAGCTTTACAAAGAAGATCCTACTTCTTGTGCCATTGTGATGAAGACATCAGCTGGGCTTGTCTACCTTCTTGCAGCTTTGCTGGAACCATTCATGCCTTCTTTCTCTAAGGAAGTAAGTTTCCATTGCATTGACTGTATTAGTCTAAAGCACCCTCTGCCTATCAATCAATGCAATTTATTATGCAAATCAGGTGCTAAGGCAACTAAATTTCCCACCTGGATCACTTCTCTCATTCTACGACCATAATGAAGAATCAAATATTGATATTGGGAAAAAGCCTTGGCAATTTCTACCTTCTGGACTCTGTATCGGGAAACCTGAGCCCCTATTTAAGGAACTTGTATGGGCTTTACTTACTGTGTTTATCTCCTTCATTCTCTATGTAGATAACATTCAACTATTTAATGCTCGCACTGTGCAGAAAGATGAAGATGTAGAGTATTTTAGGGCAAGATTTTCAGGTAGCCAAGCTGAAAGAAGGAAAGCAGAAGCTGATGCTAATAAGATAGCTGAGCAGCTAAAGAGCACCAATATACCAGGTTTCGTTGCCCCTTACATCTAAATAGTCTCTGTATTGTTCATCTATTTAATGTCTAGTTCATTTTGCAGATTAGAAACACCAAAGCAAATCACAATTCAAAAGCAGAGGCTGCAGAAACTGATTCATCCATTTCAAAACTTGACATCCGCGTGGGCATCATAAGAAAAGCTCTGATACATCCGGATGCTGCCAACCTTTACGTGGAAGAAATTGACGTCGGAGAGGAATCGACAAGAACAGTTGTTAGTGGACTAGCCAAGTGCATTCCTCTTCAAGAATTGGAAGTCTGATGCTCACCTTTTCCCCTGCTACCTTTATTGAATGTGTGATCTTCTCTTCCCTTAATTCCAGCTCTGACTTAAATTCACCGAATTGCAGAACCGCAAGGTTTGTGTTCTTTGCAACTTGAAACCAGCAACAATGCGTGGCATTAAATCTCATGCCATGGTCTTGACTGCATCAAGAGAGGATAATACAAAGGTTATAGTTACAACTTAAGTGAATTTATACTCTAGCAAAGCAACTGATACGTGAAAATTGGACTGATGGCTTGCAGGTGGAATTGGTCGATCCACCAGCGGCAGCTGCAGTGGGCGAACCAGTGACTTTTCCTGGATACTCCAATGAACCAGAAAGCATATTAAGCGCAAAGAGCAAGGTGTGGGAGAAGGTGCAGGCAGATTTGCATACAGATTCTGCACTAGTGGCCTGTTACAGGGATGCCCCCTTCACAACATCGGCTGGGGTATGCAAGGTCGCAACCATCGCCAATGGCGTAATAAGATAGAGTCTTATTTATCTGTAGATTGATAATCGCCTACTCAAACTTTGAATGTTCACATACAAGGAACATAAATTGCAATGTATCGATCAAATTGGAATGGTGTGTTTATCCCACAACATGATAGAAACACCAAATTGTGTGTTCAATGAGTCAGAAGATCAAGAAAAATGCGAAAGATAAACTTAGAAGCAGTTGCCTGTTGCCTCAGAATTGCAGAATATCAACACAGCCCCAAGAGCTAATCAGCCCCGAAAGATGGTATTTTGATGATTAGGTTTCATCATAGGCAACAAGAGATCAGTAAGCACAACACAAGTGTTTACAAAGATTAATAAAAAAAAAGAACAATGGCTCAGAATTGCAGAATCACAACATGGCCAAACGAGGCCAATCAGTCCCAAAGGATGGTGTGATTAACAAGCGATTCTTCACAGGCCAAGATATAAATCTACCACTGAAATCACAGATAAAAATAACATTGAAAGATCAAGCGAGCTAAAATGCCTCGGATTATAAGAATGGCAGCATGGATACAATGATCCAATCAGCCCCGAAAGATGGTATTTGGTTTTGGATTTCTTCACAGGCAAATCAGCAATACAAACAATGGAAAATCTTGTAGCTCAAAAACCACTGACGAAAACCATGAGAGGAAATAGAGATCGGGACGGATCACCCGAGGAGAACAGAGGCGACTAAAACCCTAACCTCGATCGAGCCGCCCCAATTCTGTTCTTGACGAGCGATGGGGAAGCAAGGGGATGCGGGGGTCCTTATAGGAACAGGCGACCGGATCCCGCCGTTGGATCCTAAATCGGACGGACGGTTTTATTAAAGTTAATTTTAATGGATATTTAATTTTTTATAAAGAATTATCTTTTATAGAAATTCTTCCAGTTGGTCGTAGCCACGTGGACGGAGGCCCCGCTTGGCTGACAAAGCGGGATCTGCCAGCTCACCGAGATTGTTGCTATTATCGTCGAACAAGCAGGCAGCCCCACGGCCATTGGATTCCTTCCTCCTCCAGAATCCCAACCCTACAAGTAGCAGTGGCAGTCGCAAGCAGTAGCCATGGCGGATCTCGTTTCCCTCCTCTCCGCTCCTCTCGATTTCTCATCTGCCATCTCTCCGCGGGGATTCCACCCGTCTCCTTTGAATCCTTCCTCACCTACTCTTCCCAGTTCCGGGGCTCGCTGCTGACTCTCCTTTCCAGTTCGATGCCTTGGTCCCCCCGATTTCCTTTCCTGGCTCTGCCTCCGCCCCATCTGCTCCGCGCCAATTTGCCGCCTTCCTCCCTCTCTCAAAGCCGAGCCGCCTGGGAAGAAGTTTAGGTGGTGGTTTCTGTTTCCAAAGACGTGATTTTGCTACGAAATTCTCCGTTTCAAAAGGTATGCCTTCCCTCTGTTTCTTGTTTGATTTTTGAGCGATATTTTCCTTTTTACATAGAAATCTTTCTCTAGGGAGTATTTAATCATAGTCATACGATCTATTTTCGGAGATTATTTTTTTCTTTCTCTTCGCCTCTCCCTGTACAAGCAGACAGATCTAGAAATATGTTATTGTAGTTTTTTTGTGTGTTTGTTTGTTTTGTGATATATAATTGGCCAAATAATTCTCCTGGCACCCAAATAAGGTCAGAGTCTTGCTGAAGGCCTGATCATCATTTATGATGAAAAAAATCATTATTTTTTCTCTTGCTTTAAGTTGCAGCTATATCATGCCAACGTTTCCAGCTGTTCCGATGACTTCAATCAATGGCCAAGGCACTAAGCAAGGTGGCAATGCTGGATTTTCAAGTTGTCCAACTTCAAACACTTCTGGTATTCCTGGAGTGAGTGGAAAACAAAGGTTGAGATGGACTTCAGATCTTCATAGCCGCTTTGTTGATGCAATCGCTCAACTCGGTGGACCAGATAGTGAGATTCTCTTTGGTTCTTTTTTTTTCCCAGCTGTTTAGCTCAAATATGTTTCTCTCAGCCAATTTTTACGTTGCAACAATTTATCACTGCTTATAATCTATATACTAAGTAATGATACAGGAGCAACACCAAAAGGTGTTTTAAGAGTAATGGGTGTACCAGGAATCACCATATACCATGTGAAGAGTCATCTCCAGGTATGCATTGTTCCTTCTAACAGGAGTTTTTGTATTTCATAATTCTATGCTATCTTTAATTCAATTTTGCAGAAGTACCGTCTTGCAAAGTATTTACCAGAATTGCCAATTGAGGGTAAAAGTTAATTCTGTTCTTTATTTATGCTTAGAGGGCTCTTCAGTATTGTTTTTTTTTAATATATATATATTTTATGCAACATCTGTTGCTGGAAATATCTCTTTGTTGGGAATTAAGTTCAGGATGAATGATGGTCATAGGTTCTAAAGAAGACAAGAAAGATTCTGGCTGTCCACTCTCTGATGTGGACTCTACACCGTAAGTGGTCTCTTTAATATGTTAGTGTTAGCATTCTTGTCCTTTGCCTTTGATGCAAATTCCATGCCACAAAGGTTCAAAAAATATTGTAACAAGGAGATTTAAATTGAAAGATGAGTAAATATTAGGAGTCTAATCTTTATCTACTGTAAGTTAGTCTTTTCCATTCCGTTAGACAAAAGCTTATGTTGATTATTTGAGTTAGGCTGGTAAATTATCTTGTATTATTTGATCTGCAAGGTTCTATATTTAATGTATTGGTCTATATTTAGTTGTTCTAGTGGTCCAACAGGAATTTCTTTTCCTGGTCCCCTAGTTTTCTAGTAAAGCACAATTGATGTGTGGTCTATATTACTTAATTAGGTAACTGTAGGTGTGATGCCTAGTATGTATATTGAAGGATCAATTATCTACAAGAACTTTTACTGTTAGGTATGCAAATATTAACCCGAAGAAAAACTGTGTAGATGTTAGAGTCGAGCACCCTCTTAGCATTGCAAGAAATAACAAGTACATGAAAGCATGAAGAAGTGAAAACACAAAATCAACAGATCAAGAACAAACAAGAGATACACAATTTGGTTCAACATGGATGCATACATAGGAGGTTTGTATGGAGACATACTATCACGTTATAAGAAATACATAAGATGGTTCTTTCCCTTTTCACAAGGAGTGCAGGGCATGCATAGACGTAGGTCAGGTACACCAGTAAAATCAGGTTGGTATATAGAAATTGCTTTGGATTCATACACTTTTTAGTTCATCAAATTGCATAGAGTTTCAATTAGTCTTCACTCCTACAATCTCCTGATAGAAGCTAGTTCAGTAACCCTCTACTCTCAATGGATACATCACAACGCTAAGACCCATCGAGCATCATACATATATAGATTGTTTGTCATTCATGTCTGTAGTGTTAATCTGAGGAAAAATTCTTATTCCACCCCATGTTCACATGCCATCTTTTTCTTACTACAATCCTTTCTTAGTGGTGGTACTAGAAAACATTTCTTTTTTCTTTCTTTCCTTTCCTCAGATTGTTGTTTAGAAGTCAAACTAGATTAATTGAAAGGAGGTGAAAGAATGATTTTGAAATTTGCTTTTGATTTAGTGTGACTGCCTTCTCCTAAATGCAATAATTGCTTGCAATGATTGTCTTGGTTGTCTTCTTGCTTCTCTTAATTTTTAAGATTATTAATCCTACTAACTTAACCCTATCCCTTGTTCTCCATGAAATATCCTGCATCAGATTAGCATCCTGTTCTGCTTTGTCCAATATGTTGTCTTGGACCGTATAGAGAACTTTTCTCTTGCTGGAAAAAGGTTCCTTAGTTACACTTACTAAACATTGAAATTTCCTGCTAAAAAGAATCTTTGCTACTACTTACTGTAAGATGATTATTTTCCATCCTGTGTTTTTTGTGTGTGTTTTGTCATTTGGCTACTTAAGACATGATTGGACTTGCATACTGCTTTTGGCAATTAAACTTAATAAATATTTAATTACTAGTTATTTCCGGTGTGGGTTACATGCATCTTAATCTACTTGTTTTTCTTCCAGAGGTACACAGTTGAATGATGCTCTGAAGATGCAAATAGAAGTGCAAAAAAGGCTTCATGAACAGCTTGAGGTGTGTTTCATTGGTCATTAGTCTTTCTTTATGGACACTGCAAAAATTTCCCCTGAAAACTTGGAAGAAATTAGTGCCAAAAAGAATACCATCTTTATGACTCTTGGAGTTGGAGATGGTCTAGTCGGTGTCATGACAGTCCTTATTCATTACCAGACTCATTCTTCTCCTGCATTAGCATGAATGGTAAGAATAGATAATCCATTAGCAACTTCTTCCATTTGAGTTATGAGCCTTTCATGGTTGATGCAAAACATGGTTTACTTCATGCATCAAAGAGAAAAACTCATTTCAGATGACTATAGGATATGTAATTGCTAGCTTTATTTAAGCAGACATCATATGAAACTTCATCTGCCGTCCGACACACTGATTAGTGAGGGATTTTCAAGCTGAATACATGTGATACTTTTGGCTCCCTCATTCTTGTGCATCATTCAGGTACAAAGGCAATTGCAGCTTCGAATTGAGGCGCAAGGGAGATATCTCCAGAAGATCATTGAAGAGCAACAGAAGCAAGATGGTACAACTAAGTCCTTGGAAGAAAAAGCAATTAAGCCATGTGATTCTCCTTCGATCTCCGATTCCCATGGCAAACTACCATCTCACAAGGAATCAACGATCGTCGACCAGCTCCCACATGCTGCCCATGAAATGCCTGAGCAAGAATCTAAGCCGGAGCTTCACGGCCATACTAACCATGACTACATGAAAGAAGTAAAAACAATTTTAGCTTTAGGGCACTGAGAACTCTGTTTGCACTATTGTAGTCCTAGCTGTTGAGAGCTGCCCCATAATGAATCTGTGATGACTAATTCTATTAGGTCTATTAAATTTCCATCAGGTTCAGCAGAGAGAATTCGTGATTGAACTTCCATTAGGTTCAGTAGGGAGAATTTGTGATTAAATTTCTGTCAGGTTCAGTTCTTCTACCCTTGCTGTTGGCAGTTATTGTTAATTTAATCATTGCTCAATTACTAAAAATCTGTAAGCCCAATTAATTCGATTCTGATCCAATGACATATGATGGCTGTGATTTAATGGTTAGCCTCCTGGCTCTGGAAATCCAGGTTTGATTCCTAACAGCCACTTATATAAGAACATATTTTGGGCGGGCTTTCATACTTTTAATTGAGCTAATATAAGTTGCTGCTGGGAATCGAACTTGAGTTTTCATGGCCACACCAGTGAGGCTAACCACTAAATCATAGTCATCATGTGTAATTTGATCATTCATTTACATATTGATCAAATTAATTGGGTCGTTTCATAGAATTAATTGGTTTCCAGATTTTTGGTAATTGAGCCATGATCAAATTAACAATAACTACCAACAGTTGCTTTGTTCATTCCTATCAACATTCCCTCAGAAACTAAGAGATATTTCTATATGCTAATAGTTTAATTTGCAGGAACACCTCCAAGGATGCATATACTTATGGCAGACAGAGTAAGCTGAACTAGATCATGAACATGCTTGTTCACTCAACTCTTCTTATTTTCTTATTCTTAAAAAAAAAAAGAGCCAAGAATATTAGAGCCACATAACTGTGAGAATTTATTATTGCACAATGATTTGGTGTTTATATAAATGATAATAAACTAATGCACTGTTGAAAATGACAGTGATGCTGTCTAAGACTGATTACATTTGAGCAGAAAGAATTGACTAGGAAAAAGATAATTTGGCAAAAATTCATCTTATATTTATTTTTGTGAAAAGAACGTCTCTTGATAATTTAATAATGTACAATTACTTAAATACTCTATGTTATCATTGTTCAATACTATTATTTTTTATCTATATTTTAAATTGTAATTTTTGAATCGATGTAAATTTAAAGTTAAATTTATATTGTAATATTTAAAAATTATAACTGTTATAATGTAAATATTTTTAAATAGATTTATATTATAGTAGTTACAATTTTATAATTGTTACAACATAAATTTTTATTCATATTATAGTAGTTAAATTTTTATTAACATTGTAATAGTTATAAAATCGTTATTGTTAAAATATGTTTGACAAATTTAAGATTTAAATGGAAGATATTAATATTGAATAATATTAAAGGATATTTAAGTAAATATATACGATAGAATAGTGTGATGGAATATCTTTTTAATTAAAAATAAATATGAAATGTACTTTAATTTTTAAATATGGATAAATTATATTTCTAATTTATTGAAGACCAACTAACAAGAAAAAGTAATCTATTCTCTCTTTATTTCCTAATTTTCCACTCAATTAAACTTAATTTCTGATTTCAATGGAGAACATTTCTGATTGTGTTTAGAATATTTTTATTTTATCCATATAATTTAATCATTTGTAATAACATAAAGAACATTTCAGTTTTTAATTATTATTATATAAATAAATTATATCTATATATACGGCTGCGACTCGGAGAAAGTGGAGTTGTCTTTTGCTATTTCAGGAGGGCAAAGTTGTCCCATTTTCTTGGGTTCGATCGGGGAGTTGGAGGAGGCGGAGTCGAAGTCGCCCGCCGTGCGCCGCTTCTGCTGACCGCCTGTGTGCGAGAGGGTTCGAGATCCGCCTCCCTCGGGATGGAAACCTCCCTCTTCCTTGCTCAATCGGCCTTTCCGGCGATCAGGAGGGACGCACGGACCCTCTTTTCGGCGGCTGGGCGAAGGGCTAGGGTGTCCGTGATGCCGCTGGTCGTGTCGGCCCTGGAGAAGGGCCCCGGGGCTCCGGGGAACGCCGCGAAGAAGAGCGGCGCTGGTGGGGTGCCGAACTCCAACTACGTGGTGCCTCTCGACCTGGCGCCCTCCTTCTGTCGCCCGCTCAAGGAGATCCTCCGGGACCTCAACAAGAGAGTGCCTGACAACATCATCAACCGCGACGATAATTCCATTCCTTGGTACCCGTCGACCCTTCTTCGCCTTTCCATTCGATTCATTGTCCGCTGGAAGTATTTCTTTTGGTGGATTTTCGAATTTCGTTGGAATTTAGGACAGATCTTACTCAGATTTAGTCGAACTTCGATGCGAACGGCCATCGTTGACTATGAGTATGAAGTTCGGTACGTGCCTATTGTAAAGTCAACTGTCAGAGGGTTCTTCTCCGATAAGATCTTTGATACTATAGGTTCCGCAAACTGTGCCTATTTGCAGTGCCAGAGTTGATTATTTTGGCCACTTTTGAGTGATAGCCTAGTTGGCGTTTGAATTGCTCCTAGCTACAAACTTTTGGATTGGATTATAGTTTTCCTCAGAATTGGCTTGAATCCATGTGGCATAATGAAGCTACAATTTTAGCGATATTTGTTTGTGCAATCATATCAGATTATCATTTTTCCTCCAATTTTGATTATCATTCAGTAATTCTCCTTTTCCTACTCAAAAATCAAATTAAGCAGGAGCCTGGGCCGTCCTTTATAAGGAAATGATATCGCAATAATTGATGAACACTTTGGATCTTTTATGTGTTCTCTCTGTAGCATTCATGATCCTTTTCTACACCTGATCTCTTTTTGTACCTCATCTCTGCCCTCCTTTGTTCTTTTTTCTCTTAATGTTCCAATAAATTCAATTTATCCCCATGCTGCCTCTGCAGCGACTCGCTTTATCCTCCTTTGTTCAATTTCTCCCCATTCTCTTCTACAGTGATCTCTTCTTGTACCTCATCTCTTTTTTCTTTTGTTTTTTATACATTGTTATCTAAGTACAAACGCTATCAGCAAAGTCTGACAACTTGTACCGGAACCTTGTAATTTTTCTGTTTTAATCTAAAGGGCACACGATGATCTCTCAGTTCTTCTCCATTTCAATCACCCTCTCTTTGTTCAGTTAATATGAACCATATGTGCTCCTTCATGCAGCATATGCTATGCAGTGAGATTACTGCTTAATGTTTTTAAAAAATCTGCTTTGCTAATAATTTGAATTATCTGGGACTCGTAAAAGAATTTTCACAATTGGATGTGTAAGGAAATAAATATCTCTGTTTTTTCAATACAAATATAAGTGTCTGATTACAAATTAACTTCTGAACATGACAAAAGCTAATGTTCATAAAGTTTGAAGACAATCATGCACTATAATTGATAGAGGATGCCATAAAGCAGGACTTCTTCTCATAAATTGTAGTGACAAATTTTATAAAATGATCTTTTCTGCATCATATTTACCATCATCTTTTCATGTTCTAAATGAGTTTCATGTTATCAAAGTTTTTTATGTTTAAATGCATATTATCCTTCTTATTTTTTTGAACAATTGGTTCCGTATTTTATCAAACAGACTCCTAGCATGTTACACAACCTTTACTCATAATTTCAACAATGCGTCGTCATTAATCTGGATATTTTTAACTGATCTATGGCTTGTTAGACATAAAGAAAAGCCAAAAAGAATCTAAGTAATCAAATTGGTGCTTTGGATATACTTCACATGATTCCACCGCTCATTTCTGTTCACAATTTATTTTTATTACTAAAATCTTTGTGATATTGTATGCTATTGATTTGTAAATTTTGTTTACACATTTTATTTTCATATTAATTCCGTTTTCATTAGGACCTTTTTGGCATAACTACAAGTTGGTTCTGACATGCTAACTGGGTTACTGCTGGTGATGATTTTTTTCTTAGGTACCATGCTAATAGAATGCTGAGCTTCTATGCCCCAGGTGGGTCTTTCTTACTTTGTCAAAGTTTGTTTATTCTTTCTCTTTTCTAGGTTACTTGCAAATATGTACTATTTTAAAGTTTCTTTCTCATTGATCTATTTATGCTTGATAATGTGCATGAGATATTCCTGCCACTGGAGTACTGCTTTTTTTTTCAACAGTTGCACAACACTATTCTGTGTTATTCCAACATGTTTGTAGAGTACAACTTTGAAGTTTTATAATACTGTCTTGATTTCTTGAACTAAGATTTTGTATGGATATGTTCATCGACATTTAGATCCCCAGTTACAATATTTGTATAATTTACAGTAAGATGTGTGTTGTGTAGGAGACATTAGATGGCTTTACCTAAAGATTAGAGCTCAATGTGAATAGCCGAGATAAGCTCCATATAGCCACAGCTGATTGCGAATAATTTGAACTTGTTGTTTTTATATATTGTCTCAGAACTCTCATTAAGGCGTATGTGTTTAACAAACTTTCAGCAATTTGATTGTTTTAGTAAAACTCAAACACCGCAAGTGAATTTGTTTACATCCCATTCATGATTTCCACCATTTACTCATTACCTTTTTTTCCTTTTCCTATGGAGCAATCTACATCTATCTTCTAATTTTCCATTGTAAATAATTTTCACAATTTGTTTGTAGCTAAGAAGAGAAATCACATCCGATATACTTATGACTTGGTATTATCAAGGAAGGATAAAATCATACTGACAGTTCACAGGCAGAGAAACAAAACATGTAGCAGCCTAAGTTCTATAATTACAACTATAAGACATGCTTAACACAGAGAAAAATTCTTTTTTTTTAGTAGCAACTCCTGCATTGTTGGCCTTAAACGTACGTAAACAAAAAGATGATGTATGTATTCGACCTAAATAGTTAAGACTTAGGATTTTTCATATAATTCTTTTTGGCCTTAAACAACTAGTAGACACATTTGGTAAAGATATATATTCTTTTCTTTTAAATAGCAACTCCTGTATATTTTTTTATATTTGCTTATGTATTAGTTAAGTTGTAGCTGGAATATGTTTGTCTCAGTTTGGTGCCAGTCTTATAACGTTTTGAATTTCATTCAATATGGTGTTTTTTTGTTCATCCCAAGGCTGGTGTGGGGAAGTTCGTGATATTATATTCTCAGATGGAAATGTGACTGTGGTGTACCGCATCACTATACGAGGATTGGATGGCGAGGTACTTGCTTATGTAACTATTTCCATTTCATAGCTTTCTTCCTTTATTTATGTCAATTTGATTGAAGTATTGAATGCTTGGATATCGAATATGAGCTTCTTATGCTGCTTTTTATTGTTGTTGAGTTGCTGGGTCAAATGTCAACCCACTTAACTGCTCTGAAAAATATCATCATATTTTCTATGGTTAATGTATTCCTGTTTACTGGATTTATTATCTATCGTTCCTTTAGTGCTGCTTACTGGGTTGAAACAAGCAAAAAAAGAGAAGACTAGGACAAAACAAAAGGAGGTCCCCGATTTAGTTGTAATGTAATGCAGCAGAAGGGGGAGGAAATCTGGTGAAACTTCAGCCCTACTTGTAGCATCCTAATTGGGCAAGAATGGCTGAAATGACAAGCAACCTAGCTGATTGGTCTAAATCTTATTAATTTTTAAATTCTTTTTATCTTCTCAACTCACTTTTGGAAGATTTTCTTACTTTCGTTCATGAATTCTTTCCTTGCCCCTATAGTTCTTCCCTACTGTTAAACACAATGATATGGCCTTGTTTAATGTATACCATGGTAGGGGGGATATGAAACATAGGGAATGAGGGGAATTTAGAGAATTCGACAGGAAGAAAGAATCAAATGAAAAGAATTTTCAATATTCTATAATACCATAGACCTCTCTGTTCACTACTGGCAGTAGAGGATCTCTTGATGGTTTTAAGTGGCAAATGGCATAATCTTAATAATTTCCTTGCCTGAATTAAGAAAATCTCATGTTCTTATCCCTCATTCTAACTTCATATGCCAGGAAAATGTTTAATGCATTATTCTTCTTATGACTTACAATTTAGTTTGAGCGAGATTAAAGACACTCAAATTTAATCTCAAACCTGCAGAACTTCTGAAACTTAATATCATCTATCTGTTGTATGTCAAAGGTTGGTCAATTCTATCAAACTTAATACCATCTCTCCGCAAATTATCAGAACCTATTTGGTCATGCTATTTTCTTTGCTTTTCCATTAAATTACCGAATTTTGGAAACTTACCAGTCCAAAGCACTTGGCCAAGCGAACTGACCAAAATTTGCAACAATCAATGAGCATGGTTTAGAAGATGAATGGAAGGATGCATACTCTGTAGGATAAAAGCAAAATGATCGAAATGGTTCCTTGTTGAAACTGTCAGAATTCTCACATGCATTAAAGCTAAATTTGTAAAATTGCGGCAGGCACACCGCGACTCTACTGGGACTGTTTCTCTGAATGACGAGCAGTTTAAGGACCCAGTTGCTGCAGCTGAAGAACTAGCCTTCTGCAAGGCCTGCGCTCGGTTTGGGTTCGGCTTGTATCTCCACCACGAAGACGAGACTATGTAGGGTATGTTATCGTGTATCGCCCTGTTTGTAATTGATATGCAATCTTGCTACTTGTTTTATGTACGTTGAGGTGCCCATCCTTGGATCTTGCAGTTACTGTGTTATATACGGTCAGATGTAAATATCACAGTCAACTGGTGCTTAAAGTATTAAATTAAATGTTACAGTTTCATAATTAGTTCGTTGCTCTATCTGTACAACTATGCATGCAAATGTCAATTTTGGACATCTGTTTTTTTTACCATATAAGGCGTGTTAAGCTTCTCAAGTTGAAACTGTGATCAAGTGGATTTTGAGACAAATAAAAGGACAGTCAAATGCAGTTCTGGGGAAGAATCGGATGGATTAATTATACGCAGTTTTATTTTACATTCTCATATGGGAGTAAGGACTTTGTTTGCATTCTCATATGGTAGTAAGGATTAGGGAAGGGATAAATCGTATGGACGTCAAAGTATTTTTCTTCATTTATTTAATATAACTTTTTTATAAAAAAAATAAATTTGTAAATTAGTGACCGATTAATTTTGAGTGATTTTTTTTTTCACTCAAAATTACATAAAACAGCATTTTTTTTCTTCCCGAATTAAGTTTGATGAACCAAAAGAAAAGACCATATACCTCTAAAATTAATCAAATAAAATCTAAACACCTAGATTATAAAAAAAATTAACTTGACACATTTTATTTTTGAAATTCAGGTAAATTATAAATTTATCTTTTAAAAAAATTGTAACATTAAACCATCTACAACATTGGGACGTTCTTCTATCTAAAAATGATTAACTACTACGTATAAAATTGGCTCATAAATTTTCAACTATCAACATTATCAAAAATTAAAAACTTTCATAGGACTCAACTGATCTCTTCTAAAATTAATCAATTGAAAGAGCATCTAAATTTAAAAAAAATTCCAGATTAGACTTTACGCCACTTGTATCAATAATTTTCATGCACGAAAGCCTAGAAAACAATCACAAATCAATTAAGCATCATTACACACGAGTGTTTGACTTGAGCATTGGCTCCATCCATTACATAACCATGTTGTTTTTGTACATGTAGCGGCATCTTCTTTATATACTTACACAGTGTACAACTATAACAAAAGGGCTACACATTGGACACTCTCAAAAGGGCATCTAAATGTACTTGTATTTTCTAGAACATATTGGCAAAAACAAAAACAAAAACAAAAACAAATAGAGATGCCGACTTTTGCACAACAAAAAATCCAATAGCTCTGTCCGTGTTCCCAACTGAAGAATCAATCATTCTCGTCTAAATGCTCCAAAGATCCAAAATGATTAACTATATATAGATACGACAATTGGATGAGTTGGCGCCACGCAGAAACCTTCCCATGTTAACTTTCCACATCATGAAAACCTGATGATAGATCTGCTTGAAAGATGAACAGCAATTCAGGAAAAAGGAAGCATTGCACTTGATGATGGAATTCATAAAAGGGGCAGATAGAGATTTCTAGAAATGCTAGGCTGATCAAATCAGGGCAGGGTTAAACAAATCTAGACTTGATATTTAAATTTTTTGCTCCAGTAATCTAAGCTAAAATTTCTTTGTTTTATGTTCTGTTTAGGCGGTAACCAGCGAAAATTGGAAACAACCTTCCATGACTGATTCAATTGCAGCATTTGGAATAAGAAGGCCAACTATTCGCTGGCAATTTGTTGTAGTCTCCAGGCGCACTACACGTGTCCTCCTATGGCTTTGACGAACCTTCTCATGCAAACAAGCAACATAAGAAGAGGTCAGAAGGAAATGAAAGTCCAACATAATACTCAAGGAAGATAATTATTCAGAAAGAAAAAGTTCTATTAGCAGATGCTGCAAATCCTTTCCCAGAAATCATAGATGTCTGAGAAATGAAGAAAACAATTAGAACCTACCTATAAGTATAAACATGATGTACAATATTATTCTAGTTATAGAGAGATCAAGTTGATGAATTACATATAAACTTCTAAAAGAGTTGCTGAGAGGAGAGGGATGAACCAGACATTTTCACAAATCAATTTAGTTACCCATCTTGAGGATAAACCATAGATGTTATTTATTTCGTTAGTCAACTAGTAAAAAAGAAGAAAATAGGATTTACATATGATCAAGTGATTTAAAAGAAACATTTAGGAAAAACTTAAGATAAAATTTGACGGATTTTTAGAGAATAAATGAAAAATCTAGTAGTTATATTAAGCCATAAAAAATATGCAAGATCATATATTTATTCATTTTAGCAAGGAGAGTGTGACAAGTTATTTTCCAATAATAAAAGACTTACATCAAGAGTTCTCCAAGTCCCTGACTCTGTGTATTAGTACTAAATGAACTCATGAGTCATATTCAAGAAAATTTTACTAATTTTGCATTGCAGACGATATTTTATTAATTGACAAGAGTGTAAATAGCTTAAATTCAAAACTTAAACGATGGAGGATTTAGATATGTCAATTCAACAAGGAGATAGAGGCAAAGATATTATTAATATGATAAAGAATAAGTGATTGAGATGGAGAGGAACTTATGAAGAAAATTTTATAAAACTTAAAGTAAAACCGACTATGTTGTATGGATCAGTGTCTAGAAACAACAAATTATCTTTACAATCTTGCTAAATAGATCAGAAAACTAATTCTTGGAGTCCATATAAGTAGTATTAATTCACTGGAAGTTCTAACTTGCAAAAAAACAATCAATGTGTCTACATTTGGTGTGCTCATAAAGAACTGGATTAGAAGCCATGTATGCCTAGCTGCTATTGTCACAAGCACAATTTAGAGGTTTATTTTGATTGACTTTAATTCATACAATAATTTTGTGACCCAATCAGTTTAGAGAAGAAGAAAAAAACATTGTCGCTGATCATGTAATGTCTATGCACTTTAACTCGTTGACCAATAAAACAAAAGAGTATAAGATAGGGACACAAAAGAATGTAGACGTATTTTCTGTTGCCCAGGCACATTTCACAGAGTAATTAATCAGCACAAGCCTGATCTTGAATCAACTGTGAAATTTAGGCTCAAGCTTGACTCATCAAGCTCAGTCTCAACTTGACCTAAGTTCATTGATGTAGTTAAACGAATTCAATTCATTGACACAGATAAACAAGCTGCACAAAAAAACTAATCAGAAAGAATTCTTGCCAAGAGTGTTTGTCAAATTGAAAGAACAAGTATTATTATTCATCAGAATCACCCAGACTTACAATCATTTAGTGGCACAATCAACAAAATTCTGAGGAGAAATTACAGTTTTGAGATTGAAAGAGTTAGCTTGAAATGTGAGGATAGAGAAGGGGGCCTAAAACAACCTCCACAGCTAAAAGTCATTCATGGTTCTTGAAGCATGCATATCCAGCAACACTTGCCACCAAGTACAAGTCCATCAAAAATGACAAAAAACCCAACGATCAAATTGAAATGCAAAGTCCATCTATTGCAATTCTAACAGAAACAACCAACACTGACCACTACAGATATCAGGATATAAATCCAGATGATAATAAAGTTATACCAACCCAAAATAATGAAATTAATCATATGCATCTCCACAACTTCAGCAAAAAAGAAGAAAAATAAAATAAAAATTGAAAGTTCACAAAGTTAGTTATGATGGTTTTTATGATATTGCTTCAATGTTGGGAAGGCAACAGCTGCTTCATTGTGTTTTACTATGACAGCTTATATTTGTGTATATCGTTAAGCTAGTCAACAGTAAACTACAATCGGAGATGTAAAAACAACATAAATGAGTAACTTACTTGCTTAGATAATGCTTTTTCTATGGTCCTCCAGACAGGAAGAATGAGACCACCCAAAACATTGACTTCTTGTAACCTCCTTCCAACTGTACAATAATTACCAAGTTTGCATTTGGGCCCATGCATGCACTGAAACACAGAAGCAATTCATATTTCAGAGAATCAAATTGGAATGAGTGGATACAAACGTACAATATTACACTGATTAACTAAACATACATATTTGCATTATGCATGTTCCTCCCATGAAGAGACTAGTTGTCATATATTATTTTGAGGGAACTTGTGTGTGTACAAGAAAAATAAGAATATTGAAGTGATCCAACCATATGTAGAATTAGTATAATATAGTGGGCTGCTACATTAGTTGACTTGGGAATGAGTACCCAAAATGAATGCAGCCCAAGTGTTTGAGATGACTATTTCTAGATATTCATATATGTGATCAATAAAAACATGTAGGGTCCATCTGAAATGTTGGAGTATGAATGCTGGTATCTAGCATGGATATGGAAGAGGTAAATGGAGAATCCAAATATCAAAGTTGGCCAATAAAGTTGATATCTAATGGTGGAGCAAAGACCGAGAGGTGGAGACCATTTTTCAGTTGATCCATAATGAATAATGATTTCAATGTCAGTGCAATCAACTTGAGCCAAACGACCAATGCCATTCCCAAGACTATAAGAAGCATTGGATTTTGCTGTTCTACAGTCTGATCAAGTAATACATATAATCTTATTTTTATTATTGGTGCATGCTAGTATGATGTGTGATATACTCCACTAAATCAACTAGATAAATTTGAGTTGTATTTTAATCATCATGTGGAACTAACTTGTTAGCTATTAGTATTTTTAACCAATTAACAAGAGTTATGATAAATTGTCCGTACATGAAGTATGACATAATCAATAAACAACAAATGTCACTCAAACCTACATTTATGGGAGACATTATGAGATGGATATTATTTGTACATGTCAATTAAAAAGATTTGTAACTCATATTTAGTCTCAGGATCACTTAGTTACATGCCAAATAAAAAGATTTGTAACTCATCTTAGTGTACTAGGTATTAAACATCTTGCATGTCCTTGGTTACATTTGCGAAAAATACATTTATGCTCCATGAGGATCCATTAGGAAGAATATTGCATTTTAATCCATCTACTTAACTAATAGTTCACTTTTTGCAAGTTTTGTTGCTTAAAAATAAAGTACACTAAGGTGAGAAGCATGACCAATGAATATGGGTAATTGACTACATAGAACTAAGAAATTTAATTTCTAAATAATATCGCCAAAATATGACCATATAATATCGCCAGAATATGTTGCTTCTAAATAATGATTTCTAAAAGTTATGGCCAAAATGTTAAATGGAATACCTGCACAGAAGACACCTCATATTCATCTTGCCATCCTTTGTTGGCCTTTTCAATTGTAGATAACTTTTTGTATTTACTTTTAAGTTCAGCTGCAAGCATCTCCCTGAATAAAGAACATAATGGTAAAATCCAGAACAAAAGAAATATATACTAGAAAAAGATGATTTTGTAAACTCAAAAGTCAAAACTACCTAAGTGCTTCACCAACAGCAGGGCGAAAAATTTTGTAAGTTCCTCCACTTCCTGAACTGTTGAAAGGTAAGCTTAAGAAATCAAATGGTCACAACCAACTTCATCAAAGAAAGGAATTAGTGGGAAATTTGACTCAGTTCTTACTCCAGTCAAACTGGAGATAAGTTTATCACCAACTTGAACATATCTTCTAATATATGATGGGTTTAAAACTCCAATTACATTAACCTCAAGGTTCAAAATTCAATAAAAATAAAATATATCAAACCATGCACAAAATCATGGCAAGTAGAGAGGAACTCCAGATTATACTATCAGCAATATGGATGTTTGATCTTAACAATTCTTTATAGTTTATACTTCTCGATCTAGTTTTAGGAGGCCCATTTAAGCACAGGACTTTTACATTAGCAGCGAGTAACCCTGAACAAGAAATGTGCTTGTAGCAACTAATTGGGATTTAGTGGCCCCCCTGCCTGCCCAAAACTTGGAGGGTGTGAAGGAGTGAGGAAGGAAGATAGAAAATAACAAAATGGCATATGTACCCTTTTCTTTTCAATTAAATTTTACCTGTAATACTACTAAAGGGTGTTTTAGTCATAATTTGTTAAAATCTACCTACCTTTCTCTCAGCACAGATAAAGCTAGAGGAGACCAAAACTTACTCTCCTTCCATTCTCTTCTCCTTCTCGTCATCTTCTCTCCTTTCCGTTTCTTGCAGGTAAACAAAGCCTCAGAGCTCGGCAACATACATTTTTCTACAACAGTTAATGCCTAGGTGCACCTCCTTATTCTTCTGCTATTCTGCAACAGGTAGGGCATAACACATGGATCATACTGAGCTCAGCATGGCCCGCACAACACCTACCCATCACATTTTAGACAAAGAGACCTATGGTAAAAAAAAAACCTGATAATTATTTTTCCCTATCGCTCTAGTTTATATATATCTAGAAGAGGTACATGTAATTTACCCTAAATATTATCATTAGTTATAATCATTATTTTGTTATTTTCACAAGATAATATGTGTATTATTTTTATTACTATTAACAATATATATCATTTTAACAATTGTTACTATGCTATCAGGTATGCAATTATTATTTTAAAATGAATATTTATGGCAAAAAAACAGGTTAAACTAATTTAATTGTTGATAAAATAATAATAACCCAGTGTGAAAAATATTGATAATGAATAGCATTCATTGACACAGTACCTCTTTTAAGCATGTATGATGGTGACAGGGTTTTAACATAGTAACAGAATGATTCTTAACTAGGACTTCTGCAAAGTTAAATGCCTTAGGAAGATGGTAGGAGCAGAATCTAAAAGCAACATGATTTTTCAACAGTACAAAATTAAATGGGCTCTAGAAGTCATATATTAAGGCAATAGCAAAGATCAATGCAAAACTTGCAGATGGCCTACCACTCAAGTGCTAATATAAAGTGCTTTCTTCCCATCCATTCTCTCCTAGATTCATAGAACCCATCATTAGCACAAGAAACTCCATCCTTCTGCCTTTCTTCAAGTAGAGATTTTGCAGACTACATGAAAGCAAAACCCCCATTAGTAGTAAATCAAATAGCCACTATAACATTTATGGAATGAATATATCTTGTTTCCAAAGGTCAGGATTCAAAATTACCTCCCAAGTCATTCCACGGTCAACAGAAAATGTAAACAATACAGTAGAAGCACCAGAAAGATTATCGACATGAACTGTCTGCAAAGAATGCAATAAAGCAATCCCTCTACAGAAGTCATTATTATAATCAAGAAACATAACTACAGATTCTCACGTACCCTTGGCGATCCTTGCAGTTCAATAGAGTTAGCTTTAATATCGATGATTCCAGAATCAAATTGTCCTTCATTTTGAGCATTATGAACAGTAAGATCCAGAATGCTTACAAACAATTCAAACAACCTGCATAACAGATTAAAAATTCACTATTTTTTATTTTTTTTTAAAAAAAAAAATCACTATTGGGAAAATGAAAAGCTGGCTTTTTATTGCAATAACTAATGGAACACAGACCTGTTTTGAATATCCGGAGGCAAGCCCAAAATACGGTTTAAGAACCGCCCCACATCATGCATGTCAGAATCCACTATGCGCCCAGATACCTTTCCACCATCCTTTCCACTGCCTAATAATTACAATTTGAAATACCAAGAACCACTTTAGTATGAAACTAGCAACAGCATTTTTACAGCAACAATGGTAAAACCAATGTCTTAGGCATTGCAAAAGATATTTAGCAAACCAAATCTGTTGCAACTGCAGAAACAAACACTAAAATGCAGTCATGGCATCATCAATTTATCATAAAATGAAACAAAATAACACTTACACTTTTGAAAAATCAAATTTGACCCAAGTATCAGTAGAAAATTTACAAATATCCAAATTTGGCATGACTTTGGAGAATTACTATAGCTGAGCATTCAGCCATTAAATAAAAGGGAAAAGGGGTTAGCAGTAGAATAGCAAGTTGAAATGACAGAAAACTGAATATAGGATCATATGTTTATGACAAAAAAAATGAGTAGGAAATACCAATGCTTTGAGTTGTGAGTCCAAACTATACAATTTGTAATCAATGTACATGGTTCTGAATTGTGATGTATGATGTGCCAAGCATTCAAGACAGAAAGAAAACTTAGTGGAGAAAAATAAATGAAGTCCTGATAGCTAATAAAACAAGAGTTTATACAGCAAAAAAGTCAATCAATTCAGAATCAAATAAAAAGCTATGAACTCAAGTCTGTTGAGCTTTTTTTTTCTTTCTTCCTTTAATTGCAACATCATTCATCTGTATCGTAGACAGAAAAAAATGGTGCCACAGTCAGGACATCCAGAATGTTCAAAATCACACTAGTTTGAAATCTTTTCTAGAATAACATACAATGAATTTTTTCACAATATATAATAAAGGATATATTTCCTGTTTATCGTTGAATACAAAAAGTATAAATCATTTCATGGGTATCCACTGTTATTATGATATTTAACTCTGGTACTTCCATCTACGCTTATATTATTTCATGGATATCTAAGATAATCAACTTTTGTACTTCATTATATTTCCTTCTAGAAAAATTAAATATTCGATAATGTGTGAGGTTAACATGTTTAACAATTACATTTATCAATTTTTAGCTGACAATCACATTCTTTATACTTGTATAATATTGGTATGTTTGCTAAATTTTTAGGTTAATTTCTCAAGCAATCCTACATGTTTGACTCCAGATGTTCTGTTAACCTGATTTCAGGGTCCTAAACCACCAGATGCAGATTTGCAACTATACAGGTAGTATGTACACAACCAACTTTTTAAGATATTCCTCAGCCTAGCATGGTTTATAAAAAGGTCACAGAAAATGGAACATCAAAAGAGATGATGAGTTTCTGTAGGAAGTTACATCATTGTAAGATGCACAACCAGTGAATGGTCAAGGCATATCATCCTAGTAATGAACAGCAAATCTTACTCATGTACTCGGACGCACAAAAAAAGGATCCCTAACAATTCCAACAAATATAAGAGCAATTTCTCAAGAGCTTGTCTATCAGCACTCCATGGCATATAGGTCACTATTAGTTTGCAATGAAACCAAAAGACATGAAGTGTTCATGGTAAGGTTTAAAATATCGAGTCGTACCAAGATTTCGATTCCGGACCCGAACGATACAATTTCAGTATTGTATCGTACCATGCCAATATAGTTTCGGTATTTTTAAAATATAAAATATATTAACTAAATAAAAAATTTAATCTAAATATTTAAAAATAAAAATTAAAATATTTTTAAAAAATAATAAGATAATTTTATGACTTTTAATAAAGCCTATTTAAATTATCTCAACTATAGTTACGAATTGATTATTAAAATTTCATTAAACCCTAAGTTAAAAAAAAACAAAATAAAAATCGCGACGCGTGCGACCGGGGCGGCGCCTCCGGTGGCGTCGCCGGACTCGGACGGTGCCAAAACAAAACAAAAATCGCGACGCCTGCGACCGGGGCGCGCGCGGCCTGTGCGCGGAGGCGTCGCCGGGCCCACGTGACGCCTTCGGTGGCGTCTCCCGGCCGGAACACTCCTGTGCCGGTGCTGTGCTAGTGCTGGTCCATTGGCGGAACGAAATTTTTCACCGATATCGCGTGATACGGCTCGAGATTTCAATCTATGGTTCATGGTTTTCTATTACTTGATATAAAATTAAGATCATGGTGCGCACTAATGGTGCACAATCAGTGTAATTACTCAATTTCATTCAGAAGCTGAACCGGTAAAGGGGCAAGGGGTGTGGCCCAAGAAATAAGAATTAACTGCAAACTGTACTCACATATAACTGTATCCCTGACAATACCAACGGAAATAAGAGCAGCTTTAGCATACGTAATAAATTCTTGAATAGTTGCTGGCTCCTCAGATGAACAGCCAGGAGGCAGTACAGGCAAAGGATCCTGCTAAAGCTATAACTAGTCAGCATGCAAAGTATAAGTTGACAATAAGAAAGGGTTTAATGGATAGCTCTGAAAACCACCTGCTCCATTATACCCCTGTACATCATCATTAGAGCCTTCTTTCCGTAGTTGCTGTCATAGTTGAAAGCACTCAACGATAGACCAGCCCTAGTAGCACATAGCATTTTATTACCTACTTTATAATCTATGATATGGAATAAATTTAAACAAAAAATCAATGTAAATGAGCATTACCTGCGGTCTCCTTGTGTTAGCGCTCCAAGAGACTCCAACCTCTTTGCAACAATTGACGCAAAGCGCTTTTCACCACCAAGATAAGTGAAAAGAAGCCTGCACACGCATGAGAAAGAAGTTATACTCTGTAGAAAAAATATAGTTTACATCAGAAGGATCATAACTCAATTTAGATATGAAAATTTCACCAAAAATAAACTATAAGGAGATGGGTGGCCTTCTCGCCCATGCACTAATTAAAAATCCACATGGGAGTATTAAGTAAAAGAAATCCAAAAAGTTGTACTTCAATCAGGCAAAAAGGAATTCAATGGTTTTAGTAAAAGAGCACAAGTGGATCAAGGTTTTGATCCCAATCACTACCGCCCAATATTGGAATTGGCAATACACATCAACCTAACAAGCCTAATATTATTGTTCATTAAATACTGAGTATATGATGTTTCAATTATTGTTTTGATTATAATAGAGTAAAGATTGAGGGGAAGCCTTGACGCCAAAGTAAAGTTGTTGTCATGTGACCCAGTGGTGATCATGGGTTCGAGTCGTGGAAATAACCTCTTGCAATGTATAGTAAAGTTGTGTACAATAGACCTTTCTCTAGGGCACTCGCATTGGCAAGAGTTTTGTGCACCGGACTGCCCTTTATAACGGAGTACAGATTGATACTTCTAGACAATGGTATCATACTAGTTTTAGGAGCAGTGCCAGGCCAAATTTTAAAGATAATAGCTCCTTGAATATCATAGGCATTAAATTATTATATTGATGAAAGCCTACTATACCATTCTATTGAATGGAGGCCAGCAACTTTTTTATTCTCATATGTTGCCAAATATCACCAAGGAAGGAGCTCAAATAGTATGAAAGAACTCCAGAATACTAAGAATGAAAATGCTTAATTTCACAGATGATTCCTTCTTGTATGTCTTGAATATCTTGTACGACACAAAAAATAAATAATGATAACTGTGATTAAATTAGGTTAATCATGCCAATTGATGTTCTCTTGAAGTAATAATTAGAAATGACTACTTCCTGTGGTGAGGAAAACCATACGTGTCAGTTGATGCTATGTTGTAGTAATGATTGACAACAAATTAGAATAAACATGCAAGTTGTAACAGCAGTTGTTGATGTGATTGGCAAAAGCCTGTTGTAAGATTGGGTGATCAGCAATTCAGGTGCTGGTGTCTGCAATAGAGGCAGTGTTGTCCGTGAGCGGCAATGACCTTCTTACATCAGCCTCATTCAGGGCAGATAAGACACAACCCAATGAGATAAAGAGAACAGAAACTTCTCCAACAAAAGCCTCAAAATAATGTTGCTCGAGGAAATCTTAGACGCCAACGACCTTCAGTGTCATCTATCAATGAGTTCCATGCGTTGATCGACAAGTAGAAAGGTAAATTTTGTTTATGCCGGTCAACACAGCTCAAACCATGCTTTAAATTAATGGTAATTGCATCATATACTTCATCTATAAGAAAATGAAGTTTATGATAGGTTAAGGTTTGCTTGGATATCAGGATATAAAGCCTTGATAATTGTAACAATATTCAAGTCCATTTAACTGGATGTATAAAAACATTTATTATGAATAAAATGAATAAATATCTTCAAATTACTACATAAAAATTAGACATGAACAAAGCAACACTGAGATATTCTTGAATACACTATCTTCATAAGGGAAAAAATTGATGTGATCAAATATTAGGTATGAACAAAACATAGACTTTCTTCAAAGTTCAAGGATAGAAGGTTAGAATGTATAAGACTACCTATATTGTGGTGCAGAAGCCTGATTAGAGCGATGAGTTCTACCAAACTGCTGAATGGCACGATCAGCACTCCAAGGTAGTTCAAGTGTTATATGTACCCTCCTTTTCTGAAATGCAAAAGGTTTAAGCAAACTTAGCAGAGGCACATAGACATCAGATAGTTCTGCAAAAGAGCAAAAGGCCAGCATTCTGATAATTCAAATACCTGATTTAATGCCCTTCTATCAGCCTGTAAAGATACACCTGCGGATCCTGCTTCTGATATTATAGCAACCAATTTTTTTCCATCAATAAATAACTGTTTCTCGTGCATATTAACCATTTCCATGGCAACTTCCTTGCTGCAAAAAACATAATTGAGTAAAAAAAGAAAGGTGAAAGCGATAAAAAATACATAGGCTTGGCAATTTCATCCTCACGTGCTCCTTGCTTGATAAATAACACCTTTTCCACCAGAAGCCCTTAGAAGCATGCCACGTCTGCCAGTCATTTCAGCGACATTTTCTGGACCTCCTAACTGTAAATATCCATTAAAATTAAAAAAATATGAAAAAAAAACAGTTGAACAATTGAATAAACTTAACCAGACATAAATTGTAGATAAAACAATCCTTGAAATTCTCAATTATGAAATGCAATCTGCAAGCTCTCACAAGAAAGTATGGCAGCAATTGAATTAAGTATAACAGAGCATAATTTTAAAAGTCTATCATCAAGAGTGCCTTAAATGACTCAGCACTTTACAATTCCTCTTACTTTGGAAAGCATATCCTTGTTATTGTCTATATGGATATCATCATCATTGGCAATGACTCTTTAGGAATCATGAGTCTAAAATCACCAACATTTTTAAACCAAAGAAGTAGGAGAACTAAAATCCTTCTTTGGCATAAAGGTTGCAACCTCTGATAACATTTCACAAATGAGATACGTGTTTGATATGCTTGAGAACGCTGGTGTGCTAGAAACTAGGCTAGTCAACACTCATACAGATCATAAAGTCAAGGTAATGCAAGGATAAGGGAAGCCACATATTAACATTTCACAAATCAGATACGTGTTTGATATGCTTGAGGACACTTGTATGCAAGGAACTAGGCTAGCCAACACTCCTATACATTCAAATGTCAAACTAATGAAAGAAAAGGGGAGCCATTAATTGATCCAGGGAGGTACAAAAGATTGGTTGACAAAATGAACTTCCACATGGCGTAACGATTAGATATCTCATTTGCAGTGAGTGTAATCGAACAATTCTCAAGGCTTTGTGTCATGATTACTAGGAGGTATCATTGAGAATACTAAGATACCTTGCTTCAGGGAAAAGTCTCTTCTACCAAGATCAAAAGTGACCTTCAGATTATAGGACATGCCAATGATGATTGGGCAGGCACCCTACAAATGCAGTGATCCACATCGAGTTACTGCATCATTCTAAGGGTAATCAGATTTCCTGGAAGGAAAAGAAGTAAATTGTCATAGCTAGATTGAATACAGAGGCAAAGTATAGGGCTACAGGCATAGTGAATTTATCAGGGTTAAACAGCCCATGACTAAGTTGACATGCTCTTACAGCACCAACAAACTTGTATACAGTGACTATCAAATTGTCATGCACATAGCCTCTACCCCAGTCTTTCATGAGAGAATAAAGACAGAGATCAATTCCGACTTTCTTGAAGAGAAGGTGAAGTCCAATGAAGTTGTCACCTCATTCATCAACTCCAATGATTTAATGATCAAGTAAATTTACTAGCCACATCTATAAAAGGTCCTAGCATCATATATATTTATAGCAAACTTTCATAGTATCTTCAATCCAATTGAAAGGGAACACTAAAAACCTCTATGATACTACTGTAAATATAAGGTGTATTATAAGACTGCATCAGTGAAATGGTAGTGGGGAGTGGGGACTATGCAGGGTGTCAAAAAAAATCGACTTTAGTCAATTAGTTCCTACCATCGAGACTACACATGATGAAAACAAGGTTTTTATGTATCCAAAAAATGCAATGAGTACAAGAAATGTTCAACTAGAAATGTAATCAGAAGCACTACGTATTAGTGTACTGCATAAAAGCCAACCAGGAAAAATGGTAATAAAGCTTAAATATAGAAAAAGATAATGATATCTAACATTAAAAGTATTAGCATGACTCAGAAAAGACACCCAACGTGAACCAAACAAGAAAAACTAGAAATAGAAAATGAAATCTTAAAACACTACTCAATTAATCCACTTATGCCAGGAACATTATTTGAGGGTGAATTCTCAGGCTGGTTCAGATAAGAAATAAGACCTTGTCAATTAAATCATCCAGAGGATTATTTGGCAAATCCAAGGACCGAATAATATCCAAAATCTTTGTTTTCCGCTCCAGTGCAGCTTCATACCTGTTAGGTACAGTGTAAAAAGATACAACATAATTTTCAACATTACCTCTCCCTTGTATCATGGTAATTCTGTACCTTTTCATAAGTTCAGCAACATAGACATCTCTTGCCTTGAAATACTCATCAGTTTTCTCCTTGCATGAGTAGCAAGACCAATCATCAGATACTAAATCAGTCCATGGAGGAACTAAGCAACCAGGGTGTACTAGTCGAGCACAGCATGAACAACGAAGCAACAACTTTTTGTCCTTCAATGATAAGAAACCATTTCAGCCAACATGTTTAAACAGAAGTTAGAAAGAATGCAGAAAAATATGGAAGCATGCTTGCCTCTTCAGTGTTACATATTTCACAGATTTGGAACTCCTCATCAGATTCTGTAGATTCAAGATCAGACTCAGCTGAAACAAAATAAGATTTGAATGAAAACAAGGATAAAGTTAAGTTTTTAATTTCTCGCCAAGGACATAATGCATACACTTAAACAAACAATTACACAGTAGTCATTTGCCTGATTGGAGGCCAGTTATCCCTCTCTTTTTTTTTTCACCTCACTTCCTCTTATCTCTCTTCTAATCCCTTCCCTCCTTCTTCCATATCCTCCCAAGTAAACACAGCCTTGAGTAAATTAATTCAAATATCATTAAATTGGCAACCACAGATTTCATCTTAAGGTAATGTCAGACAAAATTATTTGAAATTATTCTTGATTACTCACATAGAGACTCCTCAAAACTGTCAGTATCACTTGTAACATTCCATTTTGCAGTTTTTCTTTGTCTTTCTTTAAATGATACACCAGGAGTAGCAGAATGCCGCTTACGCTGAAGTTCCTTGACACTTTCTTCACCTAAAGCATAAAAGTTAGACAAACCACAATGTGCAGAAAGCCTTATAGGTCAACTGGTAATAGCATACCAAATGAATCTGGCTTTGGAGGCACTGGATAGTTTTCTTCTACCAATTTAAGAAGAAGCTCACGAGGACCCGAGACAAAGTCTTCTAATTCAAGACCCTGCTCATGAAAAACTAAATAATCTACATCAACATTTCAGTGAAACAAGTTGCCAAGTAAAGATGAGAAACACCTACATATTTTGTAACAAACTCCTCAGTTCGAGCCTCCCCAGTACTTTGAAGGCCAATCACAACACACTTACCCTCAGCCAGTGCCTGCTTAGCTAACCTCACAGCAGCAGGTACTTTAGCTGACATACACATATGCCTAAAGAAACGCTAAAAAACATAAAACAAATAAGTTGTCACACGGACAAGAAGTAGCCAGCATTCTGGCACAGGCGAAAGAAGATTATGATCTTAAAAAAATAAAACATTGTACAGCACCATAGATCTACGGAGAATATAAGATTACAACAAATAGAATTGCTTTACCTGATGGCTGGCCCAATACAGCCGCCAAACCTGACTAGAGTTTGGTTTCTCCTCTGAAAGAAAAGTGTTTGCTGATAACAATTCAACCCGTAATTCAGCCCAGAACTCAGCAGCCTTCTTATACATATCCTATTAATGATATATAAGCATTTCCTATATCATCATGATGGCTAATGGACAAGGTAAAAAACATTAAGGAGGATAAATAAAACATATGACCAACAAGATTTAATATATAAAAAGAAAATACCCCAGCAAAGTTAAGACAATCCACATGTTGCACTTAGCCCTGATCAGTTCGATTAGTCAGGAAATATGTGGTAAATGTTGATAGCATGCAAACGTAGATTAAGGACTTTCCCAAAAGGCACAAATATGAAACTAATGGTCATCCAGTTGATAGTAACAATGACAAAACAAAAAATATCCAGTTTGAGCTTAGAGATGCATCTCATCCTTGTGAAATCCTATCTAAGTGTTTCCATTATGTTTACTTGTACTTCTGGACTGTTACTATCATCATGCTCGTGGGATTTGGTTGATTAACCTCAACCAACACTTCAAATGTTTATAATACTGCAACTTTAAAGCCTTCAAAAGCACAAAAAACTTCTTTACTTGAGGAAATCTATATACATGAGTGTAGACTAATCTGGCAACCTTAATTTATTTTTCTATCCTGAAATGTATAGAATAAGACAATATTGATAATATAACTACAAAGTTCAGAAACACTACTATGAGCTATACTGACTCAGTACCATCATTCCCTCCTCAAGTGGTGCTTCTAGTACTTCAAATTCAGCCCCTTTGTAACTAAGCGTACGACAAACATACATGCCCCTAAACAAGATAAATGGCATTAGTGTCATAAGAACATCATGAAACAATTAACCGGATATGCAGGTTTCAAATATTTCACCTTGCCTTCATGTCCATTGCAACTAGTTCAAGTGCTCCAACACCACCTTTATCAAGAGCCCCTGTAAAATTGGGAGTCACAAGTTTATTGAAAGTATTTCTCAAACAAAAGATAACTTTGCAAGAACATAGTGAGATGTGTAAGAACATTTTACAGAAATATTAAGATTTCATACTTAGAATGGACCTCAACATCAGAGCTCAAACAAATACTACTTGGGAGACAAATAACTAGCTCATTGCTACTATGTCTTGTAAACAAATAAAGAATTTATTATAATGATATTGATACTTATATTTGATAAATGACAAACCTAAAAAATCCTGAAACTGAGGGAAACATGTTCCAGCACCCCATAGTCCAAGACGGACCATGTAACCCATATTTCGTGGCTCAGAAGCACCAGTTGCAGAGCAATAAACAAATCGAGCCTCAGGTAGTCTTGCCTGTATTCACAAACTTCTTATTACACACTTACAATACATGAGGTCAGTTACGATATCATAGAAATAGATAAAACAAACAAATACTAAAAGCATACTCTGTTCATGCAGAAAATGTCATTGAAAATACACCCCAAGTTAAGAAAAAAATAATTAATTGTTGGCAAAATTGAATGAGCAAATTAAGTTCCGTTATTATTTGTAGCAATTATGCCTTGAGGAAAACCACCGAATCCACAAGAACGAGAGAAAAATTCATATGTAAAAGAAAGGATCTTCCTTGGGCAAAAGATGCAATGACATTAAAAGGAAGAAGAAATAAGAAAACAAAGATGATCTCGATCTCTTCCTACATCTGATCCTTGATCACTGCCATCACCTCCTCTGGATATTGATCTCTCTCTCTCTCTGTCCCTCCCTTGCAACAGCATGTGGAAGAGAGATGGTGCCTTCCCACATATGTTTCCGTCTTGGACTGACCTAACTAAAACCAACTCTCATCCTAATTTTGATCTAAAAAATGTCTTCTCCAATCTAATTAGATTGTAACCCAAACTCACCCACCTTAAACTAAAACTAGGCCAAATCCTAATTAGAAGTTAAGTCTAATCACACTATATTCACTATATCTGTTACCCTCCAAGAATTCAAATTCAACGTGTCAAGAAATAAGATAAATAAAAAATTATACTAGTTAATAAGAGTAAATTAACAAGAAAAAAAACCACAACAGATTAGCCTGAAAGGGCAATATAGAATCTTGGCAGTTGGCATCTTGGATAGACTATCATTAAAACTGAATTAACCTAAAGAATAGACTATTTTCAAAGGAAATTATTAGACTCTAGAAAATTTATAAGAGCAATTAACCTGAATGTCTAACACTGCTTCGCCTGTTCGAGTAGGTTGGCTTCCTGCCTCAGGGATCAAATTTTTTGCCTTATGACACTGCAAGAAGAAAACTCTATAAAAACCTTATAACCAGCGTGTAAGAACTCAATTGAGTAGCATAATTCATTAAAATTCAAGAGACAACAAATAAAATAATGAGGAAACGGTTAAGGAAACTAGTAGTGTAATTAAATGGAGTACCTCATCAAACACCACTAGTCCATCAAAGTCTGACCCGCACCATTGCAACAATTGCACCAACCGAGATCTACCTTTTTCAGATGATGCTATCAAACTACTGTATGTTAAGAAAACTACCCCATCCTTTATTCCAACAGCTTTGGAGTCAAGCTTAGAGTAGGGAAGCTTGTTTAAAGCATGTACTGAAAAATAAAAAATCTTTCCCAGTTAATCTAGGATGTAATAAAAACTAAATTCCATGCAATGTCAACAACTTAACATATAAATTTCCTCCTGGAAATATAGTCATATGACAGCTAGTGTATCCATGATGCAGTTCTAAATACAGATCATAAAGTCACATCATAGTCAAACTACAAGAAAACATCAATATGTCAATTCCATGGCATCAGCTAAAAGAAGGATAATCCTTGATATGGTCCTACAAAAGTCCATTCCTCTAACATTACACATCACACTCACACTCAACAGTTCATGTTAGTGCCCCTCAGAAAAAAGAAATCGTCAAACATTTGATCCTCTTTAGAGAAATTAATCCTCACTGATGCAGCATTTATTGTAAGGCTACATTTTCATAAAATCTTAAACGTTCAATGAGTCAACCCATCATTGGAGAAAAATATTTGTGGAGCAAATCTCTTGAAGCACTTAACAGTAAGTAATGTTCACAATTTGAGATATTAACTTTAATGATATTGACTTCTAAATGGTACAAATGCACAACTCACAACTGGCATCAAATCCATAATATTTGCATAGAGCTAGTAGCAATCATAGATGTGATATTTGCAACTTTTTAGTACATATAGTTGATGTGCCACGAAAACCTGTATTGGATCTTCCATTTCATATGATTCATGGAAGAATCTTCTTTACCTCAAGTGACCACTTACATAGGTTATTCATCTCAATTGATAAAGTGCAAGTGTTCACTTTCTATTCAATAATAGGTCTTGTTTATTTGTTTCCATTAATTTGAAGAGGAGGTTGCACAAAGATAGACTTCAATGGAAGTAATTTTGCACACAACAAAAGATATCCAGCAGGGAAAAATAACCAAGCCCCACAATTTGACCAAGCAGAAAACTATTGTCCTTGTACCCTATCACTTATGTCAATTCTATCAAGTACCAACAACAACTTTTCCACAGCAATCAACCACTAGCTTGTGAGTTCTATCTTCAGTATCTTGCATGCTCACTTTGCCCCTCTCAATTGTCATTTTATCCTCTCATCGATGTTCTCTTTGTTTTATTGCTTCTACTCTAGATTTTGATGGATGAGGTCATCATTGTTTGATGCTTATTGATCTTCTGTTATTCAAACAATAAAATAAGCTCCAGCATCATATTCAAGTTTCTACTTAAAAATAGCAGGTAATGGAGGATCACTCATTGGTATAGACTTGACATGTTTATTAAGTTTGTTTTAGCATTGCTGCAAGCATCAAACTGCCCTTATCCACCACTAAGATTTTCTAGCCAAGTTTGTTGACTGTGCTAATCATTAAGGTCATAATTGGCCAGTGATTTTCGAATTAAGGTCCCTTTATCCAGTTAGGCTATATCTTCCATGGAAAAAATGATCAAGCAAAGTTTCAGAATACTTCAAAGCAGAAGAAATAATTTGGTATGATTACTGAGAAAGTTCACCAATTGAACAAAATTTGTGGTTGGCATCATTGTTGTAATAGTGGCCTATGCAGTCAAATAGGCAGAATGCAATGCTTCACCATATCACATGTACCCACAGACACAGGTTTGCAAAAATTGTTTTTTATCTTTTAATGGTTCTCTAGAACTAGTTAGCCTATTAGCTCAACCTAATTTAATAGATGGTTAGCAATAGATGAGGCATGAAGAAGATGGCCAATCTAATTTTTGTTTAATATAATAAAAAATATAAAAAGAGAGAGAATGAAAGAAATCCCTTGATCGACAAAATAAAGAATAGTTAATTGATGATTAGAACAAAAAGAGGTTATACTTTGATCACACATGAAATTATACCTCGTAGTAGAAACCAATGAAATACAATTTGATTCACATAAAGAGAGAGGAATGTGATCATTATATGAAATTGTAATGATTATCTTTCCGGATAAAGATTACCAATTTTATATAAGTATAATGGAACTATTTTCATATGCAATGCTGTATTCCAATTTGGTAAGTATAAGACACTGACATCTATTGACACTAACATCTATTTGCTATTTTATTTTTGAATCACTAAAAATAATTTAATTATATTTCTGTGGATATAGTTAACATTAAATGTTTTTGTTAATGGCATGCATCCGCATGACCACATACCACATATGCACCATGCGATGACTCAACCAAGATGCTTTTTAAACTTTGAATGAACCACAAATTAGATGAACCATAGCACATAAAAGGGCATTCATCCATGGACTTAAAATGCTGCACTCAATGCACTACCTTCAATACAAGAAGCGCCAACATCATCCAAGTCTCTGCGTGCATCGAACTTTAGGTCCGAACCAACAGAAACCCATCTGCCA
The DNA here is from genome assembly GCF_044706935.1 of Curcuma longa. Classification (NCBI taxonomy): domain Eukaryota; kingdom Viridiplantae; phylum Streptophyta; class Magnoliopsida; order Zingiberales; family Zingiberaceae; genus Curcuma; species Curcuma longa. The sequence continues at coordinate 7,900,434 of NC_133865.1, read as the reverse complement.
AATAAGGTGAAAAAACAAAAAAAAAATTGTTAGTTCATCATGGAAAAAATATTCAAATTAACCATGGAAATATGAAATTGACCTTAACAACAAAAAATGATACATCCACGATGCTTTATTTTAATAGTATGACTACCAGAATGCTTACAGGGCTTTGCACCTCCCATGTTGCCAGTTTTCCCAGATCAACCCAGCAATAGTACGACCCTTACCCATACCAGCTCCATCACCAATGAAAAAACCTGCTCTAGCACCATTTTGAAGATAGTGAAGATGCCGCTGACATAGGAACAAACATCATTATTGTTATCGTGTTAGGAGCTGAAATGGATATATCTTAAACTTGCCATATAAGGGAAGGAAAATAACCTGACAAGCATACACTAGAGTTTCAATCTGTAAGCATGACAGTGCGTTTGATTTGTCCAGCTCATCCATAATCTTCAGATGGTATGTGGGTTCTGGAGGTTGAACAGCTGACAGCGAAGACGTTTCAACAACAGCATCTGGATGGGGACGCCCGACAGACAATCTAGGAGGTCTCTATATTAAGACCATGCCAAAAATTATTTAAACATATAAAATTCTACTAGCACTCTATTTATTATTATTATTTCTTTTTTTTTGGGTGTGCATGTGTGTGTGGTGGGGGGAGCAATGAAAACAAATTCAAATGGAATAAGTTCCTAGTTACCCTATATTTGGTAATGTAGACATGCACACACACTTACGTAGTCAGTAAAGGTCTCCCCAATAGCACCACCTTCATCTTCTTCACGCTCCACATCGATTGCAACCTAAGATAGACAAATAAACTAAGATAATAAGATGACCTCCAAGAATACCTAGAATATTTGATATAAATATCAATAAATAAAAGAGTATTTGCAGTAACAATGGATCACTTGTACAAAAGAATTGATTTGTATGGCTCCCAAAGGCTTAAGCTGTTAAAAAGGTCCAATACAGGTTTATGATTTATCAAAACCCCTTTGCGGGCATCGGATCGTGGTCTTTACGATAAACTAGAAAAGGGATTTTATACATTGAATCAATTGAGCTAAAAATAGTATAAATAAAAGTATAGAAATTACATAACTAATTATTATCACTAAGTTAACAAAAGTTAAGTACAAAGACCATAATATCATTGAAACAAAAGGTAATTAAATTATCTAAAGTGGATTACAAAAACAAGGAAAAGGCTATCAACTAGCAAGTCATCAGAGATCACTTTCAAATAACACAAAAGCATGTCATTTCCCAAATATTTGGACTCCACTATGTAAATTTTTTTATTCCATTGAGTGTTAGTAAGAATATATCACTATAATATCTAGGGCATTTGAATCACTTTCAATTATGTAAAGCAGAATATTAATGTGAAATGATCTTTATATACTTACTAGATTACAGTAATGGGTATCTATATATTGTTTCCTGTTATATGTGACTATGTATAATGTAAATTATCTTTCTTTTGTAAATGATATATTACCAATTATAAGTTATGTCCAGCTGCATTTTGATTATTATGTTACCAAACATATCTAATGCATTACTAGTATTTTTAGCATTCTTAGTTGTTGTGAATTATTTATTATATATTATTCCCTAAAAGACAATACATCTTAACTATTGAAATTGCATTTAATTTACTTGCCTTGTCATTAGGGCCAAAAATGTAATTCATTAAATTAAGAGGACACTATTGTCCTTATTTTTCAGGACTCATGCCCACAATTCATCTTCCTCATGCATCAATTTCTTCCTCAACAGTTCTGAACTTAAGAGCACAGAAATTGCAAGGACATGGTTGCAAAACTGAGCCGATTCTCAACCAGTTTGCGCTGATTTTTTATTGATAGTAGGCATGATAAAAATATTAATGAATAATACTGTTAATCAAATAAATATTAATCTGATATCACTTATAATATTAGTGATATTACTGATAATAATCATATTAATATTACCTCAATGCACCTTCTCCTACATGGCATAATCAGCTGTCAATCTCTCTTGTGGCATTCTGCACATGCAGGCGCCTCTCTCACAGTGCAATTAGTCAATCCCTTCTCCCTCACAATGCTTCATATATGTGACCACCTCCCCAGTTACACATGCATCTCTCCCTCACATGAACCACATAACCCTCATATGGTAGACGTAATCCATCCTTCATTCCTCAGCATAAACTTTCTCGACTTCACCATCCACCACTCATGTCGATATACTATTCCAGTGATGTTGTATCTAGATTGGCTTAACTTCTTCTCCTTTTATTTTTTGTTTCTCATTCCTTGTCTTTCCCGTTCAACCCTTCTTGTTGTTTGGTTTCAATGTTGACTTGAATTATCAAATTGAATGAACTCTTGATAAAATCTTGGCCAAATTTGGAAAAGAAAAAGGTCGGTTGTTCATTGATGAACAGATCGGAATTGATTCTAGTCATATGTGAGGTGTCTTTGAACACTTCAATTTCAGCAAATTTATTAATGAAAGAATCAAGAGATCATGACTGCTCATTCAGCTTGAGCCCACTGGAAGAGACTCTTATCAACAAAATTTCAGCAATCATTCATATTAATATATGCATGGGATATTTTCACTATAACATGAATATAAAAAACTGGAATTTTCATAAAAATTAAAACTAGTATCAAGAAGAAAATGAATGCATTTCTCACTGGTTATTCCTTCACACCCCCTCCAGAGCATCCTAGGGACTTTCTTCTCTTTAGGGCCTTTTTCTAAAATCACATAATTCATCTCACTGGTTATTTATTCACGTAGCTAAAGATTAAAGCTAAATAGGTCAATGTACACTGATGTCAAATATCTAGGTCTATTTACTGAAAATACAACTATGCTAAAACCATTCCCATTGAAAAAAAGGCATCCCATAAGTAACTCCTACTATAGAGATTAATGATTCAATGAATATATAAAGCACAAGAAGCCAAATTGCCAACACACTAAGAAAAATTGCATATAAGTTTAGGTGTGAAGCAAAACATGCAGGATTTAGCTTGAGGCTTGACCTGTAGGAAAATTGAACTGGGTTTTCTAGTCTAGTTGACAACTATGAATAGAAAAGGAACTGTGGCTACACACCCTACAAGGTCAATAGGTTAGCTTCATATAGCTGGAAACTACATTTTATTCCTTATGCAGGAAAAAAGATGCACATCAACAAATTTTTTGGCTTCTTTTATAAGGTCAGGCTGGCATGCGCAGAGTAACAATCAGCTCCGCCTGCTAACTTACTCATTAGCATAACCAAAAGGAAAAAATAACAAGGAACATAAGAAGTCTCCGTCATTGCGTAATTCCTTCCACGTTCTCAATATTAGATGCATCAGCGACCATGTTAATTAGGTGTTAGACATCATTAGACAAAAATCGTCATGACATTTGCAAAACTAGTAAGAAGGAGAATATTAAGCCACAGTAATACTCAGAATCGGACATTTTCAACAGGAAAAGGGGACTTTCTAATTAGACAAACAGAGAGAGGAAGGAAAAGATGTGGTTGATTGCCTCATTGATCTCCTCGGGCAGGTCTGGTGGGAATCCAACTAGGGAGGCCGGAGATGAAACAGAGGGAAAGTATTGCTGCAGCTTGGCTAGGTCGACAGCGAGGTCCACACCGCACTGCGGGCAGTTAAAACGGGCGAGGCCGTGAGGGACATTAAGGATCGCCTTGCAACGAGCGCAGGGCAGCTGGATCTTGGTGGGATCGATGCCCTGAGCCTTGGGCGGGGGCCGGCGGGGAGGGGGAGCGCCCAGGAGCTCGGGCGGCAGCATCTGCGGCAGCTGGCACTTGGGGCAGATGAACTCGGTCATCCCCGGTGCCACCGCGAGTATCCCATGGCATCCGGCGCAGCGTACCTGGAGGCTTCCCGCCGGAGGCCCTGGCGGAGGCAGAGCCAGAGGCGGCACCGTCGGCAGCGAGGGCTGCCCCATTCCTGCCCCCTTGCTCGCTCGCTCCTCTGCGCTCTCTATGACTCCGCTCCGCTCCGCTCGAATCCTTCCGCCGCGAGTATCGATCTGCCGTGAATCGCCAACGAGGAGGAGCGATCGACTGTTTTGAAGAGAGAGAGAGAGAGAGAGGAACTGCAAGGGTTTGGATTTTACGAACGAGTAATTGGGGACATTTTGATTCAGCAGTTATGATCGCGGTCACGTGTTCGTCAGCACCAAACGAGGAAGCGCCTCTCCACCGCAAGGCGCATAGTTATTGCTATAGGCGAATATTATTATGGAAAATAAATAAATAATGCTTTTTTTTCTTTCAACATTATTTAACAGTGAGTTATTTTTAAGAAATTAGAAAAAAAAATATTTTTCTAAAAAAATATTAAAAAACATAATTTGATTTGATCAAATCTAAAATTACTTTTTAACTATAAATACACAGATAGCAGCTGACCTAGTTGAAGGCTTGAACCTTTGGCAGTCTCAAAAGCTACTGCTTACGCCTTTTTAAGCTTTAAATATGTGCTGAATATTTTACTGAGTCAAACATATCATTGTTAACGAAATAAAAATAAAAAAAACTTGCATAAAACACCATTATAAATTATTTCTAAAAAATTAAATAAATGTCTGACAATGGAAGTGATTAGAAACAGACATTGCACATTCGAAGCTAACTACAACTAGTTAACTGCTTAAAAAGAAGAAAAGGGAGCACTCTATGTATTACTCGCCCAGGACTAGTCCTGGAAAGAAGACATATTACACATGAAAGGTATTGTTCATGATGATGCTTGACTATAAGGAGATCGATTGAATCACTATTGTTTCTGCTTCTTTGCAGAGGGTTCTGATGACTGGTCCACCTGCATGAAATTGTGTATTATACTTCTTCCATGATTTGTGTAGCTCCAATATATAACAAAATAGTTAAATGTGATATGAATATGTTCAAAGAGAATGAAAAAATTATGTATTTGATTGATTAAATATGGCTTGAATGGTAAATATATGTCTAAACTCCTGGGGCCGGGGGTTTATTCTATCAATATTTTTTATTCAAAAAAAATGATTACATGTGCTTTTAAGAGAGAGAAACCTGATGATTTTTTCCCCCAATTTGGCATCATTTCATTGGTCACTATGAAACCAGATAATTAGAGCATGCAGTCAAACATCAAATAAATAAATAAAGATAGAAGTTGAGCAATAAACTACATTATAGCTACATTTCAGCACGAGTTGACAAAAAAAACTTACTGAATTCAATAGCTCTTCGCTAATGTAGGCCATTGTCCTCAACGTGGCTTCCAATGTGTCTTTGGAAAGCTGAAATTTAACCTCTAGTTCCCCTGATGGAGAGTTGGCGTAATCTTGCAACTGAATGTGTTCCACAGCATCAAAATTAGATAGAAAATTAGCAATAAAGGTTGATAAACATAGATGATGATTTTGTTGAAACTCAGAAGATAAAATTAATGGACTATAATCACCGACTGAAGTAGAACAAACAGTGTTAAATTATTCAGTGGATGTCCTAGAGTAACTCTCTAGGTGCCTAGAAAGAGCAACTATAGCATTTTTTGTGAGATTTAGCATGTCATGATCAAGGCCGAAGCCCTTAGTATTGTTGTCACCATTGTATCTCCATTGCTGTTCTTGTGTCAAAACTCAAAAATTAATTGAATGTTCACCTTATTGTAAATTCCAATTTTGTTTGCATAAAGAAGTAATAAAATCTAACAAAATCACTAAGAAAGATGCATAAACTCAGGTCTGAAGCTTTAATGGATTACTACCACTACTGAAAGATCCAAGTCATAGGCATTGCTTACTGTGGAAACTTAGTTGAACTGTCATGTCAAAAAAAGCATGATTTACAACTTTAACTTCAGAGTCAGAAGCTGTAAATAATGGAACAGCTATTGTTCTACATTTAAATAAATTTTGATAGTATATCATATATATAGACAAAAATATATAAAAACATTTTAAAAAGTCGTGTACTATGCCAAAAAAAGCAAGGGAATATTTAACAGATTATGTTAGAGATATTATCTGCATTGTCAAGTATCTGCATACCTTTAATGTGATGATAGCTACTCTATTTGAAGGTTGCGAACTCCGGTTTTGCATGGTCCATGTCATCGACCTCAGTCTAGGAAGATTGTCCTATGTAGATCATGGAAACATCTCATCACACTTTAAAAAACTTTGTTGTCCAGACACTGGAAGTCCATAATGACAAATTACAAAGAGTTACATTTGGTACCATATTCTTGGAAGAGCCAGATTCCTCGTGAAGAGACATGGTAGTTGCCAATGGAGAATGTGAATCGGCATCAATTTCATTGGAAGACTGGACATTCTTGTTATTGATATAAGTTCTATTGTTTATTTGCCAGGTGGATGACAAATTCTCCAACAATGAGAAAGATGGAAGAGCAGGAGTGGCATTAACTTTGACCTGATCTGAAATCCTTCTCTGTTGCTGAAGAGGCTACATAAACAATAAATACATAGTAAGATCGATCTGAAGCTCAAATATTAACACAAAAGTAATCTCAAATATAAAGCCAAAGAGAAATACAACTAAGCAAATTCTGCAGTCGAACACCTACCACTAGAAAAAAATTGAAACAACAACGAAGAAAAGGGAACAAAAAAATTGTGGAGCGACCAAAGATAGGAATTAGGTTGTGGGAGGGAGGCAGTATTTTCTTTGTTGCTTGCAACTATCAATGTTACCATAGAGGCAATACAGCAGCAATTACTTTGTTGCATCCAGAAATACATAGAATCTCCCAGAAATTTCTATGTAGATCTTTAGTCATGGAACAAGGTATATTGGATATTATTGTGTAACTGAAAACGAATATGCCATGTGTTGACTACATATTGTAGTAGCATACACCATTTAAATATGTGTACCTGGTCTGTCGATGATTCCTCAATCCACTGATGAAGATACTTATTGAATATTAGCAAAATAATGGTTTGAAGTTCAATAGGAAGACCAGGAGGAAACAATTTGTTGATGTTATCTCCCGCTAGCTTGTCACCTACGCACTTTCTTATGAGACATCGAAGACAAGCCAAAATCTATAATTGCAAAATAAAAACTGTAACTAAAGGATAAAAACCAAACTAAACAAATAAACAAACAATTTATCACCTCGATGTATGAAAATAAACATAAAAAATCACATAATTTAAGTCATCTTTAGGCAGTATGGATACCAAAAAATTGAATTTGAACAAGCAGTGACATGATTGGCCATCAAAATAAGGAGATCATTACACATTTTTAAGGTTCAAACAACTAAAATTTGTTTAAAAAAGGTAAACAAAATTTAGATATAAGTACAATGAGGAAATGTTCATTTAGTTTCCTATCTTGATTGACTAGAGGTGAGAGACTAGCTCTAATTCCATGTGGAAGCCCCAAACAAAGGGTTATTCCAACCTAATACACCAAGGCACTTATATGGAGATCCCCTTGATAACTAATCATACCCCAAAAAAGCCTCACTAAGTCCAGTGAGACAAATGCTGTTCTACTAAAGTAAACCGATACGAAAATGGAAAATCATCTTCCTACTCTCCTGCAGGTAGTGAATTCTTAAAGGAATATATCCATCAAGCAAAATTTTTTTTAGTATTTGAACTGTTCAAAGGCATGTGAGAATAGGAATAAAAGGTATATGCTCACAAGTGTTTTTGCAGTTCATGTGCAATTAGTGTGAAAGTTGCTGATGACTATAATTATGAAAATCAATGGGAGTAATAGTCCAGTTTCCATAATAGATCACTCTTTATATAAATGAATGTCTCGCCCTTTCCCTATTTTCTTATACATAGGCGTTTTGATCTTCCCGCTTGTCTTTTCTACCTCTATTTCTTCTCCAACAATAGAGCCTTTTATAGTCTTCCGTCCTAAAATCTATCTTGCTTTTGCTACCTCCACCCCCCATCCCCCCCCCCCCCCCCCAAGATTTTGGCTTCTTCAAAAGTCAAATTGGCACCCATGTGAGAAAACAAGAACACCATGACTTTCCCAAGCATCTAAAAGAATGCTTGACCTAATAATCTTTATCGCAGATAACCATAAACCAAGCAAGAGAACGTATCATTATGCACAGTCAAAGTGGTGCAGGATTCCTCTCAGGTAACTTCTCTCAAATCGTTGGTCTTTTCAGGGTTTCATCGTTATCACTTTACTTCAAACCACTGAATGAAACAAACCGATTACCATTATGCTAATTTTTTATAACGTTACGAATCGCTTCTGAATATCCAGCGGAACCTCGACACCAGGAAAGACAAACCCTAAATTTAAGCCGGAACAAGTACGGACACTCACTGGATCGAGCTCGTCGGTTACGGAAAGCGCGAGGAGAGATCGGACACGAGACTTCTCGAGGGAGTTGAGGCCGGACCTTCTATTCTTCCAGAGTGTTTGGAGCACTTCGGAGAGGGTTCCTTGCGGGGTGGTCGGAGGGAGCTTGAGGAGATGGACCAACGCGACGCCGCCTTCCATTCGCACAGCGCCGCCTCAGGGCGGAGCGGTTTTGAAAGGACGGATTTTACTAACCCCAGAAAAAATTAAAATAAAAATAAAAGGAGGAATGCGAAGTTCTACATAGAGCGTGATTTAATCTTAGCCGTTGGCAGGTAACGGCCAAGATTAACTCAGCTGGAACGCGCGATAGCATTTGGTTTAATCTTAGCCGTTGGCAGGCAGAGACAAGATCCCTCATGGATTGGTGATGCACAAATTGTGCCCGTTGAGATAATAGAAAGAGCAAAGAGTTTATTCTGCTCAATTTTGAATAAACAACAAAAAATAATAATAATTGGTACCTAATAGGGTTTTAATGTGTGATTAAATAAATTTAAAATTAGGTCATTGTTATATTGGATATGTGTGTTTAAATGTACAGAGAGTTAAAATAACACACATGTTCCAACTAGCGAACTTTGGTAAAAGATGCAAACAAACGAAAAGGATGGTACAGGAAAAGAGCTGACGAACTTGGTGCATCTGAGGTACGAGGAATTACAAAAAAGTATTCCGACGAAGCGAAAAGGATGGACGGGAGTGAGCCCGAAAGCTCAATGCATCCGAGAGACGAGAAATCGGAAGGAAGACTGTACAATACAAGGCGACCACGATAGAATGGAGGCGAAAAATAATTAACCCAAGGTTGACCATTCCAAGCGCCTGGAGCTGTTCTAGGTGGCTGAAGTTCAAAAACTTGGACAGGTTCTAAGCGCCCGGATGCCCATTCCAGATCAGCGCAAGTCATTGTCGAATAGATCAAGATGATATCCATATTGACAGGTTCCAAACATCTGAAACACCTAGAACCGTAAGTGGACCATGTTAAATGGATGAAATTTCTATGAGTTCAGTTGCTCGAAAGGCTTTTAGGTGTCTGAAACTACCATGTAAGTATAACGGTTAGATCGAGTTGAAAGCTATCAGTAGACTGAAGCTCGAAGAATAAAATAACACACATCCGAATTTATTGTCGTTCAATTTTTTATAATTCGCATGCGTAACTGTTGTACGATGCTTCTCTACCTCTAGATAGATTTTTATATCGATCGAGTCTTGAACCTATCATATGGGTCTGTCGTCTCCATCACATCAGTGATCATGGAGATATCATGTAAGGATAGTTTTTCGAATTTAGTTACAAGAACTCAGATAGACTAGAGGACTTATCGAGAGGTCTCAATAAAATTGAACGTCTTAGTCAGAAAGTAGACTGAAAGTCTCGATCAAAAGGTCAGGTCTAAACCAGACCGGAGGTCTCGGCTTAAGAGAGGCCACGTATACACTATTCCAGAGTATCTCTCACGCGGAACGTACAAGTAAAGGTCCCTTGGTATAATAGCGACACAAGTCTATTCATTAATCCTCCGAATATATTCGTCCTGTTCCATTGCTTCCTTCGTGCGCAAGTCTGCGTTCATTCTAATTAACCGCTGACGCAATCGATGACTTGACTCAAGACGACCTCGTGTCGATCGGACGCTAATGGTAATGGAGGCCGGTTAATTAAATTATTTATTAATGAAATGGAATAATAATAATAATTATTATTATTATTTATTCTCAACGGTCGAGGCAAATCGCTGAGAATATGAAAATGCCTCGGTGGTTCGCTTGTGGATTCGTGAAACATGCTTCATTCCATCATCCAACGCACTTTTAATAAATGAATAAATAATTTATTTTTATTTTATTTATTTTTATTGTTCCGGGGATAAACCAAGGGTCTAATCAGGACTTGACTTGTGTCTTAAACTGGTTTCTCCCTGAAGGGTCCGTACACCCAGTTAGAGCCCCCCCCCCCCCCCCCTCCGGCTCCTCATATCCGGCAGGTGCCTAGCCGGATCCTCATATCCGGCAGGTGCCTAGCCGGATCCTCATGTCCGGCAGGTGCCTAGACGGATCCTCATGTCCGGCAGGTGCCTAGCCGGATCCTCATATCCGGCAGGTGCCTAGCCGGATCCTCATGTCCGGCAGGTGCCTAGCCGGATCCTCATGTCCGGCAGGTGCCTAGCCGGATCCTCATGTCCGGCAGGTGCCTAGCCGGATCCTCATGACCGGCAGGTGCCTGACCGGCTCCTCCTGTCCGGCAGATACCTAGCCGGCTCCTCATGACCGGCAGGTGCCTGACCGGCTCCTCCTATCCGGCAGGTGCCTAGCCGGATCCTCGTGTCCGGCAGGTGTCTAGCCGGATCCTCCTATCCGATAGGTGCCTCGTCGGATCCTCTCATCCGGCAAAAGTGTGTCCGGATCCTCCCCGCCAGCTAGAGCTTTATATGCTCCACCTGTACCACAGCCGTCCGACCAAATCTTCTCACGCCTACGACAATTCGCTGGACCCGTGCACCTGTCTTACTTACATTTGTCAATAGATCCTAGTTCACCTCATCATTATTCTCTGACAGGCCCACGCCCCCTTTAATTAATACCATATCCCCGCTGAATATCCCAACAGTGACTAAAGATAGCTTTATGAAACGATATGACAGCAAGATTGATTATCTCTGCCACCTCATTAATCATGAGAAGACTTATCTTAAATGCTGACGTGACAGGTACATTAATAGTCCTTCTATAAACCGACCACTCCCCCCTCACAGGTATCTCTCTGGTTCTTATTGGCAACTTACTAGAGTTTCGATTATTCTCTACTGTTTATCTTCCTCCTTCTTCCACTGCCCCTAACTTGATCGTCGGAGTGGTCGCGCCGGGGCAACACCCGGCCTTCCTACTGACGGTTGTTGTGCTTGCAGGTCCGGTGGTCCTCAAGCTTCTCCTTCTTCTTCTTCTTTTCCTTCTTCTTCTCCGCTGACCCCACCTTACGGCGAGCTAGGTCCGGTGACGTGTCCAGGATCTATTCTCAACCGGAACATTTATTAATTTAGATATATTGAATCAATATCGATTCGAGCCGTCAAGATAAATTATAAAACATAAATAAATTTTGACGAATGAAATTATTAAAGTGTAATGTGTCTGCCCCTCATTATCTAAAGAGTCTGTTCCATCTTTTTGATCATCGCACTATAGTCTCGATGACACAGTAAAATACAATAAAGATGAATCAAGTGTTGTTTGTTAATTGACTGATGATTCAGACAATTTATAGATAATGTGATAAAAGATGATTTTATTCATCTCAAACGGTTTAATATTGTCAGTTCTACAGTATGATACAGATAAATAAATTAAGTATAGAATAAACTTCTAAATAGAAGAGTATTCCGACTTCAATCAACGATTCAATCATTTTTCAATAAAAAGATAAAATTCATCGTCCAACTTCTCATATGGTTGATTTTATAACTATTTATGAAGAAGATAAATACCTACGATTCAACTTGTTCGTGAGATTCTCATCAACAAGTGGGAAAGAATTGCTTTCCCACTTTTCAATTCATTCCTCACAATCAAAGAGGACACCGCTCTATGTTGCAGAATTATCAAAAACACACCTCATTTTTTATTTTTTTCAAGATTGCTCCTCTTGCTCCTATATAGTCAACAATTATAGTTCATGTAATTATATATGATTAAAATTGTAATATTATGCATCATTAATTTTAATTAAAATTACTATATGTACCTATTATATTTGATCAAATTTACATAATATATTATTAAAAAATTCAGTATGAAATAATAGTTTTAGTGTTGATTTGGGAGAAGAAGTTTAGAGCTTGGGGGAAAAAAGAGGAAAGAAGGACCTTAAAGATGATAATAAAATTTATAGGAATGAAATTGAAAAAAAAAGAGAGGATAAAAAATATAAAAAAGAAAAATAAAAGATGCCTCCTCCGAGTCGTCTTTTAAATATTTATATAAAAAGGAGCTTTTTTAAATATAATTTAAATATTTAATTTCTTTTGACCTGAGTATCCTTTAAAGCATCGTCGTGGGGGAAGCTCAGAGCTGGGGAAGGAGACGTGGTGGAGAGGAAGGGGGAGATCCTTCTGGAGATGAGCAGCTACAAGTGCTGCATTTGCTTCACGCGCAAGTTCGCCTGCAGCGCGGCGGCGCCGCCGGCGGACGTGAGGGATGCGTTCGCGGTTTACGCCGGCGGGGCGGCCTGCATGGGGCCTGACCATCTCCGGCGCTTCCTCGCCGAAGCGCAGGGCGAGGCGGACGCCACCCTATCCGACGCAGAGTGGATCATCGACCGCCTCCGCGGCCGCCATCACCGCCTCCCGGCCGCGCTCGCTCGCCTCAGCATCACCCTTGAAGACTTCTTCCACTTCCTCTTCGCCGATGACCTAAACCCTCCTCTTGGGCCCCAGGTTCCATTTTTGTTGATTTATTCGAAATACTTCCCCCTTTAATCTTCGCAGGCTATGTTTTGATTCTGTGAGCTACTGACAGAATCATCTCATGCTCTTGCGTGAACCAGAGTTTTCATTGATGAATTTTAGTCAATTTTCCGTTTTATGCGACGGGAAATTTTGGAGTAACAACAGATTATAGAGATTTAGTAACGATTCTTTAGTTAAATGTTCTATAGATTCTATCAGTTAGCACGAATTATGCAGATTGTGCTACAATTTTTGTTCCTCATCTGCTGACATCTTTGGTATTTGCTTGAATGCTCTGCTACGGCTTCTATGGATTTTTACTACTGAGTGCTATGTTCTTGAATCGCGTTTGAATAGTATTTGAGAACAAGCACAGTAAAATTGGATAAACCTACTACCGTACACCTTGTGTAAGAGAGCTCTTAATGCTTCCTAGTTCCTAGACGTCTCACTACACCGACGGAATCAAGTTTATATAACATGAGAGAAAAAGCACAGTAAAACTTGAATAGATCTACTACAAAACACCTTGTACAAGAGACCTCTTAATACTTCCTAAACATCTCTCAACATTGAGGAATCAAGTTTATACAATACGAGAGGAAAAGCATAATAAAAATTGGATAAACCTATTATCCATATACCTCTATAAGAGGGCCTCTTAATCACAACATCTAGAACTAAAAAAATGTCTTAACTGTTGTGAAATTCCAATTATGATTCTGTAGAATAATCCGGAATAATCCATTAGTGAGAATTATGTAACCATCATGAAATTCCAATTGCAATACTGTAGAATGATTGAAAAATCAGCTGAAAATCACCATAAAATTACCCCAAAGCCTTGGGGGCTTATGAGCTTTTCTAATGACATTATCAAAATTATAATGAACTTTTAGTTAAACTGATATTGGTTGGTAGAGATGGAAATTGACATTGATGATGAATTTGTTTTATTTATAGTGTACATTAATTTTTTTTATGGCCTTTAGTTGTATAAATATAATTGCTGCTATAGTTTATACCTCATCAGCTAGGATATGCTTATCTTGTCTAGCCAGTTAGTTGACATCACTCTTGGATACATTACCCTTCAACAGGTTCACCATGACATGAAACTTCCATTGTCACATTACTACATATACACGGGTCATAATTCATACTTGACGGGAAACCAACTTAGCAGTAACTGCAGTGATGCTCCAATCATAAAAGCATTGAAGAGAGGTGTCAGAGTAATTGAATTAGACATGTGGCCTAATTCTGCAAAAGATAATGTTAACATCCTTCATGGAAGGTAAATTTGATGCTTGAAAATTACATATATACAGTTGCATGCATCCTGATCCTGTTCCATGATTGTACTCTTAAAATTTAATGCTATCACAACCACATTTACTTAATTTGGAAGTTGAGGCAGTTGCGAACAGCTAGAATAATGAAAACAAGCTACTTGTTTGTAGAAGGAAATATTGAGCATTTTCAAATATGATTACTTTTATAATGGATAATTAAAGAAATTATACTTGTATTTCATTGTACTCGTGCTTTACAGGACTCTGACTTCTCCAGTGGAGATGATCAAATGTTTGAAGTCTATCAAAGAGCATGCCTTTTTTGCATCACCATATCCAGTGGTCATTACCCTAGAGGACCACCTTACCTCAGAGCTTCAATCTAAAGTTGCTAAGGTAAATCTTGTTTAATGAATATAAACTTTTAATTGTTTTTGTCTTAATTACCAGCTCAGTTCACATATGTTAGATGATCACCGAAACATTTGGAGACATGCTATATTACCCAGAGACAGATTGTACTGAGTTCCCGTCCCCAGAAGCTCTGAAGCACAGAGTCATTATTTCTACTAAACCACCTAAAGAGTTCCTTGAATCAGGGAAGGATAAAGACAAGGAAAACAATCCTCAAAAGGGTAAAGCTGAGCCTGAAAAGGTTGGTAAGAATTCAATAGAAGGAGAATCATGGGGAGACAACATTACTGATCTAAAAGCTCTGCATGCATCTAATGATGAGGTTAACACTGCTTTGATTATATTTTGTTCTAAAATGAAGATTTAAGTCTTGTACGTCTATTTCCCTATCTAGCTGCAAGGCACAATCAAGATATATCACTTCAAACCTGAACTGAATGCCAGTAGCCACAGTGAGAAAGAATCAGATGACAGTGATGATGAAGAAGATGATGATGATGATCAGAATCAACTTCAGCGGCACTCAGAACCTGACTATCGAGGCATCATAACCATTCATGCTGGAAAACCTAAAGGGCGGCTGAGAGATGCACTTAATGCTGATTCTTTATATGTAAGGAGACTTAGTTTGAGTGAGCCAAAGTTTGAAAAGGCAACAGAGTCTCATGGGCCTGAACTCGTAAGGTAATTCTAGCAATAAAAACATAAATAGGCAAGCATCAATTATTGAATAACAGCTAAAGCATATAGACCACAGAATAAAGTACAAGAAAGAACCGGTTTCTTAAAAAACAAAGTTTAGTTTGCCTATAGATTTTTTACAATTGCTGTACTAGTGAATGCTATTTTGATACAAAATCATATTACACTGGAGATACATAAGCATTTTGTATATTTGCTCCTTCTTCTTTTTCATTTGCTCAAATAGGTTTACTCGGAAGAATATTCTTAGAATATACCCAAGAGGCACACGTTTTGATTCTTCTAACTACAACCCTTTGCTTGGATGGATTCATGGTGCACAGATGGTTGCATTTAATATGCAGGTATGCTCCTTGCTTATTGTGCAATATCTCAATTTTTTCCTGTGGATGTGTAATTTCATCTTCACGGCTGTGGTTGTATGGTCTTTTGAGATAATGTTATTAATATATGACCCTATATCATATACTAGCTGGTCGTGCAGTTTATTTGATGTAACTCAGAAATAATGGACAAGGGCAACAAGATAAAAAACCAAACAGGAAAGACCAGTGTGATTGGTCACATTTCCTTATTTTTTTCTAGTTTCTCTTTGTTTATCATGTAGTTCTAATATTTTCATCACTTTTTGCCTTAATTCTTCTATCTACACCTTTGATGTTTGGATTCTGTTAAATCCTTTTTTTTTACCATTTACTAGAGCTTTAATTGTAACGACAAATCTCAACACCATGTAAATATATAGATCTTGATAGAAACTAGTGTAATTGCAAGGGAGATTTGATATGGATTGCCACAAACGAAATAACTCGGTGGGGCTACTAGTTTATTTTTGTCTTTCCATGTGACATGTTCCAAACATCTAAATAATTATATTATTTCAAGTACACAGACAATCAAAATAAAAGCCAAATGGACAAACTGAAGAAAGTATCACTCTGTTCTCTCCCCTTGGCAGGGGTATGGCCGATCGCTTTGGTTGATGCAAGGATTGTTTAGAGCAAATGGAAGTTGTGGCTATGTAAGGAAACCTGCCTTCTTGATGAAAAATGATCCAACTGGTGACGTTTTTGATCCTAAAGCAAGTTTACCTGTGAAGACAACCTTGAAGGTTTGTAATTTCCCTATCTCTGCTAGCATTTGCATTTGCTAGTTTTCATGGACTTGAGGAATTATAATAGGTTAAGGTATACTTGGGAGATGGATGGCGCATGGATTTCAGTCCAACGCATTTCGACACTTACTCGCCTCCAGATTTCTACACAAAGGTAGGAACCCATATGAAAATACTACTTACTGAAGTACTATCTAAAATTCAAAGTAGTCATTTATGATCTCCAGGTGGGAATTGCTGGAGTGCCGGCTGATACCAAGATGAAGAAGACAAAGACAAAGCATGATAACTGGGCACCAGTTTGGGAAGAGGAATTCAGTTTCCCCTTGACTGTTCCAGAATTGGCTTTGCTCAGGATTGAAGTCCATGAGTATGATTTGTCTGAAAAGCATGATTTCGCGGGACAAACATGCCTTCCGGTCTGGGAGCTAAAGCAAGGAATCCGCTGCGTGCCGCTTTGCGACCGCAAGGGCGACAAATACAAGTCTGTCAGGCTGCTAATGCGCTTTCAGTTTGTGTGAAAAAGCATCTTCTCCAGCATAGTTGAACAGTAAAAGGCTCAAGTATAGTTGCAAGTCTCTCAATGAATATGTTCGCAAATTCATGAATCAAATATTGTTAAGTTTGAATTTGATTCGATAATAATTTCAAACTGGAAATCAGATTCAAACTTGACTCATTAATTTAATTGAATGATTTTGATTTTTTTTACCTAAATAGTTCACTAGTGACTTGATTCATTTACCCTTCTAACTGTCAATTTGCGTGGAACTAGTGAGGGGGTAAATAAATTGAAATTAATTTTTAAAATTTGAATGTAAAATAATTCATGAATCGATCAAAATTAATTAATACATATATTAATTAATTGAAAAGATTAATCAAAATGGCTGCAATATTAATTTGATTAATTAATATCAATCGGGCAGTATTTTTGATTAATTGATATATACACATGGATGAGATAAAAATTCTTATGATTTAATTAATTTTAAAGATGATGAGTCCAAATTTTCCACCACTGACTGCGGATAAATCTGAAAACTCGTTAAAGATGAAATCAACTTGGTGAATGGGTCTCAAGTGAATCCATCATCTCAATGGTGGTTTCATCGGTCGAACTATTTACGATTAAATCAATTTAGTTGGTCACGATAGAAGAGATTATTAAGATTCGAATTCTTATTCTTTTTTATAATTCTATTCCATTGTAACCAACTCAGTTATGCCCGAGAATAATAACTGACCCCTGGATCACGAATACATGTACTGCATTGGAACACATGAATGCTGCCCTGGCCAGTCACTACAGGAGTTGTTGGAATGAGGTGGCAACCTCATCCTCTATCACATAAGACTCCAGTTCCTGTACCTTTCAACCCTCGTGTCAATAAATAAATAAATTTGATTTGTCAATCCGATTAAAATTAATTTAAAAATATTAAATTTAGATCGAATTCTAATGAAAATTTTATATTGAATTTAATTCCAAGAGGATTCGAATTAATAATTTTTTATAATATTTTTATTTCCATGCCTTCGAATTCACATCCCTACTCTATCTAATTCTTGGACACTATTCAAATGATATAATTATTTATAGAATAAATTATATTATAATAAAATAAATTTATTAAGTAAATTATTGTTGAGATGAAAAATATAATAACTTTGAAAATAGGGTAGTGTGTTTTTTTAGGGACGCCCCTGTTATTAAGTAAATTATATAATGTTGGGTCAGTTAGTTAGGCCGGGGCAGTCCCTGGCGGGCGATACGGAAGGGGGGCAGGTCCGAGCGGATAACGGGCAGCCGAAATGATTGCCCACGCCCAGAACATCGCCGACCTCGCGTCCTCGTTCCTTGCCCACCGCCGCCCTCCTCCTCGCAGCCGCTTTGCCCGCCACTTTTCCTCCGCGAGGTTCCTCTCTCCGAGGCCCGCAGCACGAGCACTCCGCCACGACGCCTCGGGCGATGATGGGGACGGCCAGGCGGCCGTCACCGCCAAGCGGCGGGAGTTCTTGCTGTTGCCCTCCTTGGCTTTGGCTGCGGGCTTCCTCTACTCGTTTTCGTCTGCCGCCGCAGAGGAGAAGGCCCCCCAGCCGCCGCCCGCCCCGCCCGCGTCCTCCGTCGTTGACGAAGAGACAGTGAAGGAGAAGGAAAATAAGCAGGAGGAGCCGGAGATTTTGTCTAGGATTTATGACGCGACGGTGATTGGGGAGCCGGAGGCGGTGGGGAAGGACAAGAGGAAGTTGTGGGAGAAGCTGATGGGCGCTCGCGTGGTGTACTTGGGGGAGTCCGAGATGGTGCCGGATCGGGACGATAGGGTTTTGGAGTTGGAGATTGTCAAGAATCTTAGGAATCGTTGCTTGGAGCAGCAGAGGACCATATCCTTGGCTCTCGAAGCTTTTCCTATTGATCTCCAACAACAGCTAAATCAGTTCATGGATGGAAGGTTAGGTGCTAGCCATTGTTCTGCGTTTTAGTTTTGAAAGTTGATTAATTCTCCTATCGCGTAGCAATTTATGACTTCGTTTACTGTTTTCTTTCATTTTCTTCTTGAACTAAGCATTAATTTCTCAATTTTGATAAGGTAGTTCAAAGATGATTTTTTTTCTCTCCCTTTTTCTTCCTTTTTTTTTGGAAAAAGAAAAAGGGAGAACAAAATCATTCAGCCTACAAGAACAGTATAACAATGGGCGAGCAAAACGGAGAACAAGTCAATGAATCATGGCCCAAGGAAGGCCAGAAATAAGTTATCAAGGAGCCTAACTATACAAGGAAAAAGTTCTCCGATCTATGTAAGGCCAGGAGGTAAAAAAAAAGGTCTGAGTTTTAGCTTAGCAAGATCATACGTGAAGTGACGTAACCCAAGACGTCAGCAAATCTAGCAAGCAAATGACTTTTTCTGGAAATTGACATCGTTTCTATCTGTTCCTATCTGTCCAGATCAATGAGAGCCACACCTGAGAAAAAGTATCCGCAGGGGCTCTCCTGGCAATAATAAGGATGCAATGTCCCAGATAGAGAGGGTGTCCATCGACAACCATGAAGATGTCAAACTGGTACCATCTGGCAACCTTCCTTGGTAAACAGACACAAGAAGAACAGATACTAACTAGTTTCCTCCTCAACCGAACAAAGGACACAACTAGTCATCTATCCTGGAAAGAGTCTCCACAGAGTTGATTTTCCTTTGAAGGATCAACCATGACCAAATGTGACACTACCTCGGAGCATAGGAGAGCCAAGAACGGAATAGGGATCATCTTTGGTGGACAATCATCCAAGATGGTGATCAGTGGATAGAATTGTTATCTCATCGAATTGGATGAATGGAGAAAAGTAGGTCAATCATAGGTTTTTTTTTTCATCTTAGTTTGTTTTCCCCCCTCTTTGTTCCCTTCTTTCCTTCCTTTCATTCGTTCCTGCTAGCTTGCTTCTTTGCTTTCTTTCTTTTCTTATCTTCTACTGGAGCATATGTCCACTGTGGAGACGAAACCTATCACACAAGATGCGAGTCTTCTTTAGTTTTATATATTTTGTAAATTTATTATGAGGAATGCTCACTCTACTCTTACTATCCTAACTAAGCTGAATAAGGCAATGAGTCAACTGTCTGTGAACATAACACTTGTGTTATTAGGAAATGAACCGAGCTGATAGTTTACTGATAGTGAGGTTCAAATTATCATTGCTCAAGTACATAAGGTATGGAAGTTAATTCAGCAGTGCATTATGCAAGTCGACTTGCTTAGAATTGTGAGGATTGAGGGACCATCAACCAAGGTTTTAAAAGGTGTTTGCATGAAGAGTTTCTTGTATGTTTTCCTTGTATAACATTTGTTTCCATTTGTTGCCTTCATCTTTCTTATCTAGAAATCAATTTGTAGAAACTATATGCTCATGTAGTTATTAATTATGGAAAAAAAACTAGCAGTGTTTTCATTAGTCTTGTGGAGTTTGATATGACTGTGACATTTATATAAGTCAATGTATTATCATACATCAATTCCTACTTATTGGAGAGGTGATGCTATAACAGAATTGAAAGAGGAAACTATTATGCATCATTATCATTGTTACTTTGTTTCATACTTATTAGAGAGATGATGCTATGACAGAATTGATGGAGGAAGCTTAAAAACCTACACTTCCCATTGGCCATCTGAACGCTGGCAGGAATATGAACCTCTCCTAAATTATTGTCGTGATAATGGAATTAGGATTGTTGCTTGTGGTACCCCACTGAAGGTAATACCAAACGCATATACAAGATACACATTTGGTAATCCGAAATTTATGACATCAATGCTTCTTTCAACTTATATTCCATGTAGACATCTACCTTTTTGTTTTTGTTCAATTTTGAAGACCATATGTATATTTGCATTCAAGCTTTTATCATTGTCTATTGAAATTAGCCATTTTTGTTATTAGCATATTTTAAATATATCATATTCCTTCAAATGTATTGAAAGCTTTGCTTGTATATCATCTTTACCCTTTTTTGCTTCAATTATTGCCTAATCTTAACTGCCATAGCAATCCTGATAGTATGGTTTATTTGCATTATTTTACAACATACCTGGCTTGAAACGTCTCCAATGAGGGGTTGCAGTCTCTAGTCAGGCTACAAATGTCAACTATCAAGTGATGTGATATGCCAGATTTGGTTCAATTTTGAATTATATTTCATGCTGTCGAAACAGGCAAAAAATAACACTTGGTGAGTTTAAAATGTCAAGGGTAACACCAAGTTAAGATTTGAAAACAAACTGAAAGTAGATATATAAAATTGGTCTATATCAAATTTTTGTCTACTTATATAGGCTATACTACTTCAACTCATGAAGCAATCCAGTTTACACTAGCGATAACTAGTAGTTGCTGATTCACTAATGTCTTGTTGACTAATTTTGTTGAATTATGTATAAATATAGGGTTCTGTTACAATGATCTTTTAGTGAAAGCAGCAGTTAAAAAATGGCAGGAACTTTTAGTTGTTACGAGTGATGGTTCCATCTTTAACAGAGGGAATTTAGTTTGCAGTCAGACAAAATAATGCACCTTTGGTTAAATATGGCATAACTAAACCATAAAGTTAGTGAATGGAGAGAATCAATTTGATCAGATTTTTGCATGAATAGCAACATCATGGTTTAAGTTAAGTTGGTTTGAAACTTGTAAGACTATTACTCAACCTTCTTGGGTACTTTTAATGTCCTATCTAATTAAATCTGCTCCTCATGGTCTTAGAATTTTTTGGTGTCTACTTTAAGAAATCCTACTTAACTAAATCATGCTTTGATCATCATTTTTAATTTAATTAAATCCACTATAGGGAAATTCTATTTTGACATATCACAAATGATACTTACTTGAAGCATATACAATTTGTCACATAAAAGTTATCTTCACATCAAAGCTATTCCTGTTTCTCTCTTCTTTTAGCATTGCCATATTCCTTGTTCTCTGTTAAATGACATCTACACATCAAGATTTGAAGTTGACTACGAGGGTCTAGTCGATGATGATTGTCCTATTGCCAAAAATAATTAATTATGAAATATCCTATTCACCATTGCATTTTAATGCCTAATTAAATGAATGGATAGCATGTAGCATTTTTGTCATGGTAAGATATGAAACAACAGTTTGTAGTTATAATTAACAATTGATATGTTCCATTGATCATTTCATAGTAATCAATATCATTTTAAAATCTGTATAATTTAGGATGGATTTTTTTTTTTGAGTAAACTAGGAATCTTTAACCTATTTATGATTGCTTAACTGAATGTTAGATGCACAATTTGAAAATTTACTAAATGAGTCAATAAAAACATTGATTTGACAACCTTGAAGAAAGTTTATACATTTCTTTTTACTGGCTGTATTATTGTTCTCTTTTGAATTTAATTTATATATTTTACTGTTAGAACTCAGTTAATTGCAAAACATTATAACTGCTATGACTAGTATTTGCTTCAGGGATATGATCATATGGATATTAACAATTTATAGGTATCTGTTCGGTTTATGTGGATACATCAAGGAGATTGTTGTGTTTTCCTTCTGAATGTATCAGGTACTGAGAACTGTTCAAGCAGAAGGCATTCGAGGCCTTAGAAATGGAGAGCGGAAGTTATATGCTCCTCCAGCTGGCTCAGGCTTCATTTCTGGCTTCACTTCGAGCACTGGCAGGTCACTGATAGACAGCATTTCTTCAAGTCCATCTTCCCTTTTTGGTCCAAGTTCATACCTATCTGCGCAGGCAAGAGTTGTTGATGATTATACAATGTCCCAGAATATCATTAAAGCTATTACAGATGACAGTTCACTGGGGATGCTTGTAGTTATAACTGGTGCAAGCCATGTAATTTATGGATCAAGAGGAATAGGAATTCCTGCTCGAATATCGAAGAAACTGCAAAAGAAAAATCAAGTTGTGATACTACTTGATCCTGAAAGGCAGCAAATACGCAGAGAAGGTGAAGTCCCAGTTGCTGATTTCTTGTGGTACTCTGCTGCTAAGCCTTGCAGTAGAAATTGCTTTGATCGTGTTGAAATTGCTCGTGTAATGAATGCAGCAGGGAGGAGACGTGAAGCTCTACCTCAGGTAGTTTATTGATACATACATTTGTTGCCCTTCATAGGACTTTAAGGTGGTGTGAGACAATAAATTTATTATTTATTTAACTGTGTAAACTGAAGTTCGGTGCATTAGTTGTTGACCTGGACAGCTTTGAGGTTGAATTCTATAGCAAAGTGAGAATTTGGCTTGATCTTACTTAGGCCTTGCTATAGAAACTTGTCCACTGAACCTCACCCATGGAAGATTGACATTTAATACAATATGAACCTCATTTTTTTCCTTTTTGATGCATACCTCAGATAATTATTTGTTACATAATGTTTTTTGTTGTCACTCTTGAAGCCAGTTTTTTTTGTCCCTAACACAAGTTTTGATCCAAAGTGAAACTTCAGAGGAGACCTATGAAGATACCCTATGTTTTTTAAGGGCAAAGATGCAGAGCAATATACTATATTTCTTCCAAAAAAAACAACTGTATTATAATATCAGCACTTTTGGTCTTTATATACTCAATTATGCAATTAAATGTATATGTTATTTTTTCTAAATCCTATTGCCCCATTCAAGATGGACCAAGCCTAGAAGGAAATAGTTGTCTAGAAAATATCTTATTTCATTGGCTGGCCTAACCCATTGGTATTCTTTAGTTTTTTTTCTTCTGTTAGCTATAAAGATTACTTGAAAGTCCATTTGTCTATACCTTGAATGTTTATGCAGTTATATTGTTGATACTCTTTTTTTGTTCCTTGAACAGGACCTCCAGAAAGGATTGGACCTTGGAATTGTGTCACCTGAGATACTGCAGAATTTTTTTGACCTTGAGCAATATCCTTTAATCTCTGAACTCATTCACCGATTCCAAGTAAAACCTATATATCTTTCTCTTCCTTTTCTTTGTAATCCATGTTGTGTCCAATTTTCTGAATCAATGAGCATTATTTAATATTAAACAGATGTTATGATGTTTCATCTTTAATAAACTAGAAGTAATTGTGCAAGAATAGTGTAGATGCTGATGTTTTTGATTGTTTATAGTGATCTGTTCACATGATTTCTTGATTTTGCAGGGTTTTCGGGAAAGGCTTCTGGCAGATCCTAAGTTTCTACATAGGTTGGCCATAGAAGAGGCCATTTCAATTACAACAACATTATTAGCTCAATATGAAAGACGTAAAGGACGATTTTTTGAAGAAATTGATTATGTTCTAACTGATACTCTCAGAGGTTCTGTTGTTGATTTTTTTACAGTGTGGCTTCCTGCTCCAACACTTTCTTTTTTAACTCATGCTGATGAAAGTTCATCTTTGGAGAATTTTGATTTGTTAAAAGACCTACTAGGGTCAATTCCAGATAATGCCTTCCAAAAGAATGTTGTGGGTAGAGACTGGAATTTGAGTCATAGGTTTGCATCAGTATTCGTTGGAGGATTGAAACTTGCTGGTGTGGGATTTATCTCTAGTATTGGTGCTGGAGTTGCTTCAGATATTTTGTATTTACTTCGTCAAAGTTTGAGACCAGCATTATCTGTGAATAAACGCAAAAGATCTCCCATCTACAAATCAGCAATAATATATGGATGTTTTCTTGGGACTTCAGCAAATTTGCGGTATCAGGTATTTTGGCAGTTTTTTGTGTTTATTAAATCTGTAACCATTTGAATTCTTTATGCAACAACTTGCTCTTATCAATCTTGCATCATTCCTTCTATGAATGGATCACGTACTCGCTCCAGAGAGTATCAGGAATCTGCATGTGGTAATGATATTTGTAAATTGAGCTAAAACCACAAAACGCTATCCCACAATGATAGAATTGGCTGGGTTTTAACTGCTATATTTCACTTTTCTAATCAATCCTGGTTTAAGAGACTGATCAGAGTGATACTTAATGCAACCTCACTGCCATAATCAATAATCTACTTGATACTAGCATGGTTTGAGAAAAAAGTTCTATAGACCTTGAAATCATCAAAATCTCTTATATGTAACAATATGATCACACCTACTCAACTACCAAATATAAGCTTGATGGGTATGTTGGGTGGCTGGGTCTCTGTGAAGCATAGTACATCTCTTCATGATCTGTGAGAAGTTGCCTTTGATGTGATCTTTTTGACAAATTTTGTAGCATAATTACAATACCATCATCTTCTTCTCGCTCCTCTTATTCTTCTTCCTTTTTGCCTCCTCTTCTTCCCCTTCCTTCCTCCCCTTTTCATCAATGTTGAGACCAACTCATGTTGAAGAAGGTAAGTCCGATCAACATTGAAAGGATCATTTTGGCCAGCCATGCAAACCTGGCATCAAAATAGGTCTTAAACATTGAACACAACCATCATCCTGTTTGTGAACTTTTGGACGAGATGATTTGTCACAATCCAATCTCAGAAGTATCGACCAATAACTTGATAGATGTTAATTCACAGTAGGGCTAGATGCGGCAGGTTCATGGTTTAGCGAAGTTTTATTCCTATATCATATCATGAGTTTACCGAAGATAAATTTATGATAGAAAACCATGTATATCATGCTTGAGCCAAATTAAGGGCATCTGACTCAACATGATCGCTGAACCAACACAATCATATTGTGAACTTCGGATGAGGCAATTTTGCAAAATTTCAACCGAAGTAAATTTTAACTAATAACTAATTTATGGAAACTATACAATCCAAATTGTTTTAGACTAAATTAATTTGTAGACTCACACAACTTGCCATAAAATAAAGGCATCATGACCTTTGAGTCAAATATAATCAAGCTAGTTCACAAAAAATGACACTATTGATTTATTGTTGGCCATCAATTGGTCAATAATTGGTTTATATGAAAGCATTGTTCAAGATGATTTGTATCCTTATTGATAGCATTTTTCGAAATTTATCTTATTGGATAACTATGTTCATGATCTTTAATGCATACATCTGAAATATGCAGATAATTGCGGGGATAGTGGAGCACCGCCTTTCCGATTATCTGTTATCTTATGGCAATGGAACATTACTTGTTAATGCATTGTCTTTCACTGTCCGCACGATCAACTCATACTGGGGAACACAGGTTGATGATCCTTAACTCATAAATCAGTCTTGCCCTCTTTTATTTGCACATTTATTATTCCTTATATAACCATGCAAGAAACTATGTTTATCAGAACCTTCTAGTTTATAGTTACTCATTTTAGAGGCTAGAACAAAGTAACTAAAATGATCGATTTGTATTTTGGTACAACCTTCACTGACATTCACTGACAGTATGTAGGACCAAGATGAGTATTGGGTACATTGTGATGCTGAAAAGAATATCAGAAATCTTTATAGTGATTATAAAGAGCTTTAGTTTGTGAATGCTAGTTTCACATCATCTTCAATTGATTCTCCTTCATTTTTGCAGCAATGGGTCGATCTTGCAAGATATACAGGACTACAGATTCAAAAAAAGGAAGCCATCAAGGATCAGGTTGCAAATACATCCGACGTGCCACTTTTAGAATGCTCTGCAACACAAATAAACAACACGGATGAAAGCAATAATCAGGTGCAACTTTTAGAATGCTCCACGACAAAGATAAACAACATGGATGAAAACAATAATCAGTCAGGTGATACTCCAACATAATACATCAGCTACGATTGATCCGTGAAGATGCTTACAGGCACTCAGTATCCAGTACATGGCTGCAGTACACCACAACTTTGGTTTTTGTAGTTATTGTTTCCAGAATTAGCCGTTTTCAGTTAAGAAAATTGCACTACATGTCAAGCCTGAGTTTCAGAAACTATCCTTGGCAAAAGTTTGAGAAGAAGATGCACATAACACAAAGTTAACTGGAAATAGTTTGCTGCTTCAGAAACCAACACAATACCAATCTCCTACAGTGCTACATCATTTTTTTCTTCTTCTTTAGACTATTAAAGGCCCATTTTGAATAAGACATTTTGTTTTGAAATTCGACACTTGATCACCTAATCAACTAAAGTTTTATATATTTTGATGATGACACATTTGCTCAAGTTGATGCATGAAATACCAAACTTTTTGTGCAGGTGTATAAATCACATCTCATTTATTTCTTTGAATTTGAAAATAGCACTGGATGAGAATGTGCCTCAAAGGTATTCAATGGCTTTGATATTTATTTATATTAATTCATCCACTTACTATACATTTTAGTGTTTATTCTTAATTACATAAAAAGATATATATCTGATATGACTGGTGAGAAACTTCCGTAGGACCATTTATAACTATTTTTTTTTTAAATATTTATTCTTACATAAAATTATATATATATATATCCAAAATATGAGTATGTGCCCCAAAATATTCAATGAATTTTTGATATTCATACAGATTCCTCCATTGTATGTAATTTGCTTGGTACTTAGCTGTATTTGATTAAAGAACAATGTTTTTTAAAAAATATTAATAATTTTTTTGCCATATAACTTAACTTTTTAAAATATTTAATTAATTTTTCACATTACAAAGATATTTCAATATATTTTTAGATTTTTATGATATAAGGGCATATCGGAGATTTTAAAAAGATGGAGGGAGCTCTTTGTGATGTGATGCATTTATTCATTTTCTCTTATATGTTAGATAAGCGGATCCGGTTTGCTCCTATTAATCCAAACCCGTTTGGATCGGAAGATTACAAGTCTTCCGGCTCCAGCTCGTCGTCTTCGTTCGCACTTCAACAGATTTCTTCCTCGATCCATCCTCGAGAATTCGAGATCAATTCATCGGTGTTCTTCTCGTCCTTCGATTGGATTCGGCATCTTGTAGATTCGATCTGCAGTTAGACAGTGTGATGTTTCCCATCCTCAAGGCTATATCGTTTTGCTCTTTTAAGAGATTTTGATCGGAGGGCATGGGCGAGTTTAGATCTTTGGATGCGATTCTGTCACTGTGCTTTCTTTTGTTGGCATCCGTGGCTTCATCTCGTGTTCTAATTAACGATGTGAAGGTAAAGACTGTTTTCCTTTTCTATATTCCATCACGTCGTTCTTAAATTGTCCTTTACGAGATATATGATTAGTTCTTCATCAGGATTTGTCATCTTCGATCCCGAATCCGGTTTCTTCTCCATCGGCCGAGATACCTGCTCCAAACCCTAACAGTCCGCTTGGGGTCAAGGAAGTGAACGAGGCTTGTGATTCTTCACATGTTCTCTGTAGTGGAAATTTAACTGTTTGTCTTCTCCATTCTGAAAAAGGTAGCATCGGTTTGTCATTTTTTATTTTTTTTTCATGGTCAATTTATGTAAAGATGTTCAACTATGATCTTAAAATTGGAGTTTATAGCTTTAATAACAGTTATTATCCGTACCCACTTATTTTTTCAATGTTATCATTGCTTCCAATATATGCACTTGATACATGATTGTGTCCTCCCCCAAGAATTTGCTTCTGCAAGCGGAAAGAAGTCTTCTCATCTGTTTTATTTTGCGTTTTTTCTCCTCCATTCCAAAGTTTAACTACTTGAATCAAATAGTATATATATTCCCTTTAAAATGTTAATTCTAAATGTTCTGGTAATTTGTGTTAAAATACTTGCAAATTTTCAAACCACACACATATGATATCCCAAAACCATGCCCCAAAGTTTCGAAATGCCAAACTTCAGCTCCCACATTCTGCACTTTGATCAACTGCGCCATCATTATATCACTAATTGTGCACTAATGCGGCTGCCAAAATTGATCAAACCATCTGTAGTCTCATGATGAACTCTGGTGTGAGAAGGGGAGAATTTTTCTGAAATATTTTCAGATGTAAAGGGTAAGCCAGAGCTTTTCTCATTTTTATATTTAGGTAACAGCTTTACCGTTTCTATTCTCCTGATATTGTGGCTGCCAATGCTTGGACGAAGTCTGTTAAAATCTAGGCTAGCACCGACAGTGGACAGTACTATTAGTACTATGAACATGTAAATCATGTTTTTTTTCCTATCTTACTCTTCTACATCCTCCTAAGTTAGTGTAGTTTCATGATCTATGGGGATACAACAAAGAAGGTCCTTGGGGATGTCGTTGTCAATCAGTTGGATCATGTTTAACATTGTATCATTCTTGTTCAATGCAAGGGCATTGGTTTACTTCTGCCTCCTCATTGGGATCGTAATGGTTGTTGTAGCTTCTTGTGATGCCATTCTCGTAGTGCAAAGAAAAGCATTTTGCATAGAGAAGCATATGCAATAGATGAACAACTTGTGTATACATGTTATCATACAAACTTTAGTATCAATAGCTGAACATTTTGCATAGAGAAGCATATGCAATAGCAGGTTACAATCTGCAGGCATTTGAGTTCAAAATGAACAATATTGAACTTCCTAGTTTATTGAACATATAGAAAACGTTTCAAGATGTGCATCAGACAATCTTTTATCACTACTACATTATTTTCATATCTAATCAGTTTCTTGAAACCCTTTTAACTGCATTTCATCCACAATTGGTAAATGATAGCTGTAAACTGTAGCTTCACCAGGGTATTATTATGCAGCATATTTCTACACAATCATTGTTTTTCAGTTTACCAGCCTAATACATTGGACTTCAATTGGTCAAGAAATTTTTAGGGTGATGAAAGTTTACATTAGTGATATTGAGAGAAGCTTACATTAGTAAATGGACATAATGCTCATTGTAGAAGAAAATGATTGATTTTGACTGTTCACGTTGCTGCACCTATACCATTAGATTAGCACTATGACTCTATATCTGTATGCTCCCTGACGCGACTCTAGATCTGTATGCTCCTTGACGGACTACTGCTTTCAATTATTTTAGACACAACCATTCTCATTATGTGTTGCCATGTAGCCAATCTGCTGCTCTTGTTTGTACTAGAATTGAGAGCATGAAGTGAAGCAACCAGTTTGAGCCCTTAAATATCATCTCCATAATCAGAGTAAATCTATCAATTTGTCACTGCTTGGTGACTGTGTTGCTCCTCTGGTTTACAGAGATTTCTGCTGCCATAGTGATGCATTTCATAGTGTTTGGATAACCATTGATTTACTGTTGTTTCAACTGCATAATTCCTCAACAAGGATAAACACCATCAGTGTTGATGTGCCCTTGCAGTCACATAAAATCAACATTTTGATCTTCTATAGTGATCAAAGTCATATTATGATAAAATGGGAAAAAAAAACAAGAGAGCCTGAGAAATTCTAACAGCTGGATTTTGGGGTTGGGGGGGGGGGGATTAGGATAATTTATAACTTGGCAACAACCTAGACTAAGACGATTACTCAATGATAAAACTGGTTAACATACAGTGGATGTCGAGTTCTCTGCACTTGGTCCAATACTTTTATACACCTTTGAAACTCAAATGTTGAATTGTGGTTCGATGCTTGTAAAATTATCTATCTGATGAGTGCTCCTATAACACGAAGTTTTTATTGCATTTATCAATTAATATATAGTATTTCCTTTGAGTAAGCTGTGGAACTTTAATAGGTTAAACTATAAGATCCAGATTTTTCCATGCTTTTAATCTCTGGTTCCTCATTGCAGATCCCAAAAACTATTCCCTTGTAGTTCAAAATATTGGAGATGACACTTCTAATGTGAAAATTACAGGAAAACCTGCTTTTCCTATTACTTATGATAGCATTCCTCTGGCCAAAAATATTTCCAAGAAGGTTCACTCTCTACTCTCTTATCTCTATCATTTAGCTTGCAGCAATTTGTCCAATTTGGTTAGATAGAAGAAGATTTCTTTCATTAGCATTATACGATGGTAAAATATTTGCCATTTCTAGATCATTTTCCAAATTGCTTATCTGCCGAAGTGAAGATATTAGTTTTCTCCATAAAGCATGGATTTATAAGTAGTGAATACATAAAGACCATACTCAGCTTGAATAATTTGAATGCTTATTGACATGGTTTTAAGTGTCTATTGGTAATTGTTGCTTCGGCCAAAACAAGTTGTCGGAGCTCATTATACCTTGTGTTAAAAGAAAATAAATCTAAAGAATGTTTGAATTAGCTTCAGTTACGTTGTGTATGTGTACCAATGGAGCCAATTTATAAATCCATACAAAAAGTTATTGTAGTATATAGTTCAGAATCATTTATGATGCCACAATAAATAATAATAATAATAATGAACGAGAACAAGCTCGAGTAGTGGTGATATGGAGAATATATTTTATATTGTGATGCTTTTTAGATGAAAACAAGATAAAATTTATTTAAATATAAATGATGATATAATAGGAGATAGAGTCCAATGACATAAAAGAATCTATATAACTGACCTCACGATAAAGCTTGGTTGTTGTTATTGTTGTATGCTTTTTAGATCCAAAATTAAGAACCAAATGGAGCTGTGCTCTTGCTTCTAAGAATTTTCTTTGCTTTAGCCATCATGATTAGATTGTGGAAAAGGTTGAAGCTGACTTCTGCTAACTTATTCTCACAGATAGATCTTCAATTTGATGCTTCGAATGTCACGGAAATTTTCATAGATTCAAGAAACGGTGATTGCACTATTCAAATTGGAGCTCCTGATTCTGACTGGAATTTACAGCAGTTACTGTCGACTTATGAGATACGCCTGACCCCAATTTATGGTCTTTACCTTTTGGGCCTTACTGTGGTTGTTTCTGGAGCAACATGGGTTTGTTGCCGATATAGGAAGAGAAGAAACACAGACAGTTCTGGAATCCCATATCAGCAGATTGAGATGAGTGATCAGCCGCAGTCCACTGTAACGATGGACTCCAATGCTGTCGATGGATGGGATGACTGGGATGACAATTGGGATGACGAAGCTGCCACAAGGCCTGCAGAAAAACACACATCTACAAGTGTTTCATCAAATGGCCTCACTTCAAGGACACCGAAGAAAGACGGATGGGATTCTGCTTGGGATGACTAACTTTCAGTAGGTTTCACCTCTTGAAGAACAGCAGTAACATCACATGGAATTTGCATGAATGTTTGCGCTAAAGCTTCTGTTATAGTCCAGGTAATTTCAAGGAGAAGACGAAGTGTCTGCGATATTTTTGTACTCTAGATTCAGTTTGCATTTCATATATTCCTTTGGCTTTGTATCATCAATTAGACTGTTAAACACTATTGTAAAAGGTTTTCTTTAACTTGTCTCTTTTTGACATGTTCGGCCAATCGATGGCTCTGCCCAAGAATTAAACACAAATTACTTGTGTATATGTAAAAATTACGAAATCCGTTGGTCCAAGAGTAATGATGTAAACTTAATAGGATTGAGAATGTACAAATCAGTAGATCTTTGGATGTTCATAAGTTTTAGCAGTTTCTTGCCTGGAGAGTGATTGTTTCCTCCTCAACAATTAATCAATCACAGATATGACTCAGGCAAATCCCAGGTATTTCTTGTGAATTTTTTATTTCCCTTTTGCTATTTATTTTTGTTTCTTCATTTCTCACTCAATTTTCTGCACTTGTAGGTATCTAAGTCTTGCTATATTCGAGTCAAATAGGCCAAGTCAGTCAGATGGACTAGTCAGATCAATGGTCCAAGCAAGCAAGATTGGACCAAAGGAATCAATAAGTCAAGCGACTCGGCCAGTGTCAACCGAACAAATTGGGTGAGTTGTAAGGATATCTACTATAAAAATCATACAAATATATTTGGTGATCAATAAATAATAGACCATTTATTGAAAGTGTTGAACACACTAGTTCACCTAAATATAGTTGCCTTTTTCAATAGCAATCCTAACCCACATTGCACCTAAGTTCATCCCTTTAATTTTGTGTCCCCTTGATCCATGACTCATTACAATGTAAGGCTACCCACTTGACAAATATGACTAACCACCAAACGAACGTCGAAGATGACTAATCATCAACCACTTGGTCAACAATGCCTTAGCTAAAACTCATTTGCTGTTTCCTAACATAAAAACCTTACCACTAGAACTATTATTGATCATGCACAAAAGAGAAGGCCCTAGGTGTTTTAGCCCTAGGTGTTTGGCTAGCATGCAAGTCCTAAATAGACAAGAACAAGGAATCAACATTGTGGACAGGCAGGTATCAATGTCTCTCACTGAAGAGAAGGCCACTCTCAAAGTCTATGCACATAAAATGGATTTTACCTTTTGGATTCGAGCTCTGTGATCTTGACCTTTACCCCACTCCATTTCCTTTCGGCAATTAATTTGATCCTGTTTTTTTATCATTGAATGACTTATGCATGGTACAATTATTATGATTTCGATATCTGAGTTGATATGCTTTTGGAAGGCAGATTAGGAAGGAGCAGCTGCCTGCCCCACTGGAGACGCTTGTGGCAAGCATTTGCTAAGATGGCAAGGAGTAAACAACAGAGACTCATGTCGTTTGATGCTTGTTTTCTTTAGGCTTTGATGGCAAAGATGCTGATCATCGAGAACAATCTTGAAGTTGTTTACATTAGAGTCGAGGCTCACCTTCATCAACAGTTGGGGTGAGAGGTGAGCTTTTCTGAATCCTTTCTACTTAATAGAAAGCTTGCACTTCTTCGTGACATAAGATTCTACTAGTTAACTATGTTGCGAACGGAAGTAATGATTTTGATTTATCGTTTACATATATATATATACCTTGATTTCTCAGGGTGGTGCAGGAGGGTTAGCAAAAATTTGAATGTAACTTATCTATATCATAGTGTTTATTTATTATCCACAATTAACCAAAAATCATACTTAAGGATGAACTAAAACCTAATCTGATCAAATTCTACTCCCATATCAGCATTTTTATTTACTAAAATGCTGTGATTAACTAGTTTAGGATTTGTATTTTCATAAGTGGAGACACTTGAGGAGGAAAAAAAGAAAGCTTCTTGAACATTAGATGTCATAATCTCGAGTACCATTTCAACTTAGTTATATGCACACATTCGTTCAATCCTAAATGTGATGAATATTTTGAAAGTCGATTTTTTAGTATGTATAAATTGTATTTTAAACTTATCAGATAGATGAATGAATCAGTATGCCATAGTTGTTGGGGCACATGCAAAAGCTGCCTCCATGTATCCATGAAAGTTGGACATGTCGTCTCCACAGATTTGTTGGATTGGACACGAGTTAATTTCTGAGGATTTTATTGTCTTGGAGTATGCCCTCTCATCTATGAAACCGTTGTGTATCGTGATTTATCTGTCGACGATATTGGATCACTTAAGATGAACAAATCATTTTTTACTGGATGAATGCCCGACTGTAGATAGACGGGAAAACAAACCAAGAGGGCAGAGGCGAGCAGCTCAGAGGGAGAGGGAGAGGGAGAGGGAGAGGGAGGAAGGCTCTGTTTTGCCACCCTAAATTCCACCAGCACCACCACTTTGTCCTAGCATACATTCTCTCCCTCCCACTGGCACCATGTGCGTTCTCTCATAAATTATTGTTTAAGCTTCCTCTGTGCAAATTCATCCATGGCGAATGGTTCGCATTTAATATTCTGTCAGAAAATAAAAAAAACAAAAGCCATATAGCTCTAAAACTTCCTTGTACTCCTCCTCCTCGCAGTCCTTCACTCTTTTGTCTCCATCTTCTCCTCCTCCTCCTCCTCTTTTCTTTTTCTTCATTCTCCTTCTCCTTCTGATCAGCAGCAACATAATTATAAGCTAGATATATTTAATTTATAGGGTTATATATATAGTTTATCCTATAGATTTTAGAATGATGGTGGAATGTTAAAACAGTTGCAGTTCAGTGTTTTGGCATTTTTGTGGTGTAGTCGGAGTTGGAGAAGTTTGTTGAATATGATCAGGCGAATTTGAATGTTTGATGTTGTTGATTAGGCAGATAGCTCGATCGACAGAGATGAACCGATCGATCGATCGGCAAAGCACTTGACGATCGAGCTGTGAGTTTTGGGCATCATCATCACTCTCGCGTGGTCGTGGCTGCAGGCTTCCACGCGCTCGCCCACACCACCGGCTTCTCCCTCCAGGCGAGGAATGCGCCGGCGGCGCCTGCGCGCATGGACCAGCCGTCCCGGTACCTCCTCAGCAACGCCCTCAGGTCGTCGGTGGCGTCGTCGCTGAACTCCAGCGGCTCGAACCCCGCCGCCCGCATCCGCCTCGACCACCTTGCGCCCGTGTCGCGCCGCTCCGCCGACGCGGCCGCCGGGCACGCCACCAGGTCCACCACCGCGCGGCCCGCCGCGCGTTCGAGGGACAGACGCTCCTCGCTCGCGCGCGGGAAGCTCTCCTCCAGCGACTCCAAGTAGGCGGAGAAGAATCCCAAGCTACTGCGGAAGAGTTTCAAGAACGCCTCCCCCTGCGGCTCCTCCTCCTCCTCCCCCTCCATCGATAGCTCTGCTTCCTCCTCCACCACCGTCACGATCATCGGGTCGAGCCTGCGGAAGGCCGCGAGGAGCGCGTCGCGGCGGCGGCCCACGGCCGGCACGCCGCGGAGCGAGTTGACGCAGTTGACCGCGAGGAAGCCGCCGCCGCCGCCGCCGCCCTCGCGGACGAGGCGGTCGAGGTCGAGGTCGGAGAGGTCGCGGCCGGCGGGGTGATGGACCGCGTCGAACCGGAAGGGCACGCCCATCAATCTCGCGAACCGCTCCATCCGCCGTCCGACCTCCCTCATCGCTTCCTCCTGCACGGCGGAAGCGGAGACCACGACGGTGGTGATGGCGACGCGCGGCGTATCGGCGTCGGAGGCCCGCGTGGCGAGCGCCTCGAGCAGCGTCGGCCACTGCGTGCAGAAGGTGTTGCTGAGGTCGATAATGTGGAGGCTCGACAACGCCGCCGCCGCCGCCGCCGACGACGACGAGGAGTAGAAGGAATCGAGGATGGCGGCGTTGGCCGCCACGTGCCCGAAGGGCGACCAGGGGCTGAGCTCCTGGAACCGGAGCGCGGTGCGGCGCGTGCACTCGAAGGAGGCACGGTTGCGGAGCGAGGCCTCGGCGAGGGCGCCGAGGGTGCGCGGCCCGGAGCAGGTGGCGCGCGCGAACAGCCCCTGGAGGAAAAAAGAGGCGAGCTTCTGCTCGCCGTCCCCGTACGGCGACGACAGCTCGTTCAGCGTCCACATGAGGCGGCGCGCCCGTCGCCCGTCGCGCGCGTCCATCGCCCGTGCGCACTCCAGCAGCAGCGCCGCCGCCCACGACGACGAGGACACGTCGAGATCACCGACGCCGGCGTCAGATGACGCCGCAAGGACAGGGAGAGGGAGAGGGAGGGAGGAGCTGGCGCAGGGGAGGTTGCCTTCCGATCCATCCATTGCCTGGAACAAGAAAATCCAATCGGCCGGCGCATTCTTCTACTAGGCAGCACAGTGCAAGCTCAACAGCGTCGCCATGGCCATCCACTAACACGCTAAACCAACACCCATCTAGATATATATATATATATAGATACACAGAGAGAGATGCATAAATAATTGGTGCACTTTTAATCATCCAAATGTTTCCGGTCACAATCTCTGAATTTGGATTGATGTTATTAATAAACTACTGCCATGGGGTTTAAGTTACATGTATTTATGATTGCACTTATAATGATAAGTGAGTCATATATCGAGTTTAAAATTAACCGTCCGTGGAGCAGAATTGTTGAAGTGGACAAGAGTCGAATTTCAACGAAGTCAAAACAATGACTGCCTCCGTCGTGGCCAACTGCAGTTTCTCGATTTACTTCTTCACAGATGATTGTGGGACCGACCGTGTGGGACCGTTGGATGATGAATTTCACCTTTTGTTGAAGAATTTAAAATTAACTAAACTATGAAAATGATATTTCAAATTTGACTTAGTTTTTTTATTAGTTTAGCTAATTTGACTTTAACTTGATTCCATATTAGCAATTTCTAAATTTGAATTTGTTTGATTATTTAAATTTTTTAAAATTTTAATTTGTTTATTAATTTTGATAGCTTGTTATTTATTATTTACTAGATTAGCATAATTCATAAATTTTATTTGTACATATCATTCATAAATATTATTTATAAATAATTTATAATTTTTATTCATAAATATTAATCAACTTTATTCATTGATTTTGATCAATTAATTGATTAACCTTCGATACTAAATTTGTTCATGAATATTTAATTTACTTATAGCCCTAATTGCACTGGCTGTCTGCTTGTGCACTTAGCTAAATATGCCGGTGATTGTGTAGTATTATTTTAGTTATTTAGCTAATGCATGCATGAGGGCTTTATGACCTAAATATTGAGCTAATTAATTATGATGTAAGCATTGAGTTAAAAGGACAATTCAAGGTCAACAATATATATATCTTCGGGGTATAGTTATATATATATATATATATATATAAAAGAGTTAGTTATGACGGAACAAAATTGTTAAAATGGATAAAAGATTGAATTTCAACAAAGTCGAGGCAATGTTCTCTTTCTGTTATGATCAACTGTAATTTTTCGATTTACCTTCATGATAGGACTAACCGTGTAGGAAAAGGTTAGCCAACACACTAGGCTCATGATAATACAGCTTGAAGACTCGAAGTATTCACCTATATGTGGGCATCGCTTGAGTCATCTGAAGCTAACCTTTGACCGTCCTCCAGAGTGGATCCACCACTGCACAACAGAAAGTGCACCACTTATGTTACACTAATTAATTAGCAATCTCCCATGCACCAATATATAGCCAAATGGTGAAAATGTGGCTTAGCTACAAATATACCTTCCACACCGTTCCAATAAAGGCATTGGCTAGATGTACGTACATATGCATAATATATGCATGATAATCCTACTCTTCTTCTAAAAAAGGTGGATCCGTCACCTTAACGGCCCCACACGGTATGTGAGGAGGTAAATAGTTGCAGTTGGTTACGACACAGGAGCGTATTGCCTGGCTTCACCAGGATTCAAACCTTTGTCCTCTTCTGCAAGTCTGCTGCGTCGTATCTATGCCCCGGGGGCATTATCTATCTATCCTTGATCCATATATGTGTTATGATATATCTATCTATCTATCCATCCATAGTGGAAGTGGAAATTAGCACACAAATAAATCACACAAGGCATGCAGGCATATAGGCATGACATGCAATTATAATAATCATTTTTGTGATGGTCTGAAGGCCAGCATGGGCCATGCAAGACTAGAGAGACGACATGCATGCACATATACTTACTCACTCAAGGACTACTCCTAAGAAGATGGGAATATTGTGACTCCACGAAAATGGCACTTCCCCTCAGAACTTTTTCACCTTCTTTTTCCCACTTCCGGCCAGGCCCTGCATAGCATCAGACAGACAGGAGGCCTGGCCTTAGGAGAAGAACACATGAAAGAAGAGAAGAGAGAAGAGAAGGGAGAGGATCTAGTACCTGTACATGTTGGAATTTAGCAGAAAGACTAAGTTTTAGCTTTTATGAGTGGGAGAGGCAGTGCAGTGGAGGAGGAATCTTTTTGCGGTGGGTGCGTCGCGCTGTTACTTCAGAGCTGAACAATAGATTGCGTCCCTTCTCCATGGGTCCTGCTTGAGATCTGCCTTTATTTGATGCTTCTGCCCTGCAGACGAGAGAAGGGAAACTCCTGCATGCATGCATGCTTAATTGTATCTTTATAACTTCTCTCAAAATCAGGGAGGAAAAAAAAACAAATAAAAGCAAGTGAAAAGTGAAGAAATTAAGAAAGAAATTAAAGAAATATAAATATAATATATATATATATATGATCCAGCAGGAGAGCTAGCTAGTTGCAGGCAGATATTGATCTTCTTTTTGAACTCTGAGGAAGAAGTGGAGCAGTGCCTTTTGCCTGTGCTTTGATTTGATTTGAGGACCATAGGTAGGCAGGCCAATTATATTTGTGTGTATAATGTACATAGACAATAATTTAGCCAGCCCTAAATAAATAAATTATCTAATATTCAATGGAGGCATGCATCTCACAAACATCAAGTATATTACTTAAAAACATTTATCTGAATGGAATCAATTTTTGTTATCTTGCCACAAGAATTCATCATGAATCCCCATATGAACTTAGCAATCTTACATTATAAATACAATTCCTCCTACCCCTATAGATGTGGTATAGTAGTAAAACATTTCGAGAAACACTAAAAAGATCAGAGTTGGAATTCCAAATGGCATAAATATCTTATAAGATAAACTAAGGGGCAATGTCTCTATCTCCATGATTAATTAAGAGGAGATTAAACACCTGAATTTAAAAAAAAAATCCAGGAGGATAAAAGGGAGCTCTGACCAAAGCAGAAAAGACTCGTATCTTTCTAAGGTAAAAAGAAAGACCACACACCTTAAGAGTTGAGACACAAGGAAAAGAAGAGAAAAAAAAGACTTGGTACATTTTGAAAATTAGAGGAAAGAGTAAGATCTCATGCCTTAGAGAATAAGAAAGACTCATAAAGTAGGAGGGAAAGCCTCATGTGTTGTAAAAGAAAGACAGCACATCTTTTGAGATAGGAGGGGCCTCATGCAGAGTAAAAAGGAGAAAACTCTCTTGCTACAAGTTAAAGAAGGAAAGACCTCATATCTACCTTTCAAGGTAAGCAAAAAGTAAGACCTCATAGCTCACAAGCTAAAAGGAAAAAAAGTGCTACCTCATGTCTTCCGGGATTGAAGGTAAATGGATGATCTGAGGCATTATAAGAGGCAAGAGAGTAATCTCACACCTTCCCATCAAAATACGCTTCCAAGATAATACCTGTTTCTGATGATGACACCACTTAACTTGGGCAAGCATGTTTTCTTCCATGTTTTCGGAGCAGTCTCTTATTTCCCTGGCTTGACCATACGATGGTCAAGCCATGATTTGAGATTCACCATCTTGAGACAAGCCACCTTAGCTCATCCAAATATGATTTTTTCTAGCAAATTGCAGAGCTGCAGCAGAACTTCATACACATTGAGAACAAAACTTATATTTAAGGCACCAAACGTGTAAAGAACAAAACTTACATGAAGGCAGCTTGAACAAGAGATTGTCACAAGCAATCTCCTTTTAAGTTTGTTTTGTTGCCTGCACTGTGTAGGTGAGTAAGCACTTGCAATCTTAGAATTAATGCCACATCAATGGAAGTTGATGTGTAATGTCTAAGAAGGAATCGGAAGGATGAATATATAACAATATTGTTTTTTTTTTCTTTTTTCAGCTAACAGCTTGTTTAATAAGAAACAACTTGGAGAGAGGAAAACCAAAAGCAATTCCTCATCCATGTTCTGTATACAATGATAATCAAATCAGACAAATGGGATACCACTATTTCATCAGTAGCCTATAAACAAGGTCATCAGAATCAATTCAACAATTTTTTTTTTCATTTGGTCATAATGTCACCTCAGGCGGTTGTGCCATGGTCAGCTATCATGGTCCCTCTTGTCAACTGATGCAACTGATCCTTTAATCTCCTTAGAAGTCTTAATAGGTACGTTAACACTGCTGCCAATGGCAACCTCATTTCCATCTAATTGTGCAGATGAACTCATTCCTTCTTCGATGGGGAGTGTAAGCTTTGACCCTTCAAGAGCCACCCCTAGGACGATGTTATCTTCGAATACTGGTTTGGGAGCTTGCAGTTTTTTACTTTGTACCTTTTCTACTTCTTTTTTAGTATCAAATTGCTCGCTAACAGCCTCGGCAGCGGAAGACTTTTGGCTACCAACTCTTGGAGTTGACTCTTCTGTATCTGGGTTGCAAAGCTGTGATGTGAATGAAGAATTGGATGAGGGTGTATCTGCTATGCCAGCTTTCATGTTTTTTGGCAAAGCATCTCCGGAATCTGCCTTCCTCTGGTGCTTGAATGAGTTTCCGCCACCAGTAGATGGAACTGACTTGGTCTCTATTGTAGCAGCAGTCTTATTGGTTTGATCTTGGTCTACACGA
Organism: Curcuma longa; assembly: GCF_044706935.1. Classification (NCBI taxonomy): domain Eukaryota; kingdom Viridiplantae; phylum Streptophyta; class Magnoliopsida; order Zingiberales; family Zingiberaceae; genus Curcuma; species Curcuma longa. Next base: position 7,859,644 of record NC_133865.1, on the reverse strand, counting down.
GGTTTTGTCTTGTCTTCACTGTTCAGTCTTGATTGAGACTCAATCAAAACAAATGAGTGACGGGGTGAGGCAGGATGTCTGAAAGCACTGTCTGCAAAGGGAATGTTTTCAGCATCTGTATCTCTGTATATTTTCTGGACGGTACGAATAGGAGTTGCGAGTCTAGCTCTGTGATGGCTGATGACTCTGAGGAGATCTAACATAACAGCTTCCTGTTAATTTCAATTTCCAACGCATTCAATGAGTTACGAGAGCATATAACAAATTGTCCATGAATGGTAAAACCAGTACAAGAGGTCAAAATAATAACTACAATAACCAGACATCCCAAAAGGTAAAGGAAAAGATGAACGATGGAGGAAGATGAAATGGCAGTGGATAGCTAAACTAATAATTGCTTGAACACACAAACACATCCGCTGATGATGTAGGCTCGGTGGCGGAGGAAGAATATTCGTGACATACAAAGGTATTGGGAGGGAGTGGAGGACGAAAACAGAGCTCCGAATCAACATTCTCGATGCTCAAGACAGAGGCTTGAAAATAGAGGAAGAAGATTGATTACTAGGTATTGGGAGGGGAAAAGTGGTCCCAAATAAAATGCAGGGTATGGGTGCCATTGGCATCACTGTCGAGTGTCGAGTCATACTAGTGCCGATATGATAATTAAGAAGTGCCCAGGGCCTGAATATCACATTATTTTGGTAACTACGAAGAAGGTAAGGTGCATGTCTATCTTGTAGAATAAGTTCTAAATGTCTAGTTGTCAAGAACAACAAAAGCTTTATAATTATGCACCATATGCTTACTTAAAACGTAGTTCCAGATTTTGGAAAACAATGCCTATTAAAATAGAAAAGCCAGCAAAATGAAATGGGAAATTACTTTATATGCAATATATATAAGCCATTTGACAAGGATAAATTATAAAGACAACTGCACAACCAGTGTACAATATCTCACCTTTACACAGTGGTACTGCTCAACATGTGAGGTCTTGACAAAGCATGATATAAGAATCTGTATAGAAAGAAATGTAACAGATGAATTATAAAACAATATAAAGCACCAAGGAACAAATAGAATAGTAATAGAAGTTCGAAGAACCAACGACTTGACAACATTAATATGAATCAAAATCAACTATGCACAAATGAAGTAAGAATAACAAATGACTAATAAGCATGAAGGTGTATGGTTATTTTGATATTGGTAAATACATAAATATTTGTGAGAAACTGTGAAGTTGGAGTAAACACAGATATTTGAAACTATATATCATACCATAAAATTTCTATAATCAAAGGATTGCATTCTCAATCTACATAAACCCAAACTAACTATTTACTTGATAGGTTCAGTGTAAATGCAACAATACAATGCTTTTCAAACATGCCATTGTCCCTAAGCATGGTGATCTCCTCCTCTCCTTTTGTATTCAACGTTTTTACTGCCCCAATAATTATGGCCATACATTTTGGAAATCAGTCAGTAGATTCTACTAAAGAATGAAGAGTAAAAACTCACACAACAAAGATGCTTCTAATAAAATGAAAATCGAAACAATAAAAACTAAAGCAGTCTCCAACCAGAAAATGCACACCATAGATGTTTATAACTAAAAAGGCCATTTAACATGGTGATAAAGTTACAAGATTGAAGAATAATGATGACAGAATTCCATAATTCTTGCACATTGTGTGACCAAGGGCATCATGGCATATGTCGGCCACTTTAAGTTTATCACAAAACCAACTTTCTGCAAGGACATAATAAAGGTTATACATTTTTAATCCATTGTAAAAGCTAGTATCTAACAACCAAGCATCCATGGATTGGAATCACTGCATGTTCAGCTCTTTTTTAAATTCTGATCATGGTTTAAGACCACCACAGCTATCCAAAATTAAAAAGAATTTTGAGTTATGTAGATCAAGCAATTGCACAAACTTGTAGAGGACTTCCTTAGAACCCAACTATGAACTGAAGGTTTCTCCATGATGACTGAAAACTCTAAAAGTCAGATATTTCCAACATGTCCATTTCCATAGAAATTCTAGAACCAGTAGAACATGCACCTGGATATTCCGTTTACAAATCAAACTCAATTTCAGGTTCATCCTAAACTTGTTTTAAAAAATATCTGGGTCTTTGTTAGTCAGATAAAACTAAAGAATAAACAATTTTTTGAATATATATATAAAAGAAGGAATTCTGGTTCCTTAAATTTGATAGAAATCCTGAGGTATTGAACTGTTCAGAAGTATGCATTGAAGAAATTTTTTAAAAAACAATTGTAGTTGGAGGCAGCTTACCATAAGAGCTTGATTTTCTGGGTCAATAATATCCAGAAATACTCTTCTATGCAACCTCTGCTGTTCTATTTGAGGATTTTTTGCTAGAACTTTTCGCATATCTGCTACAATGTTCTGCAGCAAAATATGAGAATAAAAAGAATAAGGTAGATGATCAAATAAATAAGAAATCATACTTTAATTGAGAAGATGAATAACTTTTTAACTCACACTAATTTTATCAACATCCAAATGACTGATGGCAATGTGGGTCTTAATACGCCAATGTGTCTTCTGGCTGAGGTTTCTCACAACATTAACAGTGAATATATGATTAGGAATATGAACTGCTTCACGATCTTCACCTCTTATGATAGTTGGAGACCACCAGCCAACATGCTGTCATTGTCCTTACCAATATTAGATAGCAAGTAACCAACACAAGCTTACCGGCATCAAATTTCACTTATATATAACATAAGAATATATCATTTAACATATGCAGTAAGGATAATAGTCTAAATTTTCTCCTGAATAGTTACGTAAAAAGTTATTTGGAAGGTTAGAACAACAATCCGTACTGTTAGTTAGGACTTATAACCAACCTCTACAATACCCGAAACATCATAGCCCTCAATCTTAGTCTGAATCCATTGATTGACAACAAAAGGCCGAGTTGCATGAATCATAACACTTGAAAGAAAATTTGTAAATATCTGTGGAAAAACATTAACAATAATATAATCAGTGAGTTATAATATAACAATTATAGTTCACAAATTGTCAAGAAATAGATGGGACTTACAAAGGCCTTGCTAAAACAATAAATTTTAGCATTACCTCACGACCAGCTAGAGTCAGTAGAACTGTACCAAGACCACCAGCAGTGACCCATTTGTGGGTAGAAAATCCCAGCAGTTCCATAAATAAAGAAACAGCAGCAACCCATACTGCTGTATATACAGCTCTTCCAGCAAACTGGAAACCCATCTGCACAAAACAAGGTAGAGCCATGAGTGAATAAAATTAAAATAATATCTAACTTGTCTCTACAAAAACTAAAAAATTCAGCACAAATTATAGGATAAATTATGAATGATCATTCTTGTGAAGCAAGCTTCAGGGCATGCTAGGCAAGAGCCAGCACCAATAATAAGGATCTCACAAAATTTTAGAGAACATATTTAAAAAATAGTAGAATTTCTTTAAAAAGGTGTTAAGATATTCAACTGATCCACAGTAAGCAATAAACAAGTGAATAGCCAACAAAGTTCAGTGCTAGTTAAACTACATACTCCTAGCAATTGCATATTTTTGTTCTTAATAAAAATTTTCCAATGTATAGGATGACTTTGTTAGCAGATAGGAAGAGGTTACCATTTTATAGTTAAGACCACAGATAAATAATTTTGGGATGTACCCGGAAAAAAAGAACCATCATGAAGAGTTCATCCAGACATAATGCAGACAGTCCAAATCCAATGTCCTTAAATTATAAGGTGTTAATCAAGAATTAAAATTTTATTTTTGTATCACTTAGAATGATACCTGTGGTGTCAATCCAGGCAAACACTCGGCACAATTTGGCACATTAAATTTGGATGTACCTGGCTATAACTAAGTCCTATTTAGATGTCTAGTGGGTGAAATTGAGATAACGTGGACTCTTTTTCCCTCTCCTATCCCGTCCTCCCCCTTCACATAAAGATTGTCACAAGCAAGTCATACAGATCAGGCTAACCTCAGATTTGAATAATAATAATAATATATAGATGAGTACTCCCTTCACATAAAGATTACACTAAGAGAATGTGAATATAATTGTCGCAAGCAAGTCTTCACATAGATGGATATTGATTTGATGGACATAATTGAAAATATGAAAAAATATACCTTTCTTGTATCATCGGCACTAGTCTCGGTGAAGAATTTTTGTGACTGTTGAATGAAGCTGGATGGGTACATAATAAAAAATACGAAAATAAATATATGTTGCATAAAGAAGAATAAAACCTAAATATAATAATGAAGAAATTGTACAATTTTTTAAATTGTAACAGAGAGCAAAAAATTCCTGAGCATTATTTCAGTCACAAGTTAAATGATAAGGCAGTATTTGTTTTGGAAAATATTTTTTAGTATTTCATTTTTCTTTTCAAAGAAAAAAAATATTCACAACAATATATCTGATAATACTAAGCAAATTACCAAATCACATCCTTGATAATTGGAAATGACTAAATTGAGCCCCACTAATAGTTTTTCACCAAAAAGCAGCATTGATTTTTGTCCCGTATGAATACCCTGGATTTGTTATTCCATGACCGCAAGCAAACTATAACTTAGCTTGTAACGGCTTTGGGGTAAAAAAAAATATTTTTGGCAACATGGAAATTGGTGTTTTAAAGATTAGAATGATATAAATTTACAAAATAATTACCGCAAGCTTATTTTCAAATTAGCTTGTAGCTACTTTGTGCCAATTTTCAGAGCACAAGCTGAAAATCAACTTGTGTTGTAAATATCACAGATTCAGAACATTTTGGCGTTTGAGACAACCTAGGTCAGACATATCAGATTTCCATATTATCATTTTTTTAGCCCTAAATCTTAAACAAGCTCATATGCAAATCTGTTTACTGCAAAAAATTTCACATATTTACACTGAACTTTGATACATCCTAAGCCTCCTTCTGTGTGCCCAAATAATTGTTTGCCTTAAATCTTACCAGAAGCTGATTTGCATTTCACCTTGTTGCCAAAAAACAACAAACGCAAGGTATTATGAGAAAAAAGGACCTAAGGCACTTATGGGTTAAGAAAAAGCAGTAAATAGCTGTGATTTGTTCATTTCCAAATACAAGGACATGTTTTTTGGCGAAACACTCATAATTATATTTGCTTGTTTTTAGGGAAGATCAAGCGAGTCATAAAGATGAGGAAAACGTTTTTAAAAAATTTCTTTTTATTTTCCAATTTTTTCCTCAAAAGGAAGCAAACACACCATAAAGTTTTATTTCCCTGATCAATCTAAAAGTAGGTCCTCCTAATTTCCTACTCATATACAAAAAGCTGAAAATGTGAACCATGCAGAAATATATTACAGGCACCCTGGCTGAAATCTAACTTATAATTCATTTTCAAGTATGAGTGCATCAAAGTAGCCAGTTGATATAAACTTTAATTTAAACTAGGGATCACTAAAGAACTTGATTATAATATTGCTGCCGTCAATAGGTGCATAGAAAGAAGAGGCCATGCCAACTATTTCTGATTTGGAAATGGTTATACTTACCTTGAGAAACAATAGGCAATGGCCAGAACTGATGATAAGGATCTTATGAAGTTCAGAAATCGTTTCTTAACTAGTTGGCTTGCTTCAGCCGGTAGAACTACAGGGTCCAAAGATCTGAAAATTGATTTAATTTTGTTAATGTGAAAGCAGGATTAGACATACAACACTAAACAAAAACAAGGAAACAAGTATTTAAACAGACCTGCAGATAAGCATGGTTCCGGTCCAAAGAAGCAGTGGTTGAACGTATGATGTTGAAATATAGTATGTTTTACTCTTTTTCCAGTTACTGTCATTCTGTTAGAGAAATTGAAAAAGAATATGTTATATTAAACTCCTCAATAAGTGAAAACATAAAGTAGTCATGCATAATTACTTACACTAAACAGGCTTCTAAGGTAGCACATCATCGGCCCAAGACCCCATATAGAAAAAGCAACAAGTCCAACAGCAGGGATTAATTGAAGAGAATGACTTCCAAGCAATGCATTGCATGATCTATAACATAATCAAATTAGATGTTTTACAATCCATGTTAAGATAAAATTGAAATAAAGGGCATCAATCGCTAAAAAAACATACATATATATAAAGGCTAGTCAAATTTCTCCATAAGCTTTACCAAAAGAAATAAAAGAAAACTGATATTTCAAAATGGTTACTTTTCATCATGGCAAAATTGGACATGTTTGCAGTTAGGCTAATCCACAAAACATTCATTGCAAAAGGATTTTTTAGTTAGAATTCAACTGTTTATAATTAAACCATCAACAAACAGTCGCTATTGTTACAGAATTCGAGTCCAGCTACTCTAACAAACCAGATAACCATCTATGATCTATGGGCCAAAATAAGTAAATTAATCTTTTTAAAAAAACAAAAGATTTATAGCATTACTGATTAACCAAGTTCTTTGAACCATTTAGTCTTACACTCTGTGAACCACAGGGAGAAATTAACACTGGTTAGCTCCAAATTGTGATATCATTTTGCAGCACTATTTAGCAAATTACAGTGTATTGATTGTCATTATAACACTGGAGCGTCAGTTGAAGTTGTTCACAGAACACCATTGGAGTGGTGGAATTAAATACTAGAAACTTGAATCTAAAATCAAACTTTACTACCATGGAGGCTTAAATAGGTCCTTGCTGAAAGAAAGACCTGGTTCAATTCCCTGATGCATGAAAAGGGGAATGAAAGAGAAAGAGAGCAAACATATGAGAAATAATTGGATGGAAGGCCACTGCTAAGCGAAATTTATTCTGCTAATCAACACTAGAACCACAGTACCATACAAGGAATGAGGTAATGTTAGAGAAATTCAGAAAACAAAGGTAGGAGAGTAAACAGGACTAATTCACTTAAGACTGAAAGCAAAGGACATACATTAACAGAAGAGTTACTGCATGAGGATTTTGGTTGATATATTTGTGTTCGGAAAGGAAAAATTTTAGTATATGTTAGGACAATCTCACCAATTTGCAAATTATTCACTAGAAGAAAGTAGAAATGAAAGCATCAGCACTTTTTTACTTAGTAATAGTCAGACTAAGGCAATACCTAGTCAAAGCCAACGTGGTATTTCTTAAATGAGGGATTACATCTCCAGTGCTTGGCAGATTAAATGACTGGCATTTGAAAACACTGCATTTGTATGGAATGCAAAACCTTGACTTGTATATCCTGTTTGAAACATGAACAGTCCAAGCATCTTTTCTCTGTAGGGAAAGTGTTAAATATGCATGAGGAAGACATTATAAGCGAATTGAGTAGCTTTATGTGAAGAATATAAACTATGAGTTTGATTTTCTTGTTACAAAAAGTGATACATTTGCTTGCAAAGAAATCCTAAGTTCATGAGCTAAAAAGATATAAATTATTAACATAAAAACTTTGCAACAAGATATAAATTCATAAGGCTTAGAATACAAGCTCTTTGCAACAATCGTCATTAACAGAAAACCTTTGAAAGTGTAACCATGATAAAAGATATAAATTATAAAAAGGATTTTACATTTTCAAAATCTAGAATGCATGTCTGAACATTACAGATGAAACAACCTTCACATTTATAAGTAACTTAACTCAATAATGTGACTTAGTAATTACACATGAGAAAAAAAGTGAGAAGCATAGTAGAAGTTCTTGATATTGAGACATAATAAAACAACATTGAGAAAACATTGTGGAATTTTCTATGCAAAGAATTATCATACCCAAACATTAGAAGAAAGGAGAGAAGCCTTCACCCGGTTCCACTCCTTTGATCTAAAGTTCTACAAAAAAAAAACACACATTGGTCTTGAGATATTACAAATGGACAAGGTTCCAACCAAAAGAAATATTCCTTGCACTTCCATATACCTTAGGTCGACTGTTGTGGGGAAAGCTTTGGGCAACACATAGTTCATGGAGCAAATGTAGCGAAGATCCAACAGTCATTCTCAGAATGCAATACGACTTAGCAATAAAGGAATTTGATAGCCAGAATCCTTCTTCCTACTCTGCTAGAATTTTCCAAGAACGAACGGATTTACAAACGGACCCTGAAGCCCTAAAACCTGCCAAATGATTGAATAAGCAAACAAAGAGTAAGAAGGGAAAAAAATCCACGACACCCGTCGAGCTAGGTATACAAAGCCAAACTCAATTTTATGTTCCTTACGCAAGGCTTGCAAATATAAAACAAAACCGATCGAACAAGGGAACGAGATCTACCTCCAAGAATCGAGATCAAACAGCTTGATTCGATCAGGAACAAACGCTGGAGGATCGACCTGGGAGAGAGATCGGAGTTTTGCGGAGAGGAGAGACGACGGCACGAAGCGGCGGCGATTTTTCTGTTTTATTTTACGCGGAGGCCATCGACTCGGATTGTTGGACGGGCCAGGCGGAAGGCGAGCCGAAATTGCGACGGCGTTGACTCTCTGTTTTATTTATATAATTTTATAAAATTATAAAAATTAATAATTATAAAATGACTTTGTAGCTAAGTAAATTAAAATTTGATAAACAAATATGTTTAAACAAAACTCAGATTAATTACAAATAGATTTGATCTACTGCGCGCGCCATGGATTCGTGCGCGCCCGTGAGTGACACTGCCGACCTACCACCATTGCCGCCCGTTTTGCCGCGTCGTTTGGCTACTGTCGGGCGCCAGATCGGGCGTGATCGACGCGCCACTTGTAAGAGCTTCGTCCGACATTGAATTTCGAGTAGATAGTGATCAAAATCTGACGTAATTTGGTCGGAAATAGTCAAATCACGCAGCCGGTAATGGCGCGCCCACTGCCCCCTATGATCGGGTCGGATTCTGACCAAATTGTGGGCGGTGGTCCGCGCGTGCCCGATTGCGAGCTCGATTCCGCTCGAAATTTGATCGGAGTCCGGGTCCTGACCGATCGGAAGGTGACGCCTGTCAATCGACCGCTGGATTCCGATCCGACTGGGGCGGGCGGACAGCTGCCGGCGACGTGCTGAGTAGGAACGAGATGGTGGATCGGGGGCGGAACACTGTGTATTCTCACATTTGGACGGTCCAGATCTAACGCGTGATCGTGTGATGGACAGTGGATCGTGCATCGCTCACGGGCACGCACGAACCCGTTGCCTAGTATATCAGATCTCTAATTACAAATGTATACGACAATTATTGGGCATCAAAATGGGCACCTCCAATGATTGGGTAAAAACTAAGTCATGCAAAGGACCAATAAGTGCATGCCAAGTGGAACGACATACCCACTAGGCGACCAATTTCGTGCGGCATCAAAAACTTATCCATCGCCCGTCTCGCCCAGAATAGCAAGTTAGCAACTCAGCCAATCGAGCCGACCGGTGGTTCGATTTCAGCGGTCCGTTCGGCCCACGTCGCACTGGGTGGGTCCTGGACCGTGCATCGAGAAGCGTCCTGAGGTTCTAAAACAGAAGAGAAAGGGAAAGCAGGCTTGCGATTCCAATTCCGTAGAAGCTTTCGACGAGAAGACGATGGGATTGGGAGGAGGCAGCGGCGGCAATGGAGACTCCAGCAAGCTGCTGGAGATCCTTAACGTGAGGATGGTCGGCGCCGGCGACCGAGTTATGGTGCTCTCCCATGGATTCGGCACCGACCAGTCGGCGTGGAACCGGATCCTTCCTTTCTTCCTCCGCGACTACAGGGTCGTCCTCTACGACCTCGTCTGCGCCGGCAGCGTCAATCCCGACCACTTCGACTTCCGCCGATACACCACCCTCGACGCCTACGTCGATGACCTCCTCTCCCTCCTGGACGCCCTCTCCGTCGACCGCTGCTTCTTCGTCGGCCACTCTGTCTCCGCCATGATCGGAATCCTCGCCGCCATCCGCCGCCCTCGCCTCTTCCTCAAGCTCATCCTCGTCGGCGCCTCCCCAAGGCAATCCACCGTCAATTTCATCTTGTTACTATGAGAAAACGCTAAATATATCACTCGATCATAGGTTTTTGAACGATCACGAAGCTGGGTACCATGGGGGATTCGAGAGGGAGGAGATCGAGGAGGTGTTCGCGGCGATGGAGGCGAACTACGAGGCCTGGGTGCGGGGCTTCGCGCCGCTGGCGGTGGGGGCGGACGTGCCAGCGGCGGTGAGGGAGTTCAGCCGGACGCTGTTCAACATGCGGCCTGACATATCACTGTTCGTGTCGAGGACTGTGTTCAACAGCGACCTGCGCGGTTTCCTGGGACTGGTCCGCCCGCCCTGCGTCGTCGTGCAGACCGCCAACGACGTGTCGGTGCCGCCCTCCGTCGCCAGCTACCTCAGGGCCCACCTCGGCGGCCGCACCACCGTCGAGCTCCTCGGCGACGAGGGCCACCTGCCTCACCTCAGCAACCCCGCAGCCTTCGTCCAGGTCCTCCACCGCGCGCTGACGACGACGACGACCCCATAAACATCCGCAGGCAGATTCATCCGTCGCCGCCGTTTATTAACTGCATCTAATTATGTCTAATTAATCACGTCAAACATAATGTGTAATCATTTTAGACTTATCACGTGATGCCTTCCGTTGAACAATAAATTTCAGATTAAAAAAAAAGAAAAATTCATAAAACGTAACATATCAACCATATAAATAAGCTCTTCACCCAAAATGTATTAATAACATCAGAATCATTTTATCATCACAACTCAGTAACAACTCTAGCTCATCATCACTCATGAGCTCTTCATGCTCAGCTCTTCGGCAAAGAGCTTAGGAATGGGCAGTGAGGTTGTCTCCAACTGGAAGAGCCTCCCAGTTCTCCACCAGCTCCCGCAACTTATCAAAACCCTAGAAAAAACAATGAAAGACCATGATGATTCAGCCTGTGGACTTGTGATCAGCGTAGAAGGGGAATAAATTTAATACTCACTGTCCTAGTGGCAAAGCTGCCAAATGATTCAGCCTGTAGACGTTTTGTCTTCCAGTTATAGAACAGTGGCTCGAATACCTTCTCCAGGTTTTGGACCTTGACCTTATCCATGAAGCATGCTGCTAAAGAGGTCTGGTTAGGGGTGCCACCAAGCCATATCTGAACCAAAATATAAAGAGAATATCAGTTTGTAAGTATTTATTTGGCAGCTTGCAGCATGTATCTATAAAAGAGCCTTTGCATATTGTTTCATCAGCATCACAGCACATACAGTGCTTGATATTTGTTTAGACATGAAAGATTACTAGAAATTCTTTAGCGAAGCTGAAGGCTGCGAGGAAACAACAATGTAGATATCCTAGGCAATTATGGTCAAATTATTTTACTTAAGCGTTTAATCACTAGAATTGTTCTACTATACAGTCTTAGCCGTGATGTTCATGTAGCATTAGTAAAACAAAAGAATAAAACCGAGTACCTGATAGCTGTTGGGACCATCACCAACGAGTCCTAGCTCAGCCATGTAGGGTCTGGCACAACCGTTGGGACAGCCAGTCACTCTTATTACGACAGACTCATCGGGCGTGAGGCCTACCTGAACAATAACAGGAATGTTACATCTACCACTTGTCTGAAAACAAGAGGTATATCCTTACTATCTTATCACTATGCTAGGGTGGTATGATTAGGTTACCTTATCAAAGACAGCTCTAACTCTTTTGAGAATGTCAGGAATTCCTCTCTCAGCTTCGGTGGTTGCTAGTGGACAAAGTGGCAGAGCAGGACATGCCATTGCAGTTACATTAAGAAGATCAACCTCACTTGGTTGCTGTTAAGAAGATGAGTATAAAAATAGTAAATTGCAAGGAAAGGGGAAAAATTTTGGCCACTTTTGGCTAACATTTGAGTATAATAGCCTAACTGTGAGGCGAACTTCCCTTCAACAAAACAAAAAGATATAATAAATTGCTACTATTTTAACGATTTGCAGAAATATGATGACAAACTTTACCAAGAAACCAGCTTGGGCAAGAGTTGCAGAGATATCCTTTTTCCACGAGTGATGAATGTCACATAGAATCAAATTTTGGTTAGGTGTAATCCTCATATTGAGGCTATACTTCTCAATTATTTCTCTTAATGCTTTTTTCATTGCTCCTCTTATCCGCCCATTATCAATATGCAGTCCACAGAACAATGCGCCATCACCCTGCAAAATCAGTGAAATACTGAAAACGCAAGTACAAATATAGGAAGTAAAGATAATGAGTATTAACAAATGTGGTTAGACCTGATCATGCCATCCAAGATAACTTTTAAATTCCCACTCTGGTAATTCATGGAATGGCTCAAACTTCTTTCCATAATACTGCTCCACGACAGTGCGGAACTTGTCAATTCCCCATTCATTTATCAAGTACTTCATTCTACTGTATCTACGGTCATCTCTCCTCCCATTTTCTCGTTGAGTAACAACAATAGCTTTTACAGCATATAAGATGTCTTCTTTTGGCACATATCCTAGAGGTTTCCCCAAACAGGGGAAAGTGGTTTCCACCCTGTGTGTTCTTCCCATGCCACCTCCTACCTACAAAAGCAATCCGAATCGGTTTGATAAACATTAAGGGAAAGAGCTTTAAGAAAAATACATAATGAAGTGTAAAACTTATTACGTAGATGTTGAAGCCTTGAGGTTCACCATTATCATCAGAAACAACAACAATACCAATATCATTTGTCAAGATATCCACAGAGTTGTCAGTAGGCACAGTCACTGCAACCTTAAACTTTCTAGGCAAAAATTGAGTGCCATAAATAGGCTCTGGAGAATCAGGGAAATTTGTCCCATTTGAGTTGTCATTACGAGCTTTAACCACTTCAGCAGGCTCTGCTGACATAACCTTTTCTCCATCTACCCATAAATCATAATATGCACCAGACTGTGGGGTTAAAAGTGCAGCAATATTTTCTGCAGTTTCCTGAGCAAATAGATAGTCTTTTCTGGTATATGGCGCAGCAGGAGCTAATACATTTCTGTTCAAATCGCCACATGCACCAAGAGTTGAACCCATGTTTCTAATAATGGTACTCATGACAGTTTTGAGGTTCTTCTTCAGAATCCCATGCAGTTGAAACGTTTGCCTAGTGGTCAAGCGGAGAGTACCAATTCCGAAATCATCAGCAAGATCGTCCATAGCCAAATAAAGTTGATTTGGAACTTTACCACATGGATTTTTTGTACGAAGCATAAACTGGTAAGCCTTTATGCCACGCTCATCTCTATTAGTTTGTTGATAACTTCCATGAAATTTTATCAGCTGGGTAGCAGCCTCATTTATGTTTGGGGCATCATTCATTATTTCCTCATTAAGAGGATATCTGAGGAAGTTGCTCTGCTCCTTGAACAGTTCAACCTTGCTTCGCTTGCCCTTAGAACTCTCTGGCTTTGTAGACTGCCAAAATAGAAGATCGGTGACAAAGGAAAACAAGAATATCAAGAGCACAGGTATTACTGCTTATATCTATACATTAGGATGTAAAAAAAAACAAAAAAGAAAAATCTCAAAAGAAGCAAACTGAAATATATTCATCTAATGAATGCACCCTTGGATCCACAAAGGCATTTGCTAGTTCTTCCCTCGTGAAATTATCAATAGATTCTTCTATTGAAATATCCTTTTTGAATCTAGGTATGAAATATCAAGCAAAGCAGCATTGTGAAGCCAAATTCCAGTTTTACAATTCTTTATGTTTGCATATAAATTGCCCTGTCCCAAGGAAAAATAAAGTAAAAAAAGACAGGCCATGCCATGTTAGTCCTGACAAATTTATATTGGATACATGCAATCTATCAATCAGAGTGATTTGTGACTGAAGCATAGCACCAAAGGTTGTAGGTGGATAGAAAAGTTCTATGATCACAGAGTGTACGTGCAAATATTTTTCTACTTGGTTGTTGGTATAGCAAATTTTTATTTGCACACAAATCAGGAAATGCTTTCATCTTCAGGAAGGTGACAACTATTACTCTTGAAGATTCATCTCAAGCAACTAGGAGATGTTGCTGACAACAGTAAGGCAACATTGAAATTTTTATGCAAAGAGAAGCTAAACTTCTTTTTACAATATTACGTATCTCTGATTCACCCAATCCCTAACACAACAAAAGATATAAAAAAACATATCTCAAAAGCTGTGTCATAGGCTTGGAGATGTTTGGGAAGACTTCACAATAAACTAGGTTACCACACATACCAAGGTATTTCATGTGTGCTATAGAACTCTTTTCCTACCTAGACCTGACCTCGTATAATTCAGGAGCATAGATAAAGAACTTGGACAATATTAAGGTTCACAATATTAAAAACTTAAGTAGCCCCCTAGACCAACCAATGATAGAAACACTAACTTGAGCTGGCAAGGACTATTTATTAAACTAATCTTAAACTGAAGAACCCGGAAATGCAATGCACATTTTGACTGATATTAAGATGTTAAAGCACAAGAATTGTGGATCTTCGTAAGATCCTGAAAAATCATCCATACAAAGCTTGATTGTATCCTTGGAAGGATGTGGTATCTACACTTTCGAAGCAAAGACAGGCATTTCTATCCAGCATAACCGCTCGATTAAACGTCAACTCAACCATCATAAGAACCAAGATGAGAGTTTTAAAACACTTGCGGAAAGTAACACAAGAAAAAACACGAATCTTACGGTAGAAACAGCCCTGACAACCGAGGAGGAACGCGATGAGGTCGCCACCCGCAACATCCGAGATGAAATCCGGTGCTGAATCAACCCGGACAGCCTCATCCCGCGGAACTCATTGATCGGCGCCGCACGATCCACCCCAACTCCTCCGACACCCGCCGCCGTCGCCGCCATTGGAGAACCGCAAGAAGACGTAACCCTATAAGAGAAATTTATAGCGCTTGGTTCCGGGCGCAGTGCAGCAGAGGAAATCGACCGAAGAACGGAACCCTAGAAGACAAATCCAAACTGTGTTCTTATTCCTGCGGAGCGCAGTCGATGACGAGAGGAAAGGCAACACTTCGGATCGAAGGGCGAGGAGGGTGGAGCACTAAACACTAAACAGTTCGGTAGTGGACCGTGATATTTTTACCCGATTTTTCACACCCGGGCGTAGTTTGGATTAATATTGCACGCGATTCGTGCGTTTGGGCAGCTGAGGTGCGTGGTAATAACAAAGAGGCTGCACATATTGAAAGTTCATTGAATCTGGACCGAATTGATGTAAGGAAAAGTTTAGGACTTATTTAGCAATTTTAAAAAATATTAATAATTAAATTAAAGTACTTCCAAAAACATTATTATATAAAAAGAGATTTTGGACACATCCGTTTTTATTTTGGTTTTTTTTAAAAATATTATTAAAATGATTCACTTGTTTTGGAGGGCGTGATAATCGAACTAAAATCTCAAGGGTGTTTTGGAAAAAAGGTATTACCGCCGGGGCGTTTTAAAAATTACCGAGCATTAGAGAATGAACGGACGATATTGGTCGCGCATACAAACTATTTATGCGGCGCGAAATGGATAAACGGCGCCTCGAACTCGGTCGATCAAATCCGTGGATTTTTTACCCTCGCGATCGCCGGGAAGCGAAACCCTAGCCAGGGTTGCCGATTCCTCTTCCGAGCCGTTCCTCCCCGTTGTTCTGCGTCCGGAATTCGCTCTACGGGGCATCGCGTGCTGGGATTCGGCCAAGCCTGGGTCATCCAGCGACCTATTTCTGGATATCTCCCGTTCGGATTTTGATCTCTTTCCTGGATCTTCGGTGGTCGAGGGATGACGGAAGACACCAGTCCGAAAGCTACCTCGGACTCCGTGGTGTCCACAACCGCTTGCAGGCAAAGGTGCCCTTCCTTATTTCAGTACTATAGCTTCGGGTTTACGTTTCTTGTGTGCCACATCTCGATTCAACGGCGAGTTAAAAATCATGTTGGTTTTTTATTTAGAATAGATATAGAGTTTATGCAAGGTATTCCATTAGTGGCATTCCTGCTGATGCATTAGATCTCCATTAGTACCTCATTATCAAGAGTTAATATGCCCAAAGATCCCTTCTTTATTTTATTTTTCTTTGAATACGTTATTTACTTTATTTCCTTCAAGTAAGTTATTCCGTACTTACTTGCTTTTCCTTCTGAATGCCTGGTGCCTGCATAGGATCACCCTGGTTGGTTCTCTTTTTCAAGGAAAATTAGTGAAATCTTAGACCCTAGAACTTGGATGTTGATACCTTCAAAATGATCCTCACTTTATTTATCCCCTTTATGTAGTTCCTTGATAGAATATAGTTTTCTATCAATTTGGTATTAGAACCATCTATCCTCTCCACTATTGTTGCCCTCCTATTTCACAGCCATTTTTGTGTGCCATCCAAGGTTTCAAAAAGGTGGCATGTGATCAACCAACCACATTGCACATATGAGGTATGTGGGGGCATATGCAGAAGCTTATGTGATCAGGATTAAAATATTTAAACAATATATTTGAAAGCTTATTACTTGCAAAACAACTGTTTAATCTAACACTTACTAATTGCAAACTACTAAATATGGTAGCTCAAGGGTTTAAGTCAATTTGGTCTACTTTAGCTGCATGTGTAGTCCTCATTGGTTATATGCAGTCATATTCAGTCTCAGTCAAAACCCATCTAAGTGGATTCATTTGCAGCTCAAGCAGACACTTTTAAAAGCATGATGCCTTCTTTACCTTCAAAATCTTCTGCCACCACCTTTACCTCTCCAATTTTCTAGTCTTGTGTGATTCTTCAATGTGTCTTATGTCAAAATGAATCGCTCCTCAAGTCGCAACATCTATCCTTGCTTGTCTATGCACATTGTGAACATCGGGTATCATTGATGCCTCACACATAATCTCTTTGCCACTTCTTAAAGCTTAGTTTTACCTTGTTTATTTTTTATAAAACTTGGTTTAAAAAATGTGCACCGTCTTAACTAGATTTCAGAAGAAGAAAATTCAATTCCAACAACAGCAGGAGGATTTCAATTAGATGCAAAGTGTGCAGTAGAACCCAAAGTCAAGATTGATGCTAGATATGAGAATTTAGAAACCAAATTGAGGAATTTAAAAAGGAAGTGAAAAAACTTGTTTTTTTAAGGGTGATATGATGTCAACCTTGATGTCGAAAGTTGTTTGAAGGGTGACATGATGAGATACAATTTTGAAAAGGGTATCAATTCAAAGATCCCTCCAATTATAAGTTCAATTTTCCTTTATTTTTTCTAGAATAAGTTATTTGCATTAATTTTTCTCTAATAAGTTATTTTCTTTTATATTCTCGGGTAAAAGAAACTGTGGATGCCTAGAAATAATCACCCATCAGGTTCTTTTGTATAAAGCAGATTGATAAACATTAGCCATTTGCATTTGGAGGTCGATCTTCTTGAAGTCTTCATCCTCTTCTTTCCTTCTTCTAGTTCTTTCAATAATAGCATCTTAGTTTCTATCAAGAGTAAGCATGAATGATATTGTCTGGTAAGTGATATTGCAATTTAAATTCTTCTCATCCATCAAATGAAAAAAAACCCCTTAAATTTTGCCCAGCGAGCATGTAATACAAGGTTGTCATGATGCTGAAGCTTTCGCCTTCATGCATCTTGAAATATATGGATTTGGAATGTAACTTTGGTGCTTCAATGCAAGCTTCTGGATGTCTTTTTTAAAGGATTTACAAATTCTGGGTGCTTCATATTTTTTATTCTTGAATTCTTCGTCTAACCATCTCCAGACACCAACAATTTGACAAATAGAATCCATGTTGACACTTGACATTCCTTTAAATTACTTGTAAGAGTTACTCATACCCAAGTCTGATTAACACAGGTCCATATTAACTTCATAAGAAATGGGCTTTATGGTGATTTTAGGGAGGAAGTGAGAGTTTGACCTTTGAACTGTTTAATGCTGGAGCTGAAATTATTATTTTTTTACAGCTTACTATCAACTTTTGTTTTTGGTATTGCTGAAGCAAACTCCACTTCTTGACAGGAAAAAGAGAAAGTGGGACCAGCCTGCTGAGCCACTGGTAGCCGCTGGTCTTGTAGCCCCAGGGGTACCATTTACTTCAAATACTATCTTGGGGTCAACTCTTCCGGGATCTGTTCCATCGTCTGCATCTCTTTTGACAAATCAAATTCCCATGTCTTCTGTTAATCCCCTTGAAATGGTACAATTGCCTTTGGTTACACAAAATGCTGCTACCATTATTCAAAAGTTAAATCAGGTGAGGGATTTTGTGTTTGTTAAAGGTTTCTTTTCACTAAATGAATAATTGGGTGCTAATTTATTAGGATGCTACTGCTCCAATTTACCTTAAGTATTTTTCTATTATGCATGCTTCTTATTGTCTTATAATGTATGGTGATGTATAATGAAGGTTCAAAGTATTGTCTATTTTCCATGCTCAATATTTATTGAAGGAACTTCTTACTAGTCTTATCATATCATTATTGTGCTAAACATATTAAGTAGAGATTCTTGACTTTGCCTGCACTTCCAGCCAAAGATTCAAGATGAGGTAATAGCACGGGAAATTGTGATAAACGATGCAGAACCAACTATAAGATACAAACTCACTAAACGGCAAACCCAAGAAGAGGTGAATTGTTGGAGTAATTCGATTTACTTTTAAACTATTACATGCTTAAGGAAATTATTTGTATACTACAATGGCTTTGCAGTTTAACAAGTTTTCTTTTGCATTTGCAGATTCAAAAATGCACCGGTGCAGTTGTTATAACTAGGTATATTCACCATGTATTGCTTTGTGATGATTTCTTGCTATGGATTCAATATTTTGATCCTTTTGTGTATTAATGTTTCTAGGGGCAAGTATCGTCCTCC
Organism: Curcuma longa; assembly: GCF_044706935.1. Classification (NCBI taxonomy): domain Eukaryota; kingdom Viridiplantae; phylum Streptophyta; class Magnoliopsida; order Zingiberales; family Zingiberaceae; genus Curcuma; species Curcuma longa. The sequence goes on along the minus strand of NC_133865.1, from coordinate 7,840,786 downwards.
AAATGGTTTGCCAGACTATGAGAAACCTTTATATCTCCATATCTCTGCTGGGGCTAATGTATGTGTTATTTTGCTCATCCCTAGTACCATCTTAGGTCAATTGTTTGAAGTGGGAAAAGTTTGTTAGTTTTTCAGAATATTTTTTTGGTACTAATGCTAAGTTGGCAGTACATTCAATTCCCCTTTCTGTGATTGTTCTTATCATATTAGGAAAGTTACCATCACCCCATACTGTATTTTCATGTGTTATATGTTTATTTGCCACATCTGTGTGGCCCCACACCAATACCAAAAGAGCTGACAAGGGAATCTTTTGATGATTGTGACTTGTACCTTTGATATTTTTGTATGGAATTACATGCTTGTATCTTTTGTTGGTGCTCTAATGTTACATTCTCAATTAGTGAGATGGCTTGCTCTTATTACATATCTTATAACTAGCAGATTAATCTACCTACTCTTCTATCAGATCAAAACCCCTTGTTTAATTAATTTTTGCTGTCTTTATTGTTGCTGTACCTGATCCATGCATATCAGGTCCTTTTCTCCATGCCACACTAGCTCTCCCACATCAACCCATTACATTGTGCTATTCATGAAGGAAACTATCTTCTTCATGGTGATTGTGTCGCTGTTATTGCATTTCCCTAACTCCCTAGATCTGGTCTTGTCTACTAGTCTGTCTGTCTTATGAAATCTCATCAATATTAAATTATTATTGTTTAAAACATACTAAGATATCTACTGTATTTTTTATGAAAGATATTTTCTTCTTTCAGAATAAATTTATTGCAAGAATGTTATGTATATTTTTATTTAATCATAATCACTTTTATCTTAAATGATGATAAATGGTTAAAGCAAGTTTGACCTTGGGTCAAGATATGGTCCATGATCATGTAAGAACCCTATGGACCTATTTGTAATATAACCAATCATCCATATAATTCAAAGCAAGTTATATTATTCCCAAATATTTCATTTGAACGTAATGTTCTTTTATTTATTTTTGGTTATTCATTTTAGTTGTTTAATTATTCACTAAGTTCTCATATTTGCAAACTGCATCTGTATGTTGTTGGCTAACCTGTGATTTTTTGCTTTTAGATAAAAGACATTGCTGATCGGATTAGAGCAGTTGATCATGCAGCTTCAATGGTTGAGGAAGTCATGCAAAAAGGGCAGATTCCTCTTGTATATTCTACTCCTCTCCACTCAAATTTGCTAAATGGAGAGGTAAGTTTTATCTCTTTTGTAGCAAAAATGGCACGGGGAAGTTGATTGTATGAGCAAATTTGTGAAATTGGGTGGCAGATTACTCAAAATCTCACTACTTGTTTATTTCTGGGCTTTGAGGCTGACCCTTCATTGAACATTGCAGCTCGAATACGTGGTCCTAATGTATGTAAATCTTTTCCATAAAATCTTTTTTGTTTTGTAGCTCACAAAGCATGGATTTTTAGAATTTTCCACCTTGGATTTATATTTATCTAACTTATAACATTGTCAGTTTACTAATGCCATTGACATTGCCAATGGCCATTCTCCCACACTTCTTAATGCTTCTGATTTGCATTCTTGATGTATTATATTTGCTTGCTCAAGTTGAAGCTTTTTATTGTAATTTTTCTCATTATTAAATAATCTAATATTTTAAGCCTTCCCTGACATCTCCAATTTGGAAATATTGTTTTTTTGTTTGCTGGTGCTTCGAATATGTGTATGCAGGACCTCTATATCAATCACATTATGAATGAAACAGGAGCTACTGTTGTACTTAGAGAACAAGGATCTGAACATCTTGATAGTTCTCGTGCTGAAGGTGTAGTTACAAAATGCACTAGTAACTAATTTACTAGTAGTATTTGTGCCATTCTGATTACTTTGCTTTCTACTGTTGATAAATTATTTATCTAACCTACAGAAGCATTGCAACCCCTGCATTTATATCTGTCAAGTTCTAATCCAAAAAGTCTTGAAGCTGCAAAGATCTTAGCAGAAAACCTTTTGGATACAATTGCCAGAGAATGTGGCACATCGAGGTTTGTTGACTATATATATAGGAGTTTACTGGTACTCTGCTCCATAATAATAAATGAGTTGAATTCATCCATTTAATGGAATTTATATTCTCTAGTGATCATCGTATATTTTACTAGTCTGCCTGGGTTTGCTTTTATATTGAAAACTCATGAATCTAAGAGCTAATTTGTTACTATTGGTTTAGAATTTCTTCAACTAAAGTTTATGGTGCTGTCCCTCCACCACAAGAATTGTTGGTGGGAACAGAAAGCTCATCGAAGATCATGTCTGCTGGAAATTCCAATCAAGCACCAGTATTTCCATCAACTACCACTGGAATGGCAGTAACACAATCTTTTGTTCCTAGTGGAGTTGCAAGTGCTTCAGCCTCTGTTTTTCAATCTGTAGAGCAGTTGAAATATGGAAATCCTCAAAGCTCAGTTAGCTATGCTCTTCCAGGAGTCACTAGTGTAACATGCTATAATGGTTATGAAGGAATATATCCCCAAACCACACCATTGCAGCAAGTTGCTTTAGCACTTAGACAAGCATCATCTTCATCTGCTTCTGTTTCATCTACGAGTTCTTTGGCAAGCACAACTGCGAGAAAATCAAGTTCAGCTCCTGAAGCAGATACACAACCTCTACAGAAACGCAAATTTAAGGAATTATCAGTTACTTCAAAAGTGTCAACTCCACTTCAGGTACAGTTCATCTGGTATTGTTAAGGATATGTTTGGGATATCTTATCTGTCTTTGTATTTGGCATATCTAGCTTAATTACCTTAATCATTCAGTATCATTTTTTCCCCATAGAAGCATGCATCACATTGTCCAAGTTTTTCTTTGTGAAATCTTAAAAATGGTATGTTACTGTTAGTCAGCATTTTAAAATGTCACTAATTTGTAGTGTCAGGCAACTTGTGCAATCATGTGCTCGGAAACCATGCTATCTCTTATTTATGTGAAGTTATCAATAGTGGCACAGTTAGCATAAAGAAATAGTACTTACACGTTACCACTGGAAAAATTAACATCTTCTTGTACTCCATGATTTTTAATATACTTACCCGTTTTATGCACCATAACTAAGTATCATTTTCTTGAAATCATTACCTACAACTATTCAGTTGGAGATGCTAAATTTTACTGTAAATTAAAATGTTGCAAACAATTGTTATTGTATTATTCTAAGACATACAAAGATCTCCATATAAGTTCTTAAAAAAGCACTCAGCTTATTATTGACAATAATGTTTGTATGGAATTTTGTTCCCTTCCCTCAACACCAAAAAAGATGTAAGGGTATGGAGCTGGTTTCTCGTACAGAGGTGAGTTGAATGTTCCTGCCACTAAAATGGATACATTCTTGTGGATATGGATATGGTATATGAAATGATTTACTTGGATATCAGTAGTAGAATGCATCAATAATGTTGTTTTGAAGATAGATAACATGCTTGTTTCTTGTTCGGGTTGGGCAGTTAGGCCTATTATATAAGCTGCTGAATGTGTGATCATGGTTCTTACCTATATAATGGAAGTAAATACCGACATCTCCTTGTTCTGGTAAATACCACTTGGTATGACAGATGAAGCTAGTTCTGTAGGATGAGATTTATTTTTTTTTTTTAAAAATATTTAGTTATTTATTTCAAAACAGTGTGATTTTCAAATTAATGGCATCTTTTCTTTTGTAGTTTGTTTGAAGTCTCTTTTTCTTATACCTATAGTAACTGCACTGACTTTACAATTATTGTTCCAGGTATTTTCTCTGACCTCCTCTGAAGTTGACAGGCACATTGGACATTCGTCTGTTCGACTTGCATTTGTAAATTGTCACAGGGCTAAAACGCTGCATTTTGATAAAGATAAACACCAGGAGCCGCTAGATGGATCTTAGTCTATGCAGATTCCCCACTTGCCATCTCATGACTATCAATGATATTACTTTCTCCTTGGATATTTGTGTCCTCAATCTTACAACGTCATCTCCATTTCAAGATTTCTTTTAAACCTTTGGCGATCATGCATAGATTATGGCATTTAATCACTTCCTTTGTCCTCTCTTCTCTTTCCTAGGCTATCACAAAAAGAGGATCTATATTCTTGTCCTTCTGCTTTTTACTTTGAGCAGTTGATAAAGTCCTGTCATATGCTAGTTTCTATATTCGTTTACTTGTATTTCAATTTCCCCCCTAATGCTGGTGTTAAGAAGATGGATTTTTATTTTTCTTCTTCAGAACTCACAACAGGGATCAGAATTTCTTAAGCCAGGTCTGGAGGATTCAGATGTGAAGGCTCTTTCATCTATGCCGCCTCCAAAGCAACCTCCAAGGACCATGCCACCTCCACCACCAAAATTCTCGTCATCGCAGTCGCTACCAAAGATCGACAACTCAAAGACAGGTTTGGTAGATCCAAGTGCTTTGCAAGGGGCTTCGAGGTATATGCCTCCACCTCCTCCTCCAACGTTTTCAAAACCTCACCTGCCTACAAGAGCTGACAGTGTGAGTGTGGATACCAAGAAACCTACAGTGCAGCATCTATCAGGTATAGAAAAATGATAATAACCTTTTGAAATTTCATACCCTGCTTGTTCATTTGAGCACCTACTCTATTGTCATGTTTGTTTTCCAGATACACTACTCAAGCTTGCAGAATATGGGGATGATGATGAGGACGAGGAGATCTTAGATCGAAGTGTAGAATTGCTAGGGAGCTCTCCTTTTGGGAATTCGGCCGTGAAACCATTTTGGGCTGTATGACTTTAAGGTGACACCCTGTGTGTTCTTGAAATCTGCTGGCCCTCATTACTCGAGACACAATTGTATCGCGCGCATGACGACGACCGGGGATGCGACTAAAGAGACTGCTACTATTGGATGTCTTGCTCACTGAGACACACCCAAACATAATAAGCTGAAATGAGTTTGTATGCTTTGATTCCCATTAATACACTTGTTTGTTTTTTACCTTTTGATTTTCTTCTTCTTTGATGGGGCTTAGCACCACTGCTTGTATCAATAATATATCTAGTTGCCTGTTATTTCCTAAACTATTGATAGATGAGGGATCACACATCTGATTCTTCATGGCTTTGTATCTTTGCTTTTGTGACAACTCAGAAATGGAAACTTTCTTCCCTAATAGTTTGACTTGATACAGTTTGTGCAGATTGAGATGGAGATTCCAGTTGAGAACATCTTGTCTGCATTACATGTGGCTGGCTGGTTTCTGTTCTTATTAGCGTATTCAAGATAATTTATAATCATGGAAATGTTTGTTCTACAGCCAGGAAGAATCATCAACGAACAAATTGAGATCTCGATGTTCTTTGCTCATTCATCGAACAACAAATTTAAAGCTTCGCAGATCAGGCACCGTCCGAACCACCAGACGATGAACTGCTCGTATTGTTCCCCTCCAGCAGCAGGCGCCTCTGCTCTTCCTCATCGTCGTCGCCGGGCTGCGGCGGCGCGGCCACATCGGCCTCCGGTTTCTTAGGCTTGGTGGTGGACTGCTGGTACAGCACGCCCCCGAACATGCAGACGAGCAGGCCGAGCGTGCCGGCGAAGGTGGAGTGGTTGTCCCAGACCACCAGATTGATGACCACGGTGAGGAGCTTGTTGACGATCCCCAGCACCGTGAAGCCCGTCGCCGAGATCGCCCGTCGGCACGAGAAGCCGAAGAAGGAGATGGAGAGGCCGAATAAGCAGGAGAGCGCCACCGGCAGCACCACGCCCGGGGAGAACCAGTCCGTTCGAGCTCCGGCGACGGCCTCCTCGATCTGACCCAGCTCCCCCATCAGCAGCAGCTCCAGGGGAAAGAGCAGCAGCGCCTCGAGGTTGTTGTAGAGGACGAGGCCCCAGGTGTTGAGGCCGATGGTCATCACGACGTGCTTGATGTAGACGAAGTCGACGGACATGCTGACGAGGTAGGCGGCGGCCCAGGCGTAGGCCGTCACCGTGAACTGGTAGTCCGTGGCGACGTAGACCACGCTGCCGCCGAAGATGACGGCGAGGGAAGCCCAGGTCCGGAGCGAGGGCCAGGGCTGGTGGAGGAAGAGGGTCTCGCCGACGGCCACGAAGAGGGGCACGGCGGAGCGGAAGACGATGAAGGTGTCGACGTTGGCGTGGAGGAGGAGCTCGCTGTTGGTGAAGATGGAGACGTAGAACATGAAGGCGGCGGGGAGGAAGCGCCACATCGTGCGGAGGGTGAGGGGGTCGTGGTCGAGGAGGCCGAGGCGGCCGCAGAGGGCCACGCCGACGACGCTGGTGAGGTACTGGAGGGCGGTGAGTGCACCGGGGTAGGGGAACTTCATCACGGCCCACTTGTTGATGATGGAGAGCAGGGAGGCGGAGATGCAGTAGCCGGCGGCGACGCCGTAGACGGAGGCTTGCTGGGCCAGTAGTTGCAAAATTCCCGGTTTCTGCGGCTGCGGGTCGGCGCCGATCTGCATGGCGGCGCCGGCGCCGGCGGACTTGGGTGTAGACATCTGCGGAAGAACAACACAGAGATTCTACATCAAGAATTTGATTCTTTGAATGCAAAACGATGGATTTAATCATGAAAAATTGAAGGAAAAAAAAAACAAACAAGGGAGAGTTCTCTGTACCGTGGATCGAAGGCGGAGACGCTGAGAAGGGAGATGGCTCTTCTTCCAGGTATGGTGAAGAGTATAAAAAGTCAACCATTGACAGCTTGCAATTTGGCATGCACGTGCAAGTTGACTTGCCTCGTTTTGCCAACCTTGATCCTGATCCCGTGCTAAGCTTTGCTTCTAAATTTAGAAAAACCTAGTCTTGGGTTCGACTGACCAGATCGATTAGATGGGCTGAGCTTCGTTGAACTTAAAGGTAGCTCGTCGATGCGAGTCTAAACTAGAGGTTCATATCATGTCATTAGATCGTATCTTCAGCAATGAAGGATGATATATGTCACTCCAGCGATTTCACACGGTCGAACGATCATATATGAAGAAATAAATTAGAGAAGTTACAGTTAAACACGATAAATTAGATCGTATCTAAATGATCCAAGTTTACTATACTCATTCGAGTTCTGTCTATTATCATCTTTTACTTAGTAGGATAGGGGTTGTGGATTAGTGGATATGTAGCATAACCCTATTACTTTATTGCAATTATCAACTAGATTCGTAATTTTATTCAAAAATATTGAGCAACCATTACAAGCTTGCACGAAGATATAGCCACCTATATTCAAGTTTATTTATTAACAAAACTTATTAAGTTCAATTAACAATGTTGTAGTATTTATAAAATATCAATCTAATATTTTATATTTGTAAATACAAATTTAAAATATATTTAAACATAATAAATAAAAAAATTAAAATTAAAATTTGGATAACTTAATAAATAAATTTATTCACTAATTTTATTTATGAATCAGTGTTTTTCACGACAAATAATCCATAGAGTCCATCTAAACAGTGGTATATAAAATCTTTAGTTAAACATTAAAGAAAAAGAATCTATGTAAATAATGTTAGAAGGCAAAGAGTCGTTCTTGAGTCGGCATGGAGTATGTCGGCATTAGTTGTTTGAAAAGATTTAGAAAAAAATAATTTTTTGCTATTATTTTGTAAAAGAAAAAAATTTGCAAAAAAATTTAAATGTGTTTGGATGATAAAATATGATTAAATAGGATGGAACGATTTAGTCGTGTGTATATATATATAAATCAATTTTTTAAATTATTATAATAAAATTTTATATATTTGATCAATTGATTTTGATTTATTTCAATTAATATAATTTTCCTGACTTATTTTGTCTTTTTTTAACTATCCATCAATAAGATTGGTTGGTAATTGGACAAATCGGTGGGCCCCACTGGGTGGGTGTGAAATAATTTTGTTTTAAAAATTAAAAGACAATTTTAAAATCGACCAACTTTGTGGGCCCATCATGGCATCATCGACGGTTACTCTGCGACAAACAATGCATTAAAAATTATTATTCTTGTGGGCAAATTCACCAGCACTGACACACCTGGATGAAATTATAAATGATATAAAATTATCATAGGAGTATAAGTTGAATTGATTATGATGAAACAGAATTATAAAAATGAATAAAAATTTGAATTTCAATAAAAATTGAGATAATGATATTCTTTGTGACAAGTAGCTTTTTTCTTATAGAAATGAATGTAATTTCTTAATTTACCTCCTTTAATCCCACGCTTGAATACAAGTACCAAATATGAATACCGAATACGAATACGAAGCACTCTTCTCATTACTTAGATCTCCCACATACATACGCGCTAGTCTACCTCACTCCGGCTCCTACTCCTAATAAGGAGACTTCCATAACGAAACACATACTGCTCCCTACCGCTTCCACGGAGCTAGGAGTTAGAAGCCTTTTTTTTCCCTTAGTTGAAGAGGGAGCATCCATCGTCCACTCAGCCAGAGTAGTCATATTTGATTGAATGATAGATCGTAGGATCTGACGGTGTGGAACCGCTGGGTGACGGATTCCAATTTTTTGCAAAAATAAATAATATAAAATTAAATTTAAATTTGAATTATAATTAAAAATATATTTTTTGAAAAAATATATAATGAAATTTTGAAAATTATAAATATGCAAATTAGGAGGAGTGAGTTGGGCGTTGCTTTGCTGCTCTTTGCTTCCACTCGCTGCTGCAGATCTCAGAGCTTACCTCCACGACCGGCGATGGAGAGGGAGATGAGCTTCTGCACGTCGAATGTCGCCGGATCCGTCGCAAAGCTCGCGTCTTTGGTTCTTCACTTCTTCCCTTCCTGCTCTTCCTGGTCTTGTCCTCTCTGACTCCTTCCACAGGTCAGTTCCCGGCTCTCTTCTTCTCTACCTTTGATTTTTGATTTTTTATTTAGGTTAAAGATTCAATTTTACTGCGTGTTTGCAAAAATCTGACTGCGTTCTCTCATTGGTTGGGGCATTGGAAGCCGATTTGAGCCGCTTTACTTTACTCGAGTTTACTGCTCCTCGCTTAGCTGAAATTTGCTGTAGTAGATGTAAAATGGAGATGTTTTGTTAATCTGATTGAAATTGTGATTATTGCAAGTTTTGATTTGATTTTCTTTGTCCCTATCGAGAACAATGGGCTCGATACTGTTAAAATATACTTCCTGTTCCAGTCTCACTTTCCAAATACACATATTCCATGCAATCAGACTCAGCAACATTACTATGCTGGTTCTGATCGATGATTAAGAGAAGAACAATATTGTTATATTTCTATATTCTTAAAGGAGGCCAACGTATCATGAAGAATGAAGTTTTATCTCGACTTGTCAGCTATGGTAGATGTCGAGAGAGTACATAATTGTTCACAAGAGACGTGAATTCTATAGTGATACCTTGAAAAAAATTGAATAATTAGCTGTTTTTACACTGAAGAAATCATTTAGATGATTGATCAGAATCTATTATGATGTATGTAATGATCTTTCTCCATTTCATTTTTTGCCTAGCAGAAGCTGATGCACTGGATCCAAATGGAAATATAACAATCAAGTGGGATGTTATGCAGTGGACTCCAGATGGTTATGTTGTAAGTACTAGTTGAAATTACTACCTTAATTTCCTGAAACTATATGCTTTATCACTTTGTGTACAGAATGATTTGCAACTGCAAAATATTGAAAGATTGAATTCTTTCAGGCTGTTGTGACAATGTTCAATTTCCAGCAATATCGTCACATCCAAGCACCTGGATGGACTCTTGGGTGGATGTGGCAAAAAAAGGAGGTCATTTGGTGTATGGTGGGAGCACAGACCACTGAGCAGGGTGATTGCTCGCGCTTTAAGGGAGGCAACCTTCCACATTGCTGCAAGAAAGATCCAACAGTTGTCGATCTCCTTCCTGGAACCCCTTACAATATGCAAATTGCCAATTGCTGCAAAGGAGGGGTGATTAACTCATGGGTTCAGGATCCAGCCAATGCTGCAAGTTCATTCCAGATCAGTGTTGGTTCATCAGGAACCACCAACAAGACCGTTCGTGTGCCCAAAAACTTCACCCTAAAGGCTCCAGCACCAGGGTACACATGTGGGATAGCCAAGATTGTAAAGCCTACTAAGTTTGTTACACAAGATGGAAGGAGAACAACCCAAGCTCAGAGTAAGTTATCAAAGATCAATTGCAAAATAAGTTTGGAATGTTGACCTGCAAATTCTTGTGGATATATATTGACACTACTCTGACCAAATCTATGCTGATGTGTGTTTTTTCCAATTTTTAACTGCAGTGGCATGGAATGTTACATGTACATACTCTCTCAGTTTCTCGCTCAGAAGACTCCTACCTGTTGTGTATCACTTTCATCTTTCTATAATGATACTATTGCTAACTGTCCTACATGTACATGTGGGTGCCAGAACAATGCAACTCAACCTGGGAGCTGCTTAGAGTGAGTTCAAATGCAATTTGTTGATTCCCTTACAACAAAATTCCAATTTGTCCATCAATGATGTGCTGGTTTTTCCATTGCAGAGCTGATTCACCTTATTTAGCCTCTGTGGTTAATGGTCCTAACAAAAACAGCTACACACCTTTGGTGCAATGCACAACACATATGTGCCCTATAAGAGTTCACTGGCATGTGAAACTTAACTATAAGGATTATTGGCGAGTGAAGATTGCAATAACAAATTTCAACTATCAGATGAACTATACACAGTGGAACCTTGTTATCCAGCACCCTAACTTTGACAATATCACTACAAATTTTAGCTACAATTACAAATCATTGACCCCATATGGAGGCATAAGTAAGTTTCTAAGATTCATCTTTATGTTTCCAGAATAATTGTTTAAGGATTTGCTTTTTTAGCCCCCATGGAGTGAATAATAGGATATTTGTCCCCCCTCATTGAATTTTACATGGTCACCTAAGAAATTGCAATGTATTATCTAATTACATATGTTTTTATCTGATTAATGGACTCCTAAGGATATAGAAAAAGATAGGTGATTCTTGAAGCTCTTTAATTTGTAGTCACAATCTGGATTGTTTTTGATATGACAGATGATACTGCAATGGTTTGGGGTGTTAAATTCTACAATGACTTCCTCATGGAAGCTGGACCTTATGGAAATGTACAGTCTGAACTTTTATTCAGAAAGGTTCCATCAACATTTACCTTCCATCAAGGTTGGGCTTTCCCACGTCGAATCTACTTCAATGGCGACAATTGCGTCATGCCTCCTCCAGATTCATATCCGTGGTTACCTAATGCTACCTCACAGTTGAAGAGCACATTGTTGAAATTCCTTTTTGCTGCTTTGACTTGGTTGCTAATCGATGTCTAGTAAGAAATCTGAGTCTGTGAAATTTTGCGTGTTCTTGCACAAAGCTTCTGCAAATGGATTCTGGTTTCAAGTTTCAACATTAAGAAGGATCTGAGGTTTTCAGAAGAAGCATCAGGTTTGTGAACTAAAAGTCATCATCCATAAGGATTCTGTTCTTTAGCTTTAGCTTCAATTTCTAGCTGCATATGGAGCAAAATGTGTAGATTGTGCCATCTATGGTTTATTAAAATGTTCAGTTAACTTATCAGGAATCTCAATAAGGTATTGAGTTCAAAGGACCATGTAGAAAGATGACTGAATTCAAGATCAATGTCAATGTCAGTACACAATACACATCATTATCAGTATCAATACACATCATCAAGATCAATGTCAATACACAATACAATACACATCATCATCAGACATCAATGTCAGTACACAATACACATCATCAGAGATCAATATCAGTGCATAATACATATCAGAGATCAAATTCGTCGCCCAACAAAATTTGATTCAGTTCTTCTTCCCAGCTACCCAAATCGCTTGCTTGGTCTTGCTGAAGTTGCATCCACGACCACAGGGCATTCTCATGGCCTACAGCGTCATCCGGAGTGGTACAGATTTCTTCCTCAACCTGAACCAACGAGGCAAGAACCTGGTCGCAGAACGCCTGGTTCACGTCACAATCACCGGTAATGGCCGAAGGAGGAGACGGTGCATAGATGCATTCAGGTAACAGGTCTGGTGAGATCGTCGCCGAGGTTGGCAGCCAATCACACGCCCTCTTAGGCGGCGGCGGTGCAGAGGTGCATTCAGAAAACAGAGCAGCGGAAGCGGCGGCGGCCTCATGTGAACGCTTCTTGATCTTGCTGCCGCTTGCCGCCCTGTTCTTGATGTGGCAGAGGACTTGGGTCTGGAAGACGCCGCCGACGGAGTACAGTTCGTATTCGTGCATTATCCAACCTGAGTTTTTTTTCTTGCCGTCGTTGAAAGACAAGCTGCTCTTGCGACCCACGGCGATCTCCCGTCCATCGTCATCCAGCACGGTCACAAATTCTTCTTTCTTACTGTACAGGGTCCAAGTCCCTGTTCCAGCCCTTCGATCCACCCTGGTTCCGACAGAGTTCTTGCGCTTTCTCACGGTAAAAAAGTAAGCTTCTTGATCGTCCTTCCTCAGAAGATTCCAAGGTTCAGTGCCGTACACGTCGGCTTCGACGACAGCCGTGGACGGGACGAGTTCTCCGGCCACTTTATTGGCCAGATAATCCAGAATAAGCTCTTCATCAGTGGGGAGGAAACGGTAGCCGATCGGAACCACCGTCGTCGCCGTCGCCGTCGCCCTTCCGCTCGCCATTCCGCCTCGCGTCGTCGCTTCGTCGGTCGGAATAATGCGCCGGCTTTCACTGTGTGTTTATATATAAAGATGGTCCGGGCCGCCGGGCCCGGCCCGGACCGTAATCGACGCCATGTATCAATGAGCCGGACCACGGACGATGCCTAATGGGCCGACCCAACCCATCACGGCTGACACATGGGCCCATCAATTTTTCTCTAATGATAACTTTATTTAAAATAAATAAATTTAATCCCGCATATTAGCTACTAAAATATTAGTAAGCTTCATAGGTCTTGAGGCAATGGTGCCGCGGTAGGATATCTAGATTGTCACCCAGACATCCGCGGTTCGATCTCCAACTACGACATATTTGTAGGAATTTTTCTCCAAATGAACACTTGCATAATTTATCCTGATGACTGGTGAAAAATTTCCATGGATCGGGCTGGTCACCCCAAAGATAATCAATAAGGCTAACAATTTGTAAGAACAAATAATTGTAAGAGCAAATTAAATAAATTTAAATTCATGAAAGAATTGTAAACTCCACTCGAATAAATTAAAATTCAAATTGTATATAATTAATTAATTATATCCGTAAATAATACCTCTAAAGTGGAATAATTTTCTTTAAAAAAAATAACAATGTTAAAATAATTTATTTGAGGTTTTAACATGTTTTTCTTACACACCTACAGCGTTTAGATAACTCTGAACAAAATCGTAATAAGGACCCAGAAGTTACATTTGGACATCAAGAAGGAAAAACAAACTTTAACTTGGATTCTGGAAAAATTCTACATATATATTTCATTGGAGATGTTACATACTAAAATATTCAGTTGAGTTCGGGAGCTGTTTGACAAATAGATATACGGAAACTTAATTAGCAAAGAACACTCATCAATATTTAGGATTCAAGCTCACTTTCAGGGTTCTTGGAACAGGTTCCAGTTCTTATGCTTGCTTTCAATCTGCCTGCCTGCTTTAGCTTTAGGTCCCCAATGCTTCTCAGGGTTGGGAACAAAACGTGGCTCTTTCTTTGTTGGAGATCTTCCAGTCAGACAGGCAAAATTTGCCTGCAAAGACAAGAGAGTTCAATAATCAAGCCGATTAAAAATGGATACGAAGCGCAAATACAAGCAGACCATGGGCAATGCTGGTGTCCTATGTATTTGTTTGCAGTTAACTGATAGCGTTGACGTTAAGAGTTTCGACATGAAAAGGAAACCTACTTTATACTTGTCGGAAAATAACTTCAGCTACAATGAACTACAAGAGCACTAAGTAACCGGAAACTAACAGAATAGCACCTTGGTTTGAGAACAAAACATACCTGCAGCATTGGTTCCTTGGAAAGAATCCCACTGCTTGATTTACTCCTACATAGAGTTTCTACCTGATGAGTCTTCACCTTCAAAAAAGAGATACACAAGTTAATAGATGGAAGAATAAATGAAACAAGTCAATCTGCAATTAGAAAGATCACAGAAACATATAAAATTATGTCATGATCACATTATGTATTCAAGAGAATGAAAACTAAGTACCCAGCATCGCAATATATCCCAAATAACATGCATTGGGGCATCCGTTTTTAACGCTACTGGATCCACATGGCTTCCAGAGAAACGATAGCCAGCATTTATCAAAGCAGAACGCATCATGAGAATAGATGGTGGGGTACACTTGAGAGTGGCACATAAGCTATGTAGATTGACAAAGAGAGGAGCATCAGGCAATTCCTGCACATACAAATCATGTCAGATGAGGGCATCTGCTCAAGAGGATGTGAAAGTCAATCGATTTTGTATCATTCATTAGACAACGCAATGCAAGACACCATAATGCCATAAATCAGGAACAATCAACCAATTTTGGTAAAGGACATTTTCTGTCAGCATAAATACAGAATCATCTATTTAAAATTTAGTTCTGGAATGAAAATCTCCTTGAAGATATTTATCACATGGCATAACAATGCTTCCATATGCAAATTTTCACTCTTTGTTGTCAAATTGAAAACCCTGTTTTGTGGATACAACATGCAATGTATTTATTTTATTCAATTTGTTTTTTTGGTAATGAAAATTACAATCATTAGTTTCTCAAAAGTCTGATAAACCTAATTTTAAATTTGAATTCACAGGGCTAGTGAGCCATGAAAATTATGAATACCTCCGAACATTAGAGATTTTGCGGCCATGTTTCTTTAACACGCCATCCATAGTGAAGGAATAAGGAAGCAACCACAAAAGGTGGAAGTGGTTTTATCTTAGCAGTGATCTACAGAGATTGGGAACTTCCTGGGAATAGCCAATCATTATCAAAGAATTATTGAAGATTTGTGGAGGATTTCTTGAAGATCACTACGCTTTTGACTCGTCTCACCCAGAAGAATGTCAAATTTATTAGGGCAACAAGTGCAAATAAAGTTTTCAAAAACTTAAGAAACTAGACTGAGATCTAACTCTGATCCGATGAAGCCCTCTGGTGCAGAAGGCTATGTGATGGATATTGATGCTTCAACTCATGTGCTTGGTTGAGTCTTATTGCTACACAATAAACAAGTTGCTTATGCTTCTGATCAACTAAAGGTTCGTGAGCAAAATAACCCCACCAATGGCTTAGAGCTTGTAGCAATAATCTTTGCTCTAAACATATGGAGACATTACGATAGACATTTTAAATTCACCAACCAAAACACAAAATTCTCAAATGTGTCTTTACTTAGAATCAACTAAATATGGGGCAAAGAATGTTGTTGGATTGTCTCATGTTTTGTGATTGAAGAATTAATTATCATACAGGTAAAGTTAATGTTGTTGCAAATGCCACTAGTTGAAAACCCACAGGTTATTCAGCTCACCTCCTACTTTGTAAATCTTTCTTGATCCAGAATGTATTCAACTTGGAACTAGAGACAAAAAGAGAGACACAATATGAACTTCTTGCTAATGGTAGTTAATTCTCCTTTAATTGAACATATTAAATAATCACAGAAAGAGGAAACTTTCATCCAAGCTTGAATGAGTAATACGCCTAGCTTGGTGTGAACTAGATTTAGTCATGTACAGTAAATATATAGAACCATAACACATTTATCTCAAAATCATAAGGATTCGATGATACCTCTAATACAGCTGTAAGTACAGATAAAATCTTTCTTTGCGAAGGATACTTTTCTTTCGTAGATTTAACATTTTCTAACATGGAGGTCACCCATTCTTGGTCGTGGATGGGAGCAGACCACATAGGTCCACCCATTGTAAATTTACCCCCACAATCTGTGCATTCTTGAGGAACAACTGGACCAGAATTTGGAGCATAGTTTACTCTGTTATTCTGAATGAGAGACAAGAGAACAATCTCAAAGGTGCATTAACATGAAGATCTTGAAAATATAAATTACCAACAATTATCATATTCAAAGCTATACAAAAATAATCAGCTGTGAAGATACCTTCATAATTTCCCTCCCCAACCTTTGTAAATGAAAAGAATCACAACCGCAGCACTGATAGATGTAAGAGAGTTTAAGAGGTGTAGTGTGCATTGCACTAGCAGACCTGAATACGCAGAAAAAGTAACACATCTAAACAGTTTCAATAACTTTCTAAAAGAATAATAAAGACAAGTATAAGATAGAACTAACACCCTAAAATACATCAGAACTAACATTCTAAAATATGTCAGCTCATAGAAAAAGGAAGACAGACGTGAATACGCGCACAAACACTCGTATATAAAAATCCATCTGAACAGAGAGAACAGGAACAATGTAGCGCTTGTAACGGTTTGCATGGCTCTACATTGCAAAAGCATGAAAAGAATTAAATCTCAGACAGTATATTGTTTAGGGCAAAAGAAAACTATAATAACTGATAAATACACCTCAATGCTGGCAAGAAGGATCCTCAATGCCATCTCATGGCAATAATTTGCTCTCGTAGGGTAGGAACCATACCTGTCACCCGCAGCTACATATATAGTTAGGTGAAACAGGTAGTTCCTAGTTTGGAAATCATCAACAAGAACTTACCTCGAATAGCAGGCTGCCGTACAACCACCACAAAGAACTGGCATATCTGTAGCTGAGCACATCAGTAGTCCGCCATCAGCAATTGACTGAATAGCTGAGTCCAAGAAAGTAGAGGGTGATCCATAAGGATCGATATCTATCTGATAAAAAGAAAATAAGGTAAAATTTAAGAATCAACACATTAAGTACATTCCAAAATCAGAAGATAGAAAAACATCTGTTGTCACAGATGCTGTTATAGAAAAATCTAAATTACTTTTCTTCCTCATTGCTAAAATTTTTGGTACAGGTTTGAATCTGATCAGCTAATCAGCTTTCCTGTGTTTGAATCTTTCAGATGTTAGTATTGAAATAAATAGAGACATAACAGATTAAGACAGTCCATGTGTTGAGCTTCAGTCAATCCAATGTTTTCATAGTGATGTTTATTATTGTTTTTACTTGTTTATCTTGCTTTGTCCATCGATTATTAGAAAGTCCAAAGGTATTATATGTGCCCCATCAATTATTGGAAAGTCCAAGGTATTTTACTTGGGCCTTGGCAAGTTTGATATCCTAATATTATAAGTGAGAGTTCTATTAAACAAGTCAGGTACATATAACCAACATATCAAACTTGCCAAGGACTAAATTCATTTCAATTACTGATGTTGAATTATAAGGCTTTCTTAACTTTTAATATAAAATGAAGGTTACCTCTTGTGTTCACCTAGATTCCTGGGCGGCTCATAGATGCCATGGTAGTCTGGATCATGCTTCCCTCTCCTGGTTCAGGGAATTGGAAGCACAATGCAGGGTTAGTGGCCTTTATGTCAACGATCAGGAATGAGAAAGTAAAGCATAGTCTATATATGATGAATAAATCAAAACTTTGACTGTGAAAGACTGCCACCCTGATGACTCAAATTGATTTTCAAAGAGGCTTCGCTTAGAGAGATTCCAAAAAATTCTGTCCAATTCAATCTATCAGCAATGGAACAACATCTTCCTGGACTATCATCAATCCTATTCGAGATATTTGGATTGTTATGTGAAATTTTGAATAATGTTATATTAGTAGAAAAATTAGTTGACCAGTTTGCTCCTGTCAACAGATTCAAACAGACATGGGCTAATCAACTAATTGTATGGGATAAGCACTTTTTGACCACAGAGCTTTTGCGTAATGGGTCAATGTTTCATGATCATGCATAGTTTTTGCCAAATAATACAAATTAACATATGATATCAGTAACACGTGATATCATATAGATATTTTAGGGTCAATTGAAATTTTTTGTCTGTACTTTGAATTTCTTGACAGATTTAGCCACGAAATTTAGCTTATGCTTTATGATGATGAAATAAAAGCATATGTAGCCAGATGCCTTTTTAAAAAAAAAAAAAATCTATTAATGAGCCTAGGTGTTGTATCAAATAGAATTTAAGCCAAGAAAACAAATTCTCAACTTATTAAAATTTCACTAAACCCAGCCTTAAATCAAATCCAATTTAAAGCAAAAAAAAACTCATTTATTAACTAAAAAACTAACTTATTGGCTTAAGTTATGGCAAATTAATCGAAATTCAAGCTGGCACGACCACCTAGACTCAGTAACAAAAGTGCTTATAAAAAGTTAATACTTAGCTAGACATGTTACCATTTCATAAAGTATAAGCTATATTTGTTAATCTTGGAAGATGTGGTTAAACTCATTGAAAAGTTCTAGATACAAGCTAAATTTATCCATTGCCCCTAATTTTTAGGATGATTTGGACCACATGGTGATCCTTTTTACTGACTTCATTATCTACTGCAATAACAATGTAAGTGCATTGCAAAAAATAGACAAAATAGGGAGACTATCTCATTTGAAGTTGCTGAGAGAGCTGCCTATGTCTCTTCATTGCTAATCTGACTATGATAACTGAGAGAAATTTTCACTCTTAATCCAACAAGGTGAAGTTTTTTAGCTCTCCCTAATTTGAATATTCCTTAATACATTCCAGAACTTCTTATTAGTTTTCCTTTCATTGAAGGAATAGTGTACCAAGCTAAACATGAAGGGCAGACTATTGGTGTGCTTTTCCTCATTAACTTTGCTAGATAAAAACATTAAAAGTATGTACCAAGTTGCCTTGAGTTACCTATCCATATCTCAACCTACTAAAGGACTTACCTAAGGATATGTAATGGCTGGTTACATCTCACAGACGGTGAAAGAGGGTACAACATTCACAACAGGAGGTCCCCTACGTATAAAATTCCTTTGCTATGGAAAAGTTTGATTGGACTAAAGCAGAACCGTAAAGGAAGAGAAAGCCAACTTGGATGTCATACAAAAAACTACTTGACAGACATTCTCCAGATCAGTCAAAGATTCTATATCAGAATAAAAGAAAAGGAATATGAGTCAAGAGAAGTGGCAGAAATCATTAAATATCTTCATTAACTTAAGTACGAAACTATGTAAATGCAAATCGTAATTACCACATCAAACTCTTTTGGATGGTTGAGCATATAAACTCTAGCATCAGCCAAATGAGTTTCCACCTTCGATGATGCTTGAGAACCATTAAGCTGTATATTCCTTTTGCAAGCTTCAATACATTCTGCAACAAAGCATGCTATGAGTCTATGTGTTAACAGCCACCTTTAGGCATAGCCTAAAAAGCTGACCAACTGGAATAATAGCATTAGGAGATAAGAAAAAAAAATACTTGGATCATAGTCGACAGCAACAACTTTGGCGATGCCATCTATTTCACATGCATATCTCAAAGATCGTAATCCTGAAGCAGCTAAAGCCTGGAAATTCATTGAAAAAATAAATTAGATACAAACCTGCAGTACATAAAAAATATATACTTGTGGCTAACCACAAGCTTGTATAATTATTTATTTTCATAAGTTAAATCAATATGGACCACAGCAGCAAAGCATAATATTGTTAATGTATGATAGAATAGATACAAGATTTCTGAAGACGAACCTCAAGAACCCTAGGTGCCTTGAGTTCTTGGACCTTGGAAGTGGTCTCCTGTGTTAGCTTAACAATGTTCTTAGTACCATTCTCATGCTTCATTTTGCAAACTCCATCAGATAAAGAACCAGAAGATCTCTCTTGAATTATATCTGATGGTGACCACATTTTCTTGCTCCAGACAGCAGCATGTTCTTCCTTGCGTTTTGAAATAAAAGCCCTTAAAACAGCAATTGACATGTCTCTGTTATGAACCTAATATTATGATATTTCACTTTGGTTAGCAAAAGAACATCCATATGCTAATCTCCTACACAATAAATTTCATTTTTGACACTTCCTTTGGGATAAAAGATGAATAAGAATAATTTAAAAGAGTACATATGTAGCAGAGGTATATAAAGTGGAGGAAGAACAAGGGGTTGAAAAGATCAATTGAGACAACAAGCTCAAGTAAGGAATAACACACTTGACAATAAGATAACACTAACGGATAGACTAACTAAATAACACGAATGTCTACTAAACAATAAAATGAACAAATTAGGACTCTACTAACTCAACTAGAAAACTATGGAGGACAAGTTAAATGTTAGTAAATCAGAATCAGCATCCAGATTTTCAATATAATAGCAAGTAGCTTGTGCCAAATAATTCTAGCATCGTCCTAGTTCTACCATTCGAGTGGTAAATGTGCAGCTGCTGAAATAACATCGGAAGCTGGAACCATGAGCTCCAGCTTGATTTAAACAAAAGCATTTTGAGGTATTGATACACAAGATACACCGGTCATGTTCGAGCCTTACTTGTCTGAGATGAAAAAAGTGTGCTGGACAATTAACAAGAGAATTCAACAGAATCATCAACCGTAAGGAATGAGGAAAAAAAAATCCGATTTTACAATTCGGAGACAAAAAGATATCCAATTAATGCTAATGAATAAAAAATAACTAAGTAGGTTCCCTGTCAACAGACAACAGGTGCAAAGGAACAAGAGCTAATCTTTACGATTTGAAAATGTAAAAAGAACCTATAACGAAGTCAACTTGAATTTACGAAACCTGGGCCTTGTTGTAGAAGACGCTGTTGTTGGAATCTAAGAGGATCTTCACCTCTCCTTCCTTGATAAGGGTGCAATCTCGAAGCTTCTCTCCCACATCGTCGATATCGATTCCGAGGACCGAATACGGAGACGAGGAGAAAGAAAAGTGCGCATTTGGTAGGATCCGTGGCACTTTCACGAATCCCTTAATCAAGGACCGCATCGCGCCCAAATCGCCGCATGCAAACCGTCACTGTGACCGCGAAAACGAGTGATTCCCTCGCTACAACATAAACCCTAATTCAAACCCTGAATTGAATTTTGACGGTTTGTGTGTCGATGGGCCGGCCCACGGACGATGCCTAATGGGCCGACCCAACCCAGCACGGCTGACACATGGGCCCATCAATTTTTCTCTAATTATAATTTTATTTAAAATAAATAAATTTAATGCCGCATATTAGCACCTAAAATATCAGTAAGCTTCAGAGATATAAGAATGCAGTGTTCGTTAAGTTATTTAATACAACAAAAACCTCCTTTCATTCCAAAACTACATCCTAACATCAAAGTCCTACAATTTCATTCCTGTTTGATACAAATACCAAAGTTTCAAGCAATACCAGAAGCTCCTTTTGCAATAGCTTAAGGAAGAACAATGAACATTCTGTAACCATTACACCATTTCTATTTCTATTTCTGTTTCTCCACAGCTTCCTGTTTACTGCTATCTGCTCTGTTTTGGATGTCTGAAATTTTTGATTGATCACAATTCACATCTCTGTTTTTCTCTTGGGTTGTCAGTGAATTGCCAGCTTGGGTTCTTTCTGCTCCATCAGTTTGTTCTCCAAGTTTGGCTTTTCCTCCCTTTGAGTTTGCATCTTTGTTGAATTCATTTCTTCATGAATGACAGAAGTTTGATTTTGTGACACTATAGAATTAGTTGGATCCAAATTCACTGTCAGGTTAGCTGGAGATGCAACCAACTCTACAGATACAGTAGTAGAGTTCTTCTGGAAATAGATCTTGTGCTTGGAAAAATATGTGGAATTTGCTACCAATTCACCTGCATCTGTTGATTGTGAATCTTTGATGTCGAGTGGTTGACCCTCATTTTTGGATTCAACTGTTGTCCTGTTTTGGAAGGAGGTAATGTCTGGGATTGGAGTTCCAACTTTGGTTGAAATTGTGTCATTATCAGCTGTTGAACTTCCTTGGCGATTAATGCTTGAATTTTCTTCCTTTGTAACATCTGATTCATTTCTGTTGAAGTTCTTCGTTGCTCCATGTGATTCAGAATCTGGCTTCCCTTTCAGAATCTCTTGGTATCCTTCAGGTACGTCTCTAATCTCTCCATCTTTCTTCTTCTTATCGTCTGGTTCATTTCCGTCGAGGTTCTTCATCAATGCACCATTTTCAGATTCTGATTCATTCGGTTGGATCACATGAGCTACGGCACTAGATGCATCATCGGCCTTGAAGCTTCTTTCTCCTGACGCCTGAGAGGCTTCTTGGACGGTATGAGCTACTTCGCTAGATACATCGTCTTCTTTAAAACTTATTTCCCGAGCTTTATGAACTGCCCCATCATCGTCATCCTCGAGTTCCTCGTTGGATCCACCTCCATCCTCGATTTCTCCCTGCCTGATTCCATGTCCTGCCTTCATAGCACCATTCTTCCCCTCTTCAGCTATGTGAGGCAGATCCTTCCGGCCAAATACTCTAATGTCGAACAGCCTTCCACCACCCTTTGCATTCGTCTCTTTGAACGTTTCCTTCTTGTCATGTGAGTGCTTCATCTGATAGGCCAGCCAGATGCAGACGGCGATCAGAAGACATATCTGAAGGACATTTTTCATTTTGAGCCCCGCTTTCCCTCTCTGGTTCCTATTGGACGCCTGCCTCAACATGGAGAGCCTCCTCGAGAGATCCGTCAATCTTGCAGTGCCTGTGCACAGGTACAGAAGAGGATATTAAGACCAACCCATGCATCTGATCTCTTCAAACAAAACAGGATCCTAATCGTCTTGGTCAACTTCCAGATTCCTTTTCCCTTCTTCAACGACAATCCTCTCCAGATTTCATCATTTCAGGGTAGAATCGATCCCATTGGATTTTAAGGAAGAAAGGAGGAACATTTACATGAAATAAAAATGCATTCTTTAAACTGAGAAAGAAATTTGCCAACAATATCGATGAACGAGCAGGAAAAAAGCACTCACGAAGCTCCAAGACCCCTCGAAACCAGATGAAATCCCACCTTACTACATAACAACGCAAGGAGAGGGAAAACATACCTCAAGTAGAGATCTCAGACCTCCTTATTCCTCTGATCTCCGCTGCTGCGGAGGACGGGCAGGGCGACGGAAGACTCGATGAGCGTTGCTCCAGTCAAAATGGCGAGCCACAAGGCGATAGATAATCTTCTTTTCCTCTTTAAGGGCGTTTGGAATTCAAATTTCTGCCTTGGATCAGATCTAGAAAAAGGAAAACGCAAGAACAATGGAAGAGAAGTGGATCAGCTAGTGCTTTAAGCTGTGCCTGTGTTGTTTCACATTTGATTTATTTTTTTATTTATCCTCTTATAAATTTTAAAAATAATCGAAAGATAAGTTTATTTATTATTGAATGTACATTTTAAAATTATTTTTAAAATAAATATATAAGAAATATAAGGAAATGGACTATTTAACTCTCTAAGATATACAAATAAAATATAAAATTAAAACAATAATGTAATTTAGGATTTTTACTTAAATATTAAAAATATCTTTTAATTTATGAAATATTTAACAATGTATACAAATTTAAACTTAAATTTATTTTAAAAATAACACAGTGACATAAATAATTGCAAGAACAAATTAAATAAATTTAAATTCATGAAAGAATTGTTTAATTTGGTCTAATAATAACAAAAAATAACAATGTTAAAATGTATTTTACTGTCAAACTATTCAATATTCTTTTATGCACAATTCAAGAGATAATTTAAGAAAATAAAAATAAATATTTTATCATAGAATAAAAGTGTTTTATGGTAAAAAAAATAAAGTAATGGTACTTTAACCATAATAAAATAAAATAAAAATTTAAGAAACAATTAAACCTAGCTACAAAACCTCAATCATCAATACTTTAATCAACAACAAAAAAAACCTTTAATTCCTTAATTAGGAATAAATCAGGACACTTTAATAATATGAGACTAATATTTTAAAAGTTGATTTTCCATATATGATAAATCATGTCATTTTAAAACTCATCTACCTCCAAAATTAATCTATTAAAATATTAATATTTAAAAATTATCTTATTATACTTAAAAACATATTTTAATTTAAATTATATAACAAAAATAATATAATTAAATCCATCAAATTGAATAAAAATCAAGCATGAAAAATCTAGGATATCAATTACATATTAGGGGAAAAAACGTTTGCTTTTAGAATTAATCGTTTGAAATCCAAACATCTAAATTATAAAAAAAAGTTTGGAAGGATGTAAGTTTCAAAAATCCAAGAAAATCACTTATATTACATTTTAACACTGTACCACAATATTTAAAATATGTCTTAAAGTGTTCAACAAATATGTGTTTATTACTTCAAAGTTTACCTTATTATGCTTTAAGGAAAACATATTTTAATTTAAATTAGCTAATAAAAAAGAATATAATTATTTCCATCAAACTAAATAAAAAACAAACTAATTAAAATAAAATTATATTTATTTATGTTCGATTTTTAATTGAAATAATGGAGATATTCTTTATTTACCTTCTATTTCCATCTTTAAATTTTTTAAAAAATTATTTCTCTCTCTCTCTGTAAGAGAATCACACAAACAAAACAAAAGGTTAGAATAGTAATTGCCGGGTAGGCATGGGGCCAGCTCGAGTCTAGTGCCATCAAATCCGTCCATTGTCTGGTCAGGTCAGGTCAGGGCGTGAGACTTGGCGAACGGGTTAATAATTCGCGACGGATCTCCACGCCCTCAATTGCCAGCTTGGCAGCATCATCGTCAGTCGTCACCACCCACCGCGAACGCTCCGCCGCGAGCCAAAAACCCTCCTCTCCATCCAGCCCCCTTCCTGGCTTGCCCTAGCCATGGCAGACCTCTGATCCGCCTCCGATCTCGCGACTCATGGCATCTTCCGCCGCGCCGATACGCTACGGCGGTGCTGCTTCCGTCGTCGGCACAGCCGACGCGCTCAACCGCATCCTCGCCGATCTCTGCACTCGGGGCACACCCAAGGTTCGTTTCCTCTACTTGCAGACCATGCTAGTTACAGGATTCCGTGTTCGTTTCCTCTACCTCCGGATCATACCAGTTACTCGATTCCTCATCTCCGCTTGATTTGGATTCGTTGTGTAGCAAGACAGGGATGCGTTGATTTTTTGCTTTTTAAAATTTTCTTTGATTGGATCGGACGTTGTAACACTGCGTTTCTTCTTGAACCCTATCGATTTGGAAGTTATAAAATCGAGCTTCTCCTTTCTAGGTTGTCGTGTCGACGGTTAGTAATTATACCGTCCAAAATGTCGTTGAAGGAATGCCTCTAGGGTTTGACTGCAAATAGAACCTGGAACTTTATTTGATGTGGTATTTATCCGTCAAATAATTATAGGAACGAAGTAGTTTCTGCTGGATGGCTTTTTAAATTAGCTTTGTAGTCGGTATGCACTATTGAGCGCTTTTTCTTGTTGCGTATAGGACGGTGCTACTGCTTCTCTAAAGAAACATGTCGAGGAAGCAGCCCGTGATCTCGGTGGAGAAACTTTTTCTCGGTGCATGGATCAGTTTTACGAGAGAATTGCTAGTCTTTTAGAAAGCAATGAAGTCGCTGACAATTTAGGTGCTTTACGAGCCATTAATGAATTGATAGATGTTTCATTGGGAGAAAGTGCTTCCAAAGTGTCAAAGCTCACTGCCTACATGCGAATGTTGTTTGAGGTAAAGCGTGATCCTGAAGTCTTAATTCTTGCCAGTGAAGTACTAGGTCACTTGGTGAAGTCTGGAGGAGCAATGACGGCAGACGAAGTGGAGCGACAGGTTGGATTTTTTTTTCTTTCTTCTATTTTTGTTTTTGTATTTTAGCATTTGCAACATGTATATCTGTCTTTATTGACAATTTTTTCTTCATTTTCAGATAAAAAATGCCTTCGGTTGGCTACATGGTGAAAGAATTGAATATCGTCGGTTTGCTGCTGTCCTAATTCTCAAAGTAATCATTGTTATACCTGATAGTTCTATTTGTCACTGAACCAAACAAAATATCCTTTTTTTAAAATATTTTTTTTACAAAGAAATTCTATGTAGATCAGGGAATGAGGATAAACTCACTGATATAGATAAGTAATCTTTGAATATATATATTTCAATCTATATATTATTTAGTCCCAGCACATATTTTACATTGCAATTTGTAACAAGTAGTTTGTATATGATAGTTCAGTGGCAGGATAAAGTCCAGATAATCCCAAAAGTTGCCACCTATGACTTCTTGTTGTACTTATCCTATGATTGTGATCTATTACTTCCAAAGTCGTCATATTCATATCCAAGAAAATAATTGTTTTGTTTAATGACAAAACTGTTCTTTAAATAGTTCTAAAATTATAATCGACAGAATGTCACATTTCTTAACAATTTTAACAAATAGACTTTCATTTTTCTTAATGAAAAGTTCTTGGTTCAACTACTATTATTGTTGATGTTTTCAATGCTGAAACTGTTCTTTAAGTAATTTTGAATTTACAATCAGCAGTAGATTCTTGAAAAGAAGGTCTTAACTCTATTATTCAAGCAGATCGTCTATGCTTTTGTGATTACACCCATCTTTCAGAGTGCTTTAACTTCTGATTTTCTTAGGAAATGGCTGAAAATGCATCCACTATGTTTAATGTTCATGTTCCGGAATTTGTGGATGCCATATGGGTTGCATTAAGGGATCCTACTTTGGCTATCAGGGAAAGAGCTGTGGAAGCTTTGAGGGCATGCCTTCGTGTTATTGAAACGCGTGAGACACGCTGGCGAGTGCAATGGTATGCTTAACATGTTTGACTTAAGGATTTTACCAAAGATGTGGCATCTTACATTTAATTTTTCCAAATTGTCTCATTTTGATCATTCTATCAAATAACAATGGCCTGGTAGGTTTTCATAAATGGCAAACTGCTTCTTTATGAATGCTTGCCTTTCCTTCCTGCTTCGTGTTTTTTTGATTGGCCTAAGTAAGCTCATAATGTACAACTTGTCTACATGATAGATCTACATTGTGTCTGTTCCAGCATTGACAAGAATTTGTCGTAAGCATATAATGATGTTTTAATTACACTTTTTTCATCGCAACTGATTAAAAAGCGGGTGCTATTAATGATGCTCTAACTTGTTTTATTTAAAATTTAAGATGATGTATACCATTTTTCTTTGACATGAAAAATATTTGGCTAGCATCAGCATTAACAGGCTTTGAATGTTTTGTTGAAGTTGTATTGCTAACTTAAAACATAGGTGGCAAACTTGGGCGATCCCAGTTTGTATCAGCCCAGTTTGATTGAAATCAACATATGTTTGATTCAATTTCTAGGGAGAATTCATTCATAATCGGTAAGCAAACTGAAATACTATGGGTTAACGAATAAAATATGTACAAATCATTTGGGTTTGGATGATTTCAGAAAGGTTTGATGGATCAGCCAAAATGGTGAAACACAGTGGAGACATGGAGTTCTTGCCACCAAAATGTGGAGCATCACAGTGAGGGAGGAGGATTGTGTCCGTTAGTTCGATTCTGCTGGTGCTTTTCTCTGATGGAGAAAGGTTGCCACATGGTCCGGATAGCTGAAGGATCAAGGTCGTGAGGTTTGGGTCGGGAATAGGGAATGGATGCAGATTAATTATTAGTAACTAAAATAATCATATATCTATGTTATTTGTTAAATTAGTATTACACTAATTAGTCATATCAATTATAACCAAATGATATTAATTAACATAGTCATATTAATTATAACTTATATTTATATCAAATCAGTCATGATCTGACAGATTAAACTTAGATGATTTTTTTTTCACATTGATATTCTTGTCATTTGGATAAGAGTATCCTGTTAATATCATATATATTATTGGTCATTAATACGGTTAAGTTAATTCGATCATCATCATTGTTTTCAATAATATGACTATTTTGATTATTAATAGTGACATGTATATTAATGGTTTTATGTTAGGATTATTGCTTAACAGTACATATATATTGCTAATTTTATGTCATGGTCATCATTATTTGTATAGCAATATCATGTTAATATCAGATATGTATTATTAGTTATGAATATGATTAGTTTAATTTGATTATACATTTTATACTAGCTAATATGCCTAATGATTACAAATTTTTATGGATACAGTGATTTAGTAATATGCCTAATATTTTATATAAGCAATTATGATAATCATATTATTAGTGTGATATTATAATTTCTAATAATAACTGAAATTAATTGAGCATGATTAACTAATTGTCCAATATCAATTTATTATTCTAAAATCATTACTGTTATTATTTTCTTATGGTTTCCATCCAATTGACTTTGCTAGAGATAAGACAACCATGTCTTAAAGTGGAGGACAAAGTAGTAGGACACACTCGAAATGTTGGCAACCTATGTTACTTGAACTTGGGCATGAATGTTGTATACATGTATGAAGCGGGTAATTGAAGTCACCAAGTATTGGACCTAGGAACACTATAAATTAGATGAGAGATTTAATGCATGCCACATTTCTTTTATCAGAATGTATCTAAGCTCAGAACATGTGTACATAATTAGAGCCATATATACCACACTACAAATTTGGATTGACATTGGCATATTTGCGCTTAAAGAGGTCTCCGATGGAACTAGACAAACAATTAGATATTTAGAAAATCTTATAGAGGCTGTCAAATATCCTCGTTCATGAGGAGTGATGAGAAACGTGAGATCATGTTTTCTGATCATGAGTGTGGTCTTGAACAAGAGTTCCATCATGTTGCAAAGTTATGATCTTCCTGTAGGGCTGATGCGCACTAGATGGGGATGAATAACGCTCGTCGTTCGTTCATTTTGTCAAATTAACTAGCAGTGGAACTAAACACAACACAGGGGACATGCATGTGGATTTTATTTGGTTCCTAACCTTCCAGGGTTAGTACTTCTAAAGTCTATGTACGGGAAGACGCTCGTCTACTAATAGTCTCATTTCCAGAACTCTTTTCGGAGGCAGAGAAATCCGTTTTACAGTCCAAAGTAATAATAAAAAGAATAAAGTACACGACAATAATAATTAAATCAAACTCTCGTGTAGGCCATTCTGGAAGTCTTGAGTGCAACACACTCTTCTTGGAGCTTCCTCGGTTGCATGAGTAGGATGACGTTTGCGTTCAAAAGCACCACAAGATGAAGAATTTTGAGTATCAGTGTTGTTCCTTATAGTGCACGTTGAGAGTCTTATAAAGACTCCTTCAGGTGCTTGGATCCCTTTCTGGGTGTCTCAGATCGATCTGATCTGGTTTTGTCGGTCTTTATCGAGGCCAATTCCACTTTATCCGGGCGCCTAAAACCAACCCTAGGCGCATGGACGGTCCGGGTACTCAGAGCATGATCCGGGCGCCTGGATCTAGTTAACTCAGGTTTGACTTGAGTTGATTCTGGGTTTGATTTGCTCCTCTTATGCTTCCTCAGTCTTGCATTCGGCTCTAGTTCCTGTAAGCTCAACATACAATAAACAAGCAACTTATTTGTAGTTTGTCTGACCTACTAAGCTTACTTAAGTCTTACCTTGTAGGTTTAACCTACTCAGCTTACTCGTGCCTAATTTCTTGTTAGGACTAGTCATTAGGTAGACTTTCTACCTGTCGAACATCCAGTCACCCTTGACCTGTTTTCATCTACCAAGCATCCGGTCACCTTTGATCTCCATGGATTTTCCCTTGCCTAACCTCCAGTTAGGATTTCCTTCCTCAGCTTCACTCATCAGGACTTTCTGTCCAGCCTCCAACCAGATTTTCCCCTGCCTAGCCTCTAACTAGGACTTCTCCTGCCTAGCTTCCAATTATGACTTTTTGCCCGATCCAATTGACTAGATGTTACGCCCCGAGAGACAGCTTTCCGAGAAATTTCGGCAGCATCTCCCCTGTAACAATTGACTTCCCTGGAATGCATACATGATATAATAAATCCATAACAGGCGATGGATATGTAATGACAGATAAAATAAACAAAATGACCCCCCCCCCCCCCCCCCCGGTTCTATACATCCACCTGCACCCAAAATGACCCACACGGTCACGGTCATCATCACATAAACTAACCAAGTATAAAAGTGCATGAAAAACAAGGTTCACATCCATAAGAATATCCAAGTCTCAATAAAACCAGAATGTCGAATCGTCAAACTGCAGGTACTCAAATAAAAAAACAATAAGATCTCCAGGGACTAGCAGTGCAGCTCTCCAGACGGCATCAACCTGAAACAGACATACGGGTAAACGGAGTGAGTTCAAACGAACTCAGCGGGTATCAAGTAGACATGTATCAAGTAGCTAGTAGACAGTAAAGGAATTACCGGTAGAAGAATGACAGGAATGAAAATCTGAACTCGTGTGTATATACACTCACCAGAACATGCTACGATATAATCATAGGTAACATGATCCCTAACAAATCCATACGATCCATGTATATACATATCCAACATATGCAGATAACCTGAATGCGACAATATTACCAAAGAATCCCTATATCATGCATAAGTACAAGAACATGTCCTGGTCACCCCTGCTACCCATCTGATCCTTACATACCCAAGTGAGGTCGCGTGGGTCCTCAATGATAAATGCCCGTCAGATCCATCACCGAGATGTGAGGTCGCGTGGGAACTATGCCCGTCAGATCCATCACACTCGAATGGTGAGGTCGCGTGGGAACTGAATATGCCCGTCAGATCCATCACCGATAGGTGAGGTCGCGTGGGAACTGAATATGCTTGTCAGATCCATCACCGATAGGTGAGGTCGCGTGGGAA
Source organism: Curcuma longa (assembly GCF_044706935.1). Taxonomy (NCBI): domain Eukaryota; kingdom Viridiplantae; phylum Streptophyta; class Magnoliopsida; order Zingiberales; family Zingiberaceae; genus Curcuma; species Curcuma longa. The sequence goes on along the minus strand of NC_133865.1, from coordinate 7,809,983 downwards.
CCTACTATGCTCGTCAGATCCATCACCGCTAGGTGAGGTCGCGTGGGAACTAAATATGCCCGTCAGATCCAGCACTGGTATGTGAGGTCGTATGGGTAGGGGTATAACCGCTGTGCACTCTGACGTCATCGCTAATGCGTGACCGAATGGACAGTATGCTGGCCAGCGTGTCATAATATAACATGAACTCTAACCCTAGTATAGGTAACCACCTACAATCCATCAGGCATACTACACTAGTACTACTGAGGTACGAAGTCATATGTCTAGCATGTGCATCAGAAAAGGTGATGTATAACAGGCAAGCAGTAGCATAAAGAATGTTTCACATGATATCCAGACAAAGGAATAACAATTAAATAATCAGATCATAGGTATCAAATAAAAATCTATATGAACTGGAAATATACTATCACTGGTAGCTAACAATCTCTACATGTCTAAGTACGACAAATCTAAAATAGACAAGTCAGAGACAAGATACCCGCCTTCCGAAAGTAGTAAGTGTCTGAAAAGAAAACCTCCGTGTATAACGGGATCCACCAATCACGATCCTGCAATTTCAAATGAATATCTTCTAAATACCATGTTATATTTAAATTTTTCCACAAACCGATTCTAACGTTAATCCATTAAATTAATTAGTCGATTATTAATTAAATCTCAAATCAGTTAATATTTTAATCAAATCATTAATTATCTAATTAACAGACCTTAATCTCATTTAATTAACTCTAACGTTAACCCTAGAAACCATACGCCAGAAATCCACTTATCAGGACATCAAATCTCAAACCCTATCATGAATCAATGTTGATAACGGTGAAATCTCAGCCAAACATCTTGGCTTCTATATGGGAGCCAAAGAGAAATTTCTAATAAAGGTAGTGGATTGTCCTTCTTCTGAAGTTCAACTTGAACATGCAATTAAATCTAAAAATTGTGGGGAACAACTTTTACTTTGATAATGGAAAGCTATAACTTTTTCTTAATCTCAAAACTATGCCACATAAATTAATAAAGCAGGTTCTTAACCGAAACTAGCACTCTCCCAAAGGAACCTAACAAATTTACCTAAATCAAAACTTGGTTTCCAATTTCTTCCTCACGGCAGCGGCAAAGGTTTCAGAAACCGGCTTCTTCTCCACGCAGCGCTCGTGTGGGAACGGAGAAGGCACGGCGGCGGCGGTGGCTGAGGAGGGAAGGAAGGTGGCAGTCTGCCGGGAGCGTCCTTCACAAGGAGATGGAGAGGGAGAGGGAGACGATGTCGAGCTTCCTCCCTGGTTGCCGGCGACACAGTGAAGGAGGAGAGGAGAGGCCGCGGCTTGGCGGAAGGAGGAGAAGAAGAGGAGGAGGAGCGGCGTCGGCTGCAGAGAGGGGAAAGAGTCGCGGGGTAAAAAGGAGGCTTAACGGATTCCTAATGGGTTTAGGGTTTTAAACCCGAAACCCATTAACTTTTTTTTTTTTACCGTATTTTACACTAGACTTCACTCATATTTAAACATCAGGTCCTGTTTGGATCAATCATTGGTCAAATTGATCAGACCTAGGTATATTGTTAAACATTGAAACCCTGGAGGTAGACTAGTGCTCCTTGCACCAACACTTCTTCCAATGTGAAGCTTTGAAGTTAGAGTCTTGCCGATCTCTATTTTTAAATATGATTGATTACCTTTACTAATTGTAAACTATTTTTGTTATATCTATTTCAATCTTTCATTTATGCCACATGTTATGCCATTTAAAATATTTCAAGTAGGCGCTATGTTGACTCCAATGAGTCATATCTCTTAAAGAAAATGTTATGTTGAGATTTCTCTTAATACGACCTCTTTTGTAAGGAAGGTCTCATGTTCCTCTATATTAGGGATGCCTGTTTTGTTACATCAACCTCTTTCCATATTTGTCGCAATGGTATGCACTTCGTATAGATAAGCTAGTGACCACATTTGACGTGGACCCATACCATTGTGCTTTATCAAAGGCAACATTCATAGCCGGTCCGAAGTTTTTGCCAAGCCTTTTCTTATCTATGTTGTAGTTTTCTTTAGAACTCTTAGAATTCCATCAATTCTAGTGTCACTTATCTTAATATTCTCATCTCACTTTATTGTTGTGTGTGTTCTAATTCTTGAGCTTCCTATGATTGCAATCATTGTTTCTTCCTGGGACATCCTCCTTTATATAAGCTATTATTTTTTTGGATGATCGATCATCTGGCACTTTGTCACATAAAATAAGTTTGCATTATAATTTTTCTATAAAATTTTAGTTATATAAAACTAAATTGAGATGGCTATCTAATGTAATTTTAGTTTAAGATGATATGTATTTAGGTGACTAATAAATGTTCCAGTTAGGTGATGTGAAATCATGACAAATACACACATTAATCGAATAAGAGGGAAACAAAAAATGGTTAGCAACAATAAACTTGGATAAAATTTATTCAAATATAGATAATAATATAATAGGGGATCGAGTCCAATGATATAGGCGGATCCATATAGCCGATCTCACTTAGTGGGATAAAGGCTTAATTGTTGTTGTATGTCTCCCAAAAGATCATTTTATATATTGGTCTATGTTGACTAAAACTTCTTTATTGTCTATCTCATATAGAGTTTTAATGAAAATTATATGAAGAATTCTATAAAGATAGGGTTATATCAATAATTAACTCTAAATCTATACCTTTTTTTTCCTTTTGTCATGGATGAATTCATTGAACACATACCAAGATACGTTACCATGGTGCATATTGTTTGTAGATGACATTGTTTTAGTCGATGAGATACATAAAGGAGTAAATATTAAGCTCGAATCTTGGCAGGAAATGTTGATAGCAAAAGATTTTAGGCTTAGTAAAATTAAAATTTATGGAATTTAAATTTAGGAGTATTAGATATAGCAACACAATTGTTAAGTTTGGAGATAACGAGTTACTTATAACTGAGAGTTTTAAGTATGTAGGATTGTTTTTGCAAAAGGATGGAGGGGTTGATAGAAATGTTTTACATAGGATACAAAGTATAATTGTAATGGAGGAAGGCGTCAATTGTTCTTTGTGATTGTAAGGAATCTCTAAAGGGCAGCCCGGTGCACGAAGCTCCCGCCATGCGGGGTCCAGGGAAAGGATCCATTGTACGCAGCCTTACCTTGCCTTTGGCAAGAGGCTGTTTCCACGATTTGAACCCGTGACCTTTAGGTCACATGGCAGCAACCTTACCGTTGCGCCAAGGCTCCCCTTAAGGAATCTCTAAAGTTTAAAAGAAAATTTTATAAAATGGTGGTTAGTCTTGCAATGTTATATGGAATTAAATATTGGGTTATAAAGTGAGCACATGAACAAAAGATGAGAGTTGCAGAGATAAGAATGTTAAAGTGAATGTGCAAACATACGAGGATCGACATGATAAGAAATGAGAACATTAGAGATAAAGTTAGAGTTGTGCCTATTGAAGAAAAAATTTGAGAGGCGCATTTAAGATGGTACAAACAACTACTTAAACATCTAATAAATGCTCCTGTTAGGTAATGTGACATCATGATAAATATGCACATTAATGGAGGAAAAGAGAGACCAAAGAGGACTTGATAAAATAGGATAAAATTCATTTAAATATAAATGAGGATATAATAGAGGAAGAAATCCAATGTCGTAAAAGGATCCATATAGTCAACCCCATTTAGTGGAGTAAAGACTTTGGTTATAGTAGAGGAAGAAATCCAACGTCGTTAGAGGATCCATATAACCAACCTCACTTAGTGGAATAAAAGCTTTGGTTGTTGATGTTGATGTTAATTGAAATTCCTCTTGCTAAATTCATGTCTTCTGTATGAACTAATACTTATTGCATATCGTTTGTGCTTTTGGCTAGTCTAGCTTGGAGTTATTGGTAATATTCATTGCTAATCTATCAATTCACATTCTTGTCAGCCTCCTTTAATCCTAATTAATATGTCATATTCCAGCAAATCAAAGTTTGATGCTAAATGAGAGTTTATTTCTGTCTGTTTCCTATAATCCTTCTTGGCAGCTTTAGCCTACCTGATCTTTTATGTTTTATAAGTTCTTATGATTTTTGAGTCCAACCCTTCAATTCTTTCCCAAGCATGTGACAACACCGGGATGGCATAGCTTAAACGAAGAACTACATGCAGGATAGACCTTTATGATATGCTTTCTTACTGGTAAAGGGTGATTGATTAATTATCTGGCTAAAACTCTCAACTCCTTTGGAAAATACCCTTGTATTGTGGATCATGAAGTGACAGTGTTGAAGCCAATGATTTATAGGCTTGTAAGTGATAAGGCACTTGATCTAGGATTCCTAACTCAGTTACCTTAACTCTTTGAGCTCAAATATTATGTTAGAAATTGAATTTCTTTACTTCTAACCACAAAAACCTAATACTTAAGGACTGAAGTTATACTTTCTTTGGGTTTCTTGCTGTTATACTTCTGAAATGTTTTTTTTCCTCTTATAGTTGCTTCTTCCCTTTCTATCATCAGGTATTATCGTATGTGTGAAGCTGCACAGGTGGGACTTGGTAAAAATGCTTCTGTTCATAGTATTCATGGCTCATTACTTGCAGTAGGTGAACTTTTAAGGTAACTTGCTTTTTTATGATTATTTGCTGTCTATTTTGTCTTCTGGATGTGATGAGTGTTGTGATATATTCTATTTTATTTGTGCATTTTATAGCTTGTTATTTGATTGAATGAATTACCTTTTGTTGAGTCCTAAGCAATTATTTTTCTTTACAATTTGGTATTGAACTTCTCTAACCCATCTTTCCTTTATCAATTTTGTCTCGTTCACCTGTGATGTGTGTGTCATTGCATGCCCCTGCATCTCATACATTTTCTTCTTATCTAAAATTATCTCTCTGATCTTGTCTATTGGAAGATATTAGTTGACACCCAAGAATACCTCACATGATAAGTCAACATCCAAGTCAACACCCACCTAACCATCTGCCGTGCCATAAAAAATCATTACTCTTTGATTCTCAACGTTATCTTGGAGTACATCTGCATTAACCAAGAGGTAGGATATCCTACCATTAGATTTTGAAATCCTCAACCGTGCATCCCTCCCCCTTCTATAATACTTTCATGCTACACTACCACTCTGGGCCTTGGTAAACCCTCCCCCACCCCTCTCCAAATGATCTAGCTCTTTGACTTTGTTCCCAAGATCCATCGTCGGTTGGTTTTGAGAGCTTCATGACAGATTACTCTATTAAACACGGATTGCAGAGTCTTGTATGTTGTTTGGTCTGATGAATGGAAATCCCTACCACAGAAAAGAAGTGACTCTTCCCACTGCTCTGTCACCATTGGTTCTTGTTATTGTGGTAAACCAATATATCAAAATACCAATCTTAGATCTTATTTCAATTGATCTGCCCACCTAACTACTCACTCCTTGCTTTTGTTTCTGTAGGTGCACAAACACACATGAAACAAGATTCTCCTTGCTTCGTGAAATCTCCTTCCTCTTTTCTCTAGTTAATAGAGTAGATATTGTTTTCCTTCTGACAATGTGTCATCTCTGTTACCTCCTCCATAAATGACACCATAGTCTTTTGAGTCATTGGTCTCTGTTAATTTCTGTTAAATTCAATGGCACCAATTATCTCCCTTGATCTAGAGCATTCCAGTTTCACATGGGTGCTCAATGGAAATTCATTAACCTTGATGTTGGTCTTCCTGAGGAAGATTATACTGCGAAATTAAGATTCTAAGTGGTATGAATCTGATTATGTGGCCCTCACCTAGTTTCTGAACAACCTTGTTCTGTTTGTTATCTCTACAGTGAAGTTTCATCTGAAGCATGCAGGAGTTTTTTGTGACAAACATACTTTGAGCAATTTGTTGTCTCTCAACATTACATCTATTTCTTTGAAATTTAAAATTTCACATCACAACAAGGTAAGATATCATCAATTCAAGGTACTACCCGAGTGGGAAATGGGATTTACTAGTTCAATATCAACCATTCTCTTCTGATCACATTACATGGTTGAAACAACATGGTGCTATCTTACAGGAAAGTTCTTATGTGACATTCATCCCTCTGTGTATACACTTGATGCTAGAGAGCATTTTTCCTAGTGTCTTCAATGTTGGATAAATTGAATCAATTATGATTGGACTGCGTTAGGGATAAAAGAGAGATGATGATGTCTTGATCTGCATATTAACAGCGATATAACTTTAAGGAAAGTTCAATGATGTTTGAAGTGCCGAATTGTGCGCCTTAAAGTTAAATGATGTTTGAAGTGCTGAATTGTGCGGGTCAGTACTGGTGAAATTCCACCGACCAGTACATGAAATGCTTGGCATTGACATCGGCACCGTAGAAATACTGAGGTAGAGGAGGAGAAGAAGAAGCAATTGGAGAGAGAGAGTTGCGATGAGTGTGGCAGGTAGTGGGTGGCCGTGAGCAGCCATGGGACAGCAAGTGTGTGCGCGGTGGATGACTGCGGGCTGCCGTGGGATTAAAAATGTGCGGGCTGCCATGGCTGCAATGAGGGAGGGAGGTTACACACTTAACTGTAGGTGGATCCCTGTTACTCATGCTGGATGACAATGGAGCTCTGTAGAAAAAGAATTTGATTGCTCTGGTGAATTACCTAGTGAATCTTACATTGAGGATATCCTTTTCCATTGTTGTTTTTTGGCAGCAGCTGTAGGATTTTGCTGTTGTATCTTCTTTCACGTCTCTTTTCTGCTCTGACTATGTGCAATATAATTGAAGTGATTTTTCCTAGGGATGCCTAAAATTTTCTTCTATATTCATGATATTACTTGAAGGATCCATGTTTATTAAGCTTCATTTACTTTTCAGGAACACAGGTGAGTTTATGATGTCCAGGTACAGAGAGGTGGCAGATATTGTTCTCAAATACTTAGAGCATCGTGATAGGCTAGTTCGTCTCAGCATTACATCATTGCTTCCCCGTATTGCCCATTTTTTGCGTGACAGATTTGTGACAAACTATTTGAAGGTTGAAATTGTTTACACTTATAATTTTTATAACATCTGGCACAGAATGTATTTGGCTATGTTTGATCTGATTATGATTGTTTCCTTGCTGCAGATATGCATGGATCATATCCTTGCTGTTTTACGGATACCAGCTGAACGTGCTAGTGGTTTTGTTGCTCTTGGCGAAATGGCTGGTGCTTTAGATGGTGAACTCATTCCTTATTTGCCAACAATTACCCTGCATTTGCGTGATGCTGTATGTATCTTGTTTCTTTGTTAACTTTTTGTTCAGAGCTTTTCACCAGATATCATGTAAAACTTGTAGATTGCTCCTCGGAGGGGAAGACCATCACTAGAGGCTTTGGCTTGTGTTGGAAGCTTTGCTCAAGCGATGGGCCCTGCTATGGAGCCTCATGTTCGCAGTCTTTTGGATTCAATGTTTTCTGCTGGTCTGTCTACTAATCTTGTAAAAGCTCTTGAACAAATTACTCTCAGGTTTGGTTGAAAACTTAGAGCTGCTAACCTTTTTCTGTTTGTCAATTTGATAATTTATGACCTAGCTAAATTTGTGCTTGTAGCATTCCTTCTTTACTACCGATGGTACAAGAACGCTTGCTTGACTCTATCTCGGTTGCACTTTCAAAACCTTCAAAGCTGGCTGTTACTGGAACTCGTACTAATACAATAACCAATATTCAGCAGCTTCCAGATGCTACTGTCTCAGTTGTGCAACTTGCTCTGCGAACTTTAGCGCAGTTTGATTTTAAGGTGGTCCATTGGATTTTCATGTTTATGTGGTTATGCTTTCCTTAAGTTTGCATGAAACCTAAGATGGATGTGTATAGGGACATGAGCTTCTCGAGTTTGCTAGAGAATCTGTTGTTTTATATATGGAGGATGAAGATGGAAATACACGGAAAGAAGCTGCCATTTGCTGCTGCAGATTAGTTGCAAATTCCTTATCTGCAAAATCTGCTTCACATTTCAGTTCAAGTAGATTTAATCGAATTGGTGGTGCTAGGAGGCGTCGCCTTGTGGAGGAGGTTTGTATACGTGTCTGTGCATTTATTATTCCATATGCTGGGCTTCTTAAGTTGCTTTTCCATTATTACATCTAGTTGCCTTATTAACATCAGTGCACAAAAATTTTCCTCAACTTAATTATTAAAATCTAACAAACATCTTGAGTTGTCATTTTATCATCTTACTCAATTTAAAGGTCCAAAATCTCAGCATGGTATGTTTTTCTGAATATCTTTATGACTGAGGCAACTGGAATTGATGAGGACAATGAGATGCTATAGCATGAGATTGTATAAAAGTTCTTGATTTTTTGAAGGGAACTTCGGGTGTGTTCATTCACATGATTATCCTTGATTAATTTACTCCAACAACACTATTCACCGATGATCAAGGTTTAAAATATCGAGCTATGCCGAGGTTTCAGTCTCGGACCGGAACAAAATAGTTTCCGTACCATATCAGTGTAGTTTCGGTATTTTTAAAATATAAAATATATTAATTAAAATAAAAAAATTAATATAAATATTTAAAAATAAAATATTTTTTAAAAAATAATAAGATAATTTTATGAATTTTAATAAAGCCTATTTAAATTATCCTCAACTATAGCTAGGAATTGATTATTAAAATCTCAATTAAACCTAAGTTTTAAAAAAAAATCTCGACGCGCTTGACCGGGGTCGCGCGTGGAGGCGTTGTGGGGGCCGCGCTATGCCTCTAGTGGCGTTGCCAAGGTCGGGCGGTGCCTTCGGTGGCATCGCCGAGGCCGCACGATGCCTCCGGAGGTGTCGCTGAGCCCGGATGGCGCCTATGGTGGTGTTATCGAGGCCGCGCGACTCCTCCGGAGGCGTCGCCGAGCTCGGGCGATGCCTCTGGAGGCGTCTCCCGGCCGGAACCCCTGTGCTGGTGTTGTGCCGGTGTCGGTCCGTCGGTGGAACGAAATTTTTCGCCGGTATCGCGCAATACGACTCGAGATTCAAATCCATGCCGATGATAAGTATCTATTCCACTTTTTTCTTCATCTTAAAGTTCTCGAAAGCCCTATTTCAGATTATTCCGTATGTACGCTATTGCAAACAGATAACTTTATCCTACTTCTAAGATTTTTTTTCCTTTTCCTGCGAACACCATATGAATTGACAGTTTCACATAAGCATGCCAAGCTTGCCTTAATTATTTGGTTTAAGATTTTGGTTCTTAGGAAGGTGACAATTGAGGGGCATATTATGATGATCTCTTCAAATTTTAGGCAGAATTTTATCCCCTAATTCCATTCTATTAATAGCTGCTTGTTACTAAGCTTACCCAGATGATTCTTATTTGCATTCACAGCCTGTGGACAAAGCCGTAGATCATCTTCTACTCTAGGGGGTGGAATTATGATCATTTGACCGATTGTCATGATGGGGTTGGCTTCAACTTATGTTCGTACCAACGTAATATCCATTACAAATGGGTGAATATTCTTATCTTCTAGTCAATTCATGCTGGAACCTTACCTACTGTTGGTGCGGTTATATCTTTTTTCTCCAGTAGGTTCAGTAGCACAAATTAAATTCATGAAACAAGTATACATCAAATCAAAATCAGAACAATATAAGGATGTTATCAATTTCCATCAAATGCCCTGTGCCTTAGGATCAATATTATCTTTGAGGTTTTAGTCTTTGCATCAATAGCTAGATGCCAGAATCATAGTTGCCAAAACCGATATCAGGATTGGGATCAGAATGTCAAAGAATCCAAATATCAGTCGCAACGGATAAGAAGGATTGGTGAAATCAAAATCGACAAATAAAGTTGAAAATGAGAAAGATATAGAAAAACAATTATAATATATTAATATGTAACATACAGATAATGTCATATTTATTTTTAAAACTTATCTCAAGTTGACAATAGAAAGTGAATTTTTAAAGTGGATTATGAGTGTAATCATGAATACTACTAGAAGACATTTTAAAGGGTGCATATCCTCTTGTAAGTTGTAACATTGGATGGGCTAGAAGAGTATATTCATAGCTGGTGAAGTTCTAGAAGAATGAGAAAAAAAATATCTGTGTTAAGTGTAGCTGAGATGCTCAGATGTACATTGAGTTGCTAGTGAACTTATCAAGTCTTAAGAAAATGTTTTGAATTTTAATCAGAGAAAATGAAATGGAAACTTTATTGTTGCAGCTGTATTAATGATAATCTTTATTTGGAAGAAGGTTAAAACTAGTTGGCATCCCTTGGATTGCTTTGTCATATAAAGCCCAGTGCAGTGCAACAAATAAACTCATATGCCCTACCTATTTGGTGTCAACTCCTTATCTTGCCATAAGCTTTTATTTAAAACCATATTATAGTGGTATGGAAGTCATTTTGATGTCTTCTAACTCTACTTGATTCAACTTTTCTATCTATAAAATTGATCAATTATTTGAACATGCTGATATTTTCTCGATCTCCATTCAAGCTACTAGTAGTTACACTTGTGTTTGTACATTACTTTGATCTCCTAGCAGTCCTATGCATTCATCTCAATATTCTCGTGTCATGTGAAATTAAATTTGTTGGAGCTCTTACAAGTCAATATTCTGTTTTTCCTGAAAGTATCAAATGTTATTTATCTTATTAAATGTGATTACCAAGGTGAAAAATGATTACAAAGATAGATAATTTATGATTGTATGAAGATCTACTTGGAATGCAAATAATGGGGAAGAAGGAGCTCAGATTTCATGTTTGCTGATGATTAACTTTGAGAAAATTTCATCTATATAGTTCCTTTTTTATTAGAGTGAGTCAGTGATAAATATTCTGTTACCACGCCAACCAAGTTCATTACATTATATATTTTTCACAAATTAAATTGTTTCTTTTTAAATGAAATGTTTTGTCCCCTTCTCTTTGGTGTCTACTTGAACTCATTTTTAGCTACAATGTGTTTGGGTGCAGATAATGGAAGAACTTCTTACTGCAGCAGTTGCAGATGCAGATGTTAGTGTGCGGAAGTCAGTTTTTTCGTCACTGCATGAAGATGTTTCATTTGATGTATACTTGTGCCAGGCAGATAGCTTGAGTTCCATTTTTGTTGCTTTAAATGATGAGGTACTATCTCCTTATGACTTTTACACCGCCTTTGGGATTTTTTGGTTAATAAAACAGAGTAATATCTTATTCGTCTTACCTCTTTTACTCAAACTTATTGGATTTTTGTCTAATTGATAGTTGGCTGAGTAGTTTATATTAATTTATATATTATTTCGATTTGCACATGAAAACATATTTATGACGAGATTTTTTTAGCTAAATAAAATGAATATAGTTATACTTGTGGCCTTCATGGGGATGCCTGCACCTTTTCATGGTTTTTGATGCTTGATCTTAATTACTATAGCTGGAGTAGTAAAGTTTAATGCTCCAATACTGATTTGTTTTAGGAGTTCACAACTATGAACTTTTAACATTTAACAGAACTATGTTTCTAAACATGGCTCTTTTTTAACTTTGATTTCTGCACAGTTCTGAAAGTGTATTTGCCCATGCCCTCTTTCAAATTTAACTGCTTGACAATGTTGTTCTTCTGACTTATCAGGATTTTGATGTCCGTGAATTGGTAATTTCATTAGCTGGTAGATTGTCTGAAAAGAATCCTGCTTATGTTGTACCAGCATTGCGTCGCCGTTTAATCCAGTTACTGACATATCTTGAGCAAAGGTTTGACAAGCTGATAATATCTGTCATATTTTGCTAAACGAATATTAAGTTCTTTTGTGTCTATGATAGCATGGATAGCAAAGGCAAAGAAGATAGTGCGAGGCTGTTAGGTTGCTTGATTCGTAGTTGTGAACGATTGGTACTTCCATATATTGCTCCAATCCACAAGGTTGGTGCTTTTTCCTTTCAGTAAGAGGATAGGAATTTGTCAGTAATTGCATCAAATTTCTAGAATGGCTTGTGTAATGGATGAATGATGTATCTCATTGCTCAACTAGGTTATAACAGTATAAATACGTTATATGTTTTAGGCACTGGTTGCGAGATTGGGCGAAGGAACAGGAACTAATGCTAATAATGGTGTTGTTACTGGGGTGCTTGCAACAGTTGGAGAGCTCGCGAAAGTGGTAGGCTTTCGTTGCTCCATGGATCATGTTATGCCTTTTTCATTGCTTGTTCCATGATCATACTTCCATTGTCGATCATATTAGTTGTGTCTCTTGGTGGCTGTTTTTCTCTCACCTCTAGAATTTGAAGGTCCACTGATCAATAAATTATATATACGGGTATTCTATCTTCTCCAGTATTATTAGTTGGCACTGTTTTCTCTTCTTTTTCTGTGATATATTTTTTTATATTGATTAGATTAAATAAACATACAAATGGCTTATGTTCAGTGTTGCCTTTCCCCTTCACCCCCAACAGAGAGGTCAGCGGAATGAAATATTATATAATTTTTGTTAAGAGACAACTATATTTTGATGCATATAGAACTAAAGCATACTTTACTATAATTAAACACCCAATGTGGGACCGAATCTGCGACACTATAGCACTCCTTGATTTGGGAGGACTTTAACATCTACTGGAGAAGACTGTTTTGGTATCTTCTCAAGAGAAATAGGATACTATAAGAGGAGAAGCGAGATGTTGTAACTACAAACAACACCTTATCTTATTGAAGGTGCAACCATTAGAGATAAAGGCGTTGCAGATGTAAGATGGGTCTTACATGTGATTGAGTGAGATAGGACTTTCAAAGTAGTAGATACCATAGCTTCATGTTCCTGCTCCCACATCTTGGTGATGATTATGGATACAGAGAGACTGTTGTTGTTGCAGGTGCCATCAAGATTGGAGTCTTTTGGCTGTGGTGGTGACGTGGTGACAGAGGCTTAAGGTGGGAGATGGGGAGTCTCGTATGATTGTGATGATTCCGTTGAAGGCAAAGAAGGGCAAACCCTTGGTGGAAAGGAGAAATTGGGTCCCTCGCTGTGGGAGAAGCAGTTGGAGAAATACCTAGTGGCAGATAGGGGTCCCATGCTGTGCAGGAGCTTTGTTGGGACGTTTGCTTCATGCTTGGGCTTGTTTCGGTTGAAGAGAGAGTTTGCATAGATTGTCTTGCCAATCATCAATTCAGACCTTACTTTTGAGAATTAGAATAATTTTTCTTTCCTTATTTCCCATTTAAGAAAACATTGTCTATCCCTTCCTATCTTTTTTGCTCCTGTTGTATTTTCTATTCCTACAAGGAAACACAACCTTACTTTTAGATAAATATTACCCATATAGTTGACTCATGCTTCTCTAGTCATTATATGCCAATATAGGTTATCAAAAATTCAAACAAATATAAAAAATTAAAGGGTTAAAGATTCCTTATGACAACTTCATTCTCTATCTTTTTCTTCATTGAGAAATTAGATACTAATACTAATCTTTAGCCATTTGTTTCATTTCATTCTTTCTTGTCTTTATGACACCTACAATGGTGGATGTTGCAGCTATGGTATCAAGAAAAGCAATAGCTGTGACCATTCTTAATTATGTCTCTATCTCAATTTCTTTCCTTTTTCTCCTCTTACTACTTTCCTTTTCTTTTTGTATTGTAATTATGGAACATTGCCAAGAGAAGTTGTCTCATTTTTAGTTTTTTTATTGCCCATTTGCCTCTATTTGTCATAAATGTTTAAGTGAACAAAGAATTGCACAACAATTATTCTACATTATCCTAGCATGCAGCAGCCTATTTGTAGGGTTGGGTGAAAAATCTGATATAAAAATTGGATTATTTCGTTTCAAATCCGTTCACATGTAAAAAAATAATGCCTTTTGTTCTTGCATGGGATATGAATAACTAGTTCGAAGTAAGGATTGAAATCTCGAACCGAGATAGAGTTTTGGTTTCCAATTGTCTCAAGACATTGTCCATATCAGTGGTGAAGGTGTGCCGAAGAAGAAGGGGTCATCAGTGCTAGAGGAAGAAGAGTAGGAGTGGATATCAACGTCAAAGGTGTGCTGAAGGAGCTGAGCGCACGGTGTCGGAGGAAGAGGAAGGAGAGGAGGAAGAAAGTCATTGTTGGAGGAAGATAAAGAAGAGTAGGATACAACTTACCTAGAGTGGAAAAGCTAGTTGATGCTAAAAAAAAAGGATAGTCCGGTTCACGAAGCTCCTGCTAATGCGGGGTTCTGGGGAAGTGTCTATTGTATGCATCCTTATTTTGCTTTGCGAGAGACTGTTTCCGTGACTCGAACCTGTGACCTCTAGGTCACACGACAACAACTTTACTGTTGTGCCAAGGCTTTCCTTCAAAAATCTAGTTGACGCTAGAGGAGGAAAAGTTTGACTACTAGGTTTCGATATCAACACGAGGAGAAATGGTTTAATGTAGAGCAACCTATGCAGAGCTTGCATTGCGATTTCTAATGTGGAGAGTATGTTTTGTGATGCGGAGGAGAAGCCGTCTAGGAAGGTATGTTAATGATAGTGTTCTAAATGGCGATTGAGGCGGCCGCTTAGGCGGGAGGCGGATCTCAATCACACTGTATTTGTAAAAGATGGTGGTTTAAGCGGCAGTCAAAGTCAACGTAGGTTAACTTTGCAGTGCCTCCTTTCGCCTTGAACCGCTATTGCCGCCACTCGTCGCTGCTTTCGCCGTCATGAAAAAAACCCTAACAGTTTCGGCTTTGGACGCATCCCCTAACTTGGGTGATGCCTATCGCGGGATTGGGTGATGTGTCCGGGCTCACGCGATGGGTCCAAGTCTGGACACGTTGTCAGGCTCAGGCAATGCATCACCCGGGCAGCGCATCCGAAGTCGAAATGTCATTTTTTATTTTTAACTTAGGATTTAATCAAACTTTAGATTAATAATTTTAATCAACTCCTAGCAATGATTGAGATAAATAGGCTTAATTAAAGCCTAATAAAATTATTCTATTACTTGTATATATATAATATTTAGATTACCTTTTTTATTTTTAGTTAATATATTTAAGCTTAATAAAAATATTCTATTATATATATATATAATAGTAAAAAATTGCCTAGGTGTTGGACGGTCACTTATTGTTCTACCTAGGGGTGTAAGCGAATCGAGCCGAACATTAAGAGGCTCGAGCTCGGTTCATTTTCCCTAAGTTCGAGTTCGGCTCGAGTTCGATTTAAGCTTTAATTTTTAAGCTCGAATTCGGCTTGTAATGAAATTAAATAATTCGCCAACGGCTCGAGCTCGATTTGAAAATGGTTCGTTTAAAGGTTAAACAAGCATAGTTCGAGCTTAGTTCAAAAATAATTCATTTAAAAGTTAAACGAGTTTAGTTCGAGCTCAACTCGTTAATATATAATATTTATAAATCATATAATATGTATATATAATATGATATGATATGATAAACGAGCCTCTTAATGAACACGTTCGCGGGCCTCTAAATGAACATGTTCACGAGCTCACGAACCAAATACCGTTAAGCTCGAGCTCGGCTCGATAATGTTTTCGAGCTCAAAAATCATGCCCGAGCTCGGCTTGTTAACTTAATCAAACAATTTTTTTTTCGAACCTAGATCCGAATAGCTCGTGAGCGGCTTGACTCGTTACACCCCTAGTTCTACCACTGCCTACCGCCATTTACAACACTGATTGATGAAGGAAACTATGCTTGTGATTGCTCGCCACCTTGCCATATCAATGATCTAATGTGCCGGTCAGCTCATGGAATGAAAAATTTTGCCCATCTCGACAAGCATGGCTTGCGATTTCATATGCTAGTTCAAAGTGCCAAGTAATTCAACCCAACCTATATTTGTTTATACAAAATATATAATGTACCTAATCTGATTATATACATGTCAAATCATTGTTATCCATCCTGATCACTAACTGACATGAGTAATTTACTCCTGTAAGTTTTATGTACCATTTATAGTAGTGAAAGAATAAATGATATTTGAATTTAAACTTTGCTTCATTAAGCAAGTTTTTTGTATTGACATTAGTAAGTGCTTTGATGGTAACCTAAAAATTTATAACTGATCCAATTTGATTAGGTTGGGTTGATCCTACCATTCTTGGTTTTGGATCAATTTCTTTTATATGAAAAACTTGGGTTGGGTCAAATTTTGATTGAGAAGCGACCCAATTCAACCCATGTTTACTGCTGACCTATTCCAATAACAAAATGCCTCCGTTTTTTTTTTTCAGAGACACAAATAGTCATATGCTTAAGTAGAATAAAATTTAGAATTCTACTGAAATTACAGTTTGCAATTAGCATTAAATCATAATGCCCCAAACAAATATAAGGAAAACAATCATAAACAATGCTGAGCACTATTCAGTTTTATATTTTTCTCCAACATCCATTGAATTAAACATTTGAGATTTTCTTGACTGCTAAATATTCCCACAATATGCTGCTATCCACAAATGCTGAGTTCCCCATGGATGAGAGTGAGAAAGGTTGGGTTATGTGGTATAAAATAAATTAATTTGCAGTGGCTAGCTTTATAACGTGTGTTTGATTCTGAACCAGGACCTTATTATAGTTTTTCTATGATTCCACAATTGCTAGTTCACTAATGAAACATGTAGAGGATATTATGGTGAATGACGAGATTAACTGATTTTTACGACATCTTTTTTATTTTCTATCAGTCTTTGTTATTTATTCTGTTTTCTATTGTATCCTTTTTAGCTATACCTGTAGAATTCTGCATATTGCGAACATGTTTTTGTTGCATTCAGTTGGCTTTTTTTTTCCAAATAGGGTGGCTTTGCAATGAGAAAATATCTTCCCGAGCTAATGCCTCTTATCGTCGATGCTCTCTTGGATGGAGCTGTTGCCAGCAAGCGGGAAGTTGCTGTTGCAACTCTTGGTCAAGTAGTACAAAGCACAGGGTATTTATTTATTTATTTTATTTCCAAGCAATCAAAATTATACATGCACTTCATAATCATGTTACTTTTTTTTTTGCTTTCCTTTCCTGCCGACTTATTATACACCCTTGTCTAGTGATGTAAGTCTTTGACATCATTTTTTTTAAAGATTCATTATTATTTTTGACACTGCTAGGTGATTATGATTCTTACTCCTAAGAGTTTACCATAATTTTTGTTTTGGCTGATGTCTGGATCATTTTGAATTTAATATTGAGATGAATTATATGATTTTTTAATATTCTAAGTCTCATAGACATCAATATGGATGAACTTGCACATTTAATTTTAAACTTGTTTGAATTCATGGTTATAATAGTTGAAACTCAAAATGTGCATATGCAAGGATGAGCACTTGCCTTGTTTATTATCTCTATGAATTTGCACTTCTATAACATAGTTCCCTAGACTCTGTTTGACAACAACTTGCTTAATCAAGGCTTGAGTGGCATTTTGTCGGAACCAATAAAGTTTTGTACTCATCTGACTGGTCCTGTTAAAGTGGTAAGCAGATTACGTTTCTGATGCCTGTGGTTTTACCTGTTATGTTCTTTCAAGACAAAGTCTATTATATATTGCAAAAAGTTAACAAAAGAATTACCATGCAAACCAGGAATTCTAATCTATGATCCTACTTCCGATTGCAATATTCTCATTCTCAAGTTGAAATACTTGGGATCTGATTGGTTGTTGTCATGAGATCAACTATAACTTCGAGCCTAAATAACCAATCAGAAAAGTATATCAATCTCTAAGTCTAAGTTGGGTTTAGCTTAAAACAACCCTATTTAGTCGTAAGCTACATGAATCTTCTCTTTGAGGATTTTTGCCCTTTAAATTCATGCACCATGTGAGGATTTGAGCTTGTGAAATTTCCATCACATACACAATGCCACCTCTCTCGATTTGACCTACCATACTTTCATTGCATAATATCGAGTTGAATCAATATCAACATTAATTAAGCCAGTAGATCAACATATACAAAATCTGGTCAGCAAGATTTGATAATCATTGATCTCATATTACCATGATACCCACTGGATTAGGGGAAATCTCTAATAAGATCTACCACTAACTATGAACACAGAATATATACTATAGATCAGAGTGTGACAACCCTCAATTGTTGATTAATATCTTAAATGATCACAGGTCATCATCAAATTTATGGAATCGTATGGGTTATAAGGATGTTTCTAATTTTTTTTCTAAAAATGTATTACTTGGTGAGCTTTATCACATTGTCTGCTTATCTTGCTTTTTGATATTTTGAAATAATGACCATTGTTCTTTAGCTTTGGCTATGTAATTTTGCCAAATCTTTTCTCAATCACATATAAAACAAATGAATAACTCAACTATATCTTATATCAGCAAATCAAACAAATGAATGACTCAACTCATATCTGGCATAGGCAAAATAAGTTTAAAATCGTAGGTGGCCCTTACTTAGGTTCTAAATTATAAATCATCAGATCATAGATCATTAATTCAAATTATAAATTATAACTCAACAATTCAAATCATAAATGATAAATCTATGATTTAAATTAAAGGCTGTACTTTGATAACTCATTCAATCAATATTATAAACGATCACCAATCACATAGATCATGTTCTGAAATCTCAGTTTGCAGATCAATGAATTAAATGATAGATTATATGTTTTTCATGCTCCAAGGGTTTTAGTGTGTTGAGAAACATTTTCTCTATGTTCACTATGTCTGGATTTATATTAATTTATGTTTTGGATTGTATGGTTATCCAATGTTGAATTTATGCTTGCTATCTGATGACTTGGTGTTCCTGATAAAATTGAATGTACCTGATTCTAAACAGTCATATTTAGAATGGTGAATTTCTCCTTACTATTTGTTATTAAATGTACGTCTGTCTTTGCTTTGTCATATTGTATGCTTAGTATTGTTTCAGATATTTCTGAAATAATAACCATTATTCTGTAACTTCAGCTATGTGATTTCTCCTTACAATGACCACCCAGCATTGCTTGGTTTGCTATTGAAAATGTTGAATGGTGAATTGGCATGGTCAACTCGACAAGAAGTTCTAAGGGTATGAGAACATTATCCATTGAACCCAATATGACTACTGTTCTCAGTTGACAGCAGTGTTACTTTTTCAGGTATTAGGAATTATGGGTGCTTTAGATCCTCATATACACAAGCGTAATCAACACCTTTTATCTGGAACCCATGTGGAGGTTAGTCGGGCAGCAAGCGAGACTGGTCAACTTATTGTGTCTATGGAAGAGTTACCTACTGAAATTTGGCCAACTTTTGTTACTCCTGATGATTACTACTCACAGGTAATGTCTGGGCTGTGTACTTCTATTCCCTTTTGTTATCTGAAACTGGTTATTCCTTGTAGGTTGCGATTTGTTCTCTCATGAGAATTCTTCGAGATCCCTCGCTTTCAAGTTACCACCAGAAGGTAGTGGGTTCTATTTTGTACATATTCAAGGTATGATTTTGGACAATCAAGCCTTTTGGTTTATCCTTTCTTCTTTTCCATTTACTACCTCACATTCTTGATTTGCTCTATTTAATTTCTGGAACCAGACGATGGGCCTTGGCTGTGTCCCATACTTACCAAAGGTGAGATAATTCACATTCATACTCTTTATCTGCATCATTCCTTCTCGTTTTAATTTAACTATGAATTTTTACCTGTTAGTTTGTTTGCTGCTGATGATAAACCATGTTATATCATCTTGTAATTTCAGTGTAAATTATTGAATTCATAATCAATGAAAAACAATTCTTGTTTTTACAAAATATTGTGCTTTCCTTCAAAGTTCCCCCTCGAGAATATTATGGAACAACTGGAGCATCATTTCAAACTAATGGAAGAGTAAGATGTTACATTGATTACCAAATGGTTGAGAAATGAATTTAGAAATGAATCACAGGAACAGTGAGGAAAGAAATTTATAGAAAAGAAAAGCGTAGGTAAAGTTCCTTTCATTTAATTCATATATTCATTCATATTATTAACTATTTATTGCATTTTAAGAATTATTACAACTTCGTTTATGCCCTTTTAATTTTTTTGGTTCATTCTACCTCTAATTAGAACCTTTTCATTTTTAAGAATATGGATATATGTTTTAGAATCATTCTCTAAAACTTTCTCATGGATCAGCCTCCTTCTCTTTATATATTAGCGGTTGCCAAAGAGGAATCTTACAGTAGCATTATGGTTCATATTGGACTTATTCTATGGAAGATGATGGAATAACAAAAAAAAGGGAAAAGTTAAAAATTTAGTTGCATTACTGCCTCGTAATATGTTGTTGAAGAGCTTAAAACTATTAACAGTCTTTCCCTTAAACTATTTGTAGTTTTGTACGTTAGTTCTCTATCTCCATTGGTCTAGCTGGCATTGTGTCAATAGTATGCATGATGTATCATTGCTTCAAAGCATCAATGCTCTTAACTCTATTTCTCCAATAGGTAAGATTGACACTTCAGTTTATACATTTGACTCATAGTATATTGGTCATTGCCAATCCGCTAGGATATTTTATGTTGGACCATATGTTGTTGTATGTAGAGCTGAGTATTCAGTTAAAACCGAACCAAACTGAATTTTTTAAAACTAACTGAACCGATCGATTTTTTAAATAAAAACTGAACCGATAAAAGATCGATTAATTCGGTTTTCGAACGAATTAATCGAAATAACTAATTTTTTTAAATATTATGAAAAATTTACCAATTAGTTAGGGATTTATAAGTTTACTGACTTAGAAATTTATAAATTATTTTTTTTATTTTGATTAATTCAGTTTATTCGGTTTAACCGAATAAAGAATTTGAAAACCGAACCGAATTAACCTATTTTTTTAGAAAAAATAATCGAAATTCCGAAATAACCGAAATGAATTTTTAAATTCAGTTGGTTTGATTGGTTTATTTGGTTTAACCGAATTTTTGCTCACCCCTAGTTGTATGCTTAGTAAAGTCCCTTCGATTAAACATCTTTGAAATATAGGCAAGCTTTTCAACTTTTAGGCTATGTTTCTCACATGGAAAGGAAACAACTAGGAAACTAATAATAGTAGGAGAGAAAATCATAGGGAAAGGATACAACAACAACCCAAATCTTTATTCCATTAAGTGAGATTGACTATATGGATCCTCCTATGCCATTGAGTTCGATCATCTACTATATCTTCATCTATATTTAAATAAATTTTATCCTATTTTATCGTTGCAAATCAAGTTTTCTTTGGCATCTCTCTTTCTTGATTAATATGCGTATTTGTCATGCTCTCACATTGCCTAATTGGGATATTTATTGATCGCTTAAATACATGTCAATTCTATCTTAAATGCATCTCAATAGATACAACCTCAGCTTTCTTCCCGTGTTTTGATTTCTTATTTGTCCATCCTCGTATGTATGCACATTCAACATTCTTATCTCTGTGACTCTCATCTTTTGCTTGTGTATTCGATTCATAATCTAACATTTAGTTCCATATAATATAGGAGAACACGACTGAAGTACTTACCTTAAATGGAATTTTTACAAAACAATGTTTAAACTTGCTATATTATATGGAATTGAGTATTTGGCTATGAAACAAGCATACAAGCAGAAGATGAGAGTTGCAGAGATAGGAATGTTAAGATGAATATGCGGACATATAAGGATTGACAATAATTTAGAATATTAGAGAGAAAATTAGACTGCACCTATTGAGGGAAATTCGAGAGATGAGATGGTATGAACATATACCTAGGCGATCATTAAATGCCTCAATTAGACGATGTGAGGTCATGACAAATATGCACATTAATTGAGGAAGTGGGAGACCAAAGAAGACTTGGTTAACAACTATAAAACAAGATAAACTTCATTTTTAACTATAGATAAGGATATAATAGGGGATCAAATCTAATGACGTAGAATGATCCATATAGCCGATCCCACTTCATGGGATAAAAGCTTGTTTGTTGTTGTTTTTTTTATTGTGATTGACATAGACTACTTGATTACTATAGATGTAAAATCTACACTACCCAGATCTGTTTGATATTTTCCTTTTCCCTTTTGTGTTCTGCATTTTATTATTCTGCTATCAGTTCTGTGGTTGCTAACTTAATGTCTGTAGGTTCTTCCTGATCTTTTCAATGCTATTCGCACATGTGAAGATGGCGGATTGAAAGAGTTTATCACTTGGAAGCTTGGTACTTTGGTATCTATTGTGCGTCAGGTATGCAAATATCATTGGGTGATGGCCTTTCATTATTTTTTATTCTTATTTCTTGGAGTGATGTAGCTGACTAATTTGTGCAGCATATACGCAAATACTTACCGGAATTGCTCAACCTCATTTCTGATCTATGGAATTCTTCTTTTGTGCTACCTGCAACCTACCGACCTGTACGAGGTTCACCTGTAAGGATAACATTTTCCAAGTGATATTTAAATTTGTTTCTGGTCCATTAACATAGCTTTGTTTAGGGTGCCAGATGATGGATTGCTTGAATGTACCTTTGCTATTTTATTATGGACGGTCCCTATTAATTTATGATATGAAATATATGTTATCTTGGTTTTAGTCTCAAAAACTAAAAAAAATTCTCCACTGTATTGGTATAGCAACATTTCAATGGTACTAACATATTTAATGTTTTCTTGTTGGTCTACTCAATTATTCCTTATCGTATACTTGCACATATGTTTTGGAGTCAAATCTAGTTTTGTTTGAGCTATCCAAGATTTGCCTAGTCTTGGAGAATATAGCATGGTCTCTTTTGTTATCATGTTATATCCCATTTAGATTTTTTTGAACTTTATATAATTTTCCTATACGAAGGGGAACCTTAGCGCAATGATAAAGTTCTGTCATGTGATTTTGTGGTCACGCGTTCGAGTTGCAGAAACTTCTTACAATGCAGGATAAAATTACGTACGATAGAGTCAATGTGATCTGACCTTTCTTCGGAACCTTGCATTGGTGGGAGTTTCATGCACTATGTTGTCTTTTTTATATAATTTTCCTATGCACTATGGTTTTGATATTAATGTTCAGTTGCAGATCTGTTTAGTGTTCCTATTTGCATAGATGCAATAGTGATGTTTCCTTATGGAGCTTTTTCTGGACTGCTAAGCTGACTTTTTCTAGATAGGATTTGCCTATGATTTCCAAATTGTACTATATTGGTTGAACATTATGTTGTTCGGCATACATTGGTCAATTTAATTGACTTTTTTGAACACTGATATATTTATTATTCTTTATTGAGTTGCATGTACACCCGTTCTGTATATCCACACCATACTATAACTTTGTGCTGTGATTTTTTATTCAAGTTTCAAATTTTCTCTCTCATTACTGCTGTATCTATTTAAGACGTGGCTCAGTACTTCTAGCTCTTGAAGCACACTGTGCCATCACCTTTTGATGGGCCTACATATCTTCTGCTTTGATCGGCTACTCTCAAACTCACTTTGTAATTGTTCTATTTATCTTTTTGGTTTTTTTAACGAAAAATGTTTTGTTGATGTCATGGATTGAAATCTTATGCCGTATCGGGCAAAACTTTTTATTCTACCCGTTAATTGGCATTGGCATGCTCGACACAAGCTTCGAGGTTGCCACGGAGGCGTCGTGTGAGCCCGACCACAGTGCTGGCGACGCAAGACGTCACACAAGGGGGCTGGGGAGGTTGCGATTTGCTTGCGCGATGCAGGGGAAGTCGCGATCACCTGCACGACGTGGGGATGCCACGATCCGTGTCACACGAGCTCAACGTGGGGGAGGTTGTGATCCGCTTGCGTGACATCAGGGAAGTCGTGATCTGCCTACGGGATGCGGAGGAGGGGGAGGTTGTGATCCAAGTCGTGCGAGCCCGACCGTGGTGGGTGTCCCGCAATGGGGGGGGGGGGGGGGGGGGGGCATACAAAAGGGGGTTGTTTTTATTTAATAAATTTATATTAATAATATTAATATAGTAGAGATAACCTGCTTAATTAAATTTTAATAAAATTATATATTTTATTTATTTTAAAAAATATATAATAAAATATTTATTTATTAACTGGAGTTTGGCAATCCTTTATTCTTTTTAAAAAATTATTTTTTATTTTTAATTAATATATTTTATATTTAAAAATTATTGACATCATATTGGCACGGTACGATATGGTACCGAAATCGTATTGTTCCGGTCATAGATTGAAACTTTGATACTGTTCGAAATTTGAAACCATGGTTGATGAACTTCATCCATGGTAGTGTCTTTTATTTAGAAAGAAAAAAAATACAACAATTACATTACTGTTGTTTTCTGTCTCTGCAGATTCTACATCTTGTTGAACAGCTTTGCCTGGCATTAAATGATGAATTTAGGACATATCTACCAGTTATACTTCCATGTTGTATACAAGTCCTGAATGATGCTGAACGGTGCAATGACTTCTGTTATGTCCCTGATATTTTGCATACTCTGGAAGTATTTGGCGGTGCATACACTATACTATATTTATTTTCCATTGCTATTTCTTTATAGTACTATTCAGGACTTTTCAATTGTCTTTTTTTTTTTTCCTTTTAACATTTTTAGGAACCTTGGATGAACATATGCACTTACTTCTTCACTCATTCGGTTATTCAAAGTGGAGGCTTCGGTTGAAATAAGACGACGGGCCATAAACACTATGACCAAGCTCATCCCTCGAGTACAGGTTGGTTGCCTTGCATGCTTATTTGTTGAAAAAAAGTTCCTTTAAGATGTCTTGAGCGAAATACTCAAACCTTTGGTCCTTGTAATTGCTTAATGGATTCAGGTCAGTGGTCATGTTTCATCCCTAGTGCATCACTTGATCTTGGTCCTGGATGGGTAAGACGTCATCTAGACTACATTTATTTTGTTTTTAACAATATTCATTTGTTTGATGAAGGAAATCTTGTTTGTTTGTTAAAATATTTTGGCATTTGTCAGATGGACATTTCTCTTTCTTATTACTAGGATAGAGTTTAGTACCAACCCAGGTATTTATGGATCAGTAGACTTTGCCTAGATGCGAATAACCTGG
>NC_133865.1:7759254-7784867 GCF_044706935.1 Curcuma longa | reverse complement strand
CTTTCAAATTTAACTGCTTGACAATGTTGTTCTTCTGACTTATCAGGATTTTGATGTCCGTGAATTGGTAATTTCATTAGCTGGTAGATTGTCTGAAAAGAATCCTGCTTATGTTGTACCAGCATTGCGTCGCCGTTTAATCCAGTTACTGACATATCTTGAGCAAAGGTTTGACAAGCTGATAATATCTGTCATATTTTGCTAAACGAATATTAAGTTCTTTTGTGTCTATGATAGCATGGATAGCAAAGGCAAAGAAGATAGTGCGAGGCTGTTAGGTTGCTTGATTCGTAGTTGTGAACGATTGGTACTTCCATATATTGCTCCAATCCACAAGGTTGGTGCTTTTTCCTTTCAGTAAGAGGATAGGAATTTGTCAGTAATTGCATCAAATTTCTAGAATGGCTTGTGTAATGGATGAATGATGTATCTCATTGCTCAACTAGGTTATAACAGTATAAATACGTTATATGTTTTAGGCACTGGTTGCGAGATTGGGCGAAGGAACAGGAACTAATGCTAATAATGGTGTTGTTACTGGGGTGCTTGCAACAGTTGGAGAGCTCGCGAAAGTGGTAGGCTTTCGTTGCTCCATGGATCATGTTATGCCTTTTTCATTGCTTGTTCCATGATCATACTTCCATTGTCGATCATATTAGTTGTGTCTCTTGGTGGCTGTTTTTCTCTCACCTCTAGAATTTGAAGGTCCACTGATCAATAAATTATATATACGGGTATTCTATCTTCTCCAGTATTATTAGTTGGCACTGTTTTCTCTTCTTTTTCTGTGATATATTTTTTTATATTGATTAGATTAAATAAACATACAAATGGCTTATGTTCAGTGTTGCCTTTCCCCTTCACCCCCAACAGAGAGGTCAGCGGAATGAAATATTATATAATTTTTGTTAAGAGACAACTATATTTTGATGCATATAGAACTAAAGCATACTTTACTATAATTAAACACCCAATGTGGGACCGAATCTGCGACACTATAGCACTCCTTGATTTGGGAGGACTTTAACATCTACTGGAGAAGACTGTTTTGGTATCTTCTCAAGAGAAATAGGATACTATAAGAGGAGAAGCGAGATGTTGTAACTACAAACAACACCTTATCTTATTGAAGGTGCAACCATTAGAGATAAAGGCGTTGCAGATGTAAGATGGGTCTTACATGTGATTGAGTGAGATAGGACTTTCAAAGTAGTAGATACCATAGCTTCATGTTCCTGCTCCCACATCTTGGTGATGATTATGGATACAGAGAGACTGTTGTTGTTGCAGGTGCCATCAAGATTGGAGTCTTTTGGCTGTGGTGGTGACGTGGTGACAGAGGCTTAAGGTGGGAGATGGGGAGTCTCGTATGATTGTGATGATTCCGTTGAAGGCAAAGAAGGGCAAACCCTTGGTGGAAAGGAGAAATTGGGTCCCTCGCTGTGGGAGAAGCAGTTGGAGAAATACCTAGTGGCAGATAGGGGTCCCATGCTGTGCAGGAGCTTTGTTGGGACGTTTGCTTCATGCTTGGGCTTGTTTCGGTTGAAGAGAGAGTTTGCATAGATTGTCTTGCCAATCATCAATTCAGACCTTACTTTTGAGAATTAGAATAATTTTTCTTTCCTTATTTCCCATTTAAGAAAACATTGTCTATCCCTTCCTATCTTTTTTGCTCCTGTTGTATTTTCTATTCCTACAAGGAAACACAACCTTACTTTTAGATAAATATTACCCATATAGTTGACTCATGCTTCTCTAGTCATTATATGCCAATATAGGTTATCAAAAATTCAAACAAATATAAAAAATTAAAGGGTTAAAGATTCCTTATGACAACTTCATTCTCTATCTTTTTCTTCATTGAGAAATTAGATACTAATACTAATCTTTAGCCATTTGTTTCATTTCATTCTTTCTTGTCTTTATGACACCTACAATGGTGGATGTTGCAGCTATGGTATCAAGAAAAGCAATAGCTGTGACCATTCTTAATTATGTCTCTATCTCAATTTCTTTCCTTTTTCTCCTCTATGACTTTCCTTTTCTTTTTGTATTGTAATTATGGAACATTGCCAAGATGTTTTTTTAGTTTTTTTATTGCCCATTTGCCTCTATTTGTCATAAATGTTTAAGTGAACAAAGAATTGCACAACAATTATTCTACATTATCCTATGCAGCAGCCTATTTGTAGGGTTGGGTGAAAAATCTGATATAAAAATTGGATTATTTCGTTTTATTGCATGTAAAAAAATAATGCCTTTTTGTTCTTGCATGGGATTATGAATAACTAGTTCGAAGTAAGGATTGAAATCTCAAACCGAGATAGAGTTTCGGCCCAATTGTCTTGAGGACACATTGTCCATATCGTGGTGAAGGTGTGCCGAAGAAGAAGGGGTCATCAGTGCTAAGAAGAAGAGTAGGAGTGGATATCGACGTCGAAGGTACTGAAGGAGCTGAGCGCACGGTGTCGGAGGAAGAGGAAGGAGAGGAGGAAGAAAGTCATTGTTGGAGGAAGATGAAGTTGGGTGCAACTTTCTGGTGTGGAAAACTAGTGATGCTAAAAAAAAAGGATGGTCCGGTGCACGAACTCCTCCCTAATGCGGGTTCTGGGGAAATATATCCTCTATCTCATCCTTATTTTGCTTTGCGAGAGGCTGTTTTTCCGTGACTCGAACCCTGTGACACTCTAGGTCACACAGCAACAACTTTACTGTTGTGCCAAGGCTTCCCTTGAAAAATCTAGTTGACGCTAGAGGAGGAAAAGTTAACTCTAGGTTTCGATATCAACACGAGGAGAAATGGTTTAATGTAGGAACGACACTATACGGAGCTTCCATTGCGATTTCTAATGTGGAGAGTATGTTTTGTGATGCGGAGGAGAAGCTGTCTAGGAAGGTATGTTAACGATAGTGTTCTAAATGGCGATTGAGGCGGCCGCTTAGGCGAGAGGCGGATCTCAATCACACTGTATTTGTAAAAGATGGTGGTTTAAGCGGCAGTCAAAGTCAACGTAGGTTAACTTTGCAGTGCCTCCTTTCGCCTTGAACCGCTATTGCCGCCACTCGTCGCTGCTTTCGCCGTCATGAAAAAAACCCTAACAGTTTCGGCTTTGGACGCATCCCCTAACTTGGGTGATGCCTATCGCGGGATTGGGTGATGTGTCCGGGCTCACGCGATGGGTCCAAGTCTGGACACGTTGTCAGGCTCAGGCAATGCATCACCCGGGCAGCGCATCCGAAGTCGAAATGTCATTTTTTTTTAACTTAGGATTTAATCAAACTTTAGATTAATAATTTTAATCAACTCCTAGCAATGATTGAGATAAATAGGCTTAATTAAAGCCTAATAAAATTATTCTATTACTTGTATATATATAATATTTAGATTACCTTTTTTATTTTTAGTTAATATATTTAAGCTTAATAAAATATTGTATTATATATATATAATAGTAAAGAATTGCCTAGGTGTTGGACGGTCACTTATTGTTCTACCTAGGGGTGTAAGCGAATCGAGCCGAACATTAAGAGGCTCGAGTCGGTTCATTTTCCCTAAGTTCGAGTTCGGCTCGAGTTCGATTTAAGCTTTAATTTTTAAGCTCGAATTCGGCTTGTAATGAAATTAAATAATTCGCCAACGGCTCGAGCTCGATTTGAAAATGGTTCGTTTAAAGGTTAAACAAGCATAGTTCGAGCTTAGTTCAAAAATAATTCATTTAAAAGTTAAACGAGTTTAGTTCGAGCTCAACTCGTTAATATATAATATTTATAAATCATATAATATGTATATATAATATGATATGATATGATAAACGAGCCTCTTAATGAACACGTTCGCGGGCCTCTAAATGAACATGTTCACGAGCTCATGAACCAAATACCGTTAAGCTCGAGCTCGGCTCGATAATGTTTTCGAGCTCAAAAATCATGCCCGAGCTCGGCTTGTTAACTTAATCAAACAATTTTTTTTTCGAACCTAGATCCGAATAGCTCGTGAGCGGCTTGAGACTCGTTACACCCTAGTTCTACCACTGCCTACCGCCATTTACAACACTGATTGATGAAGGAAACTATGCTTGTGATTGCTCGCCACCTTGCCATATCAATGATCTAATGTGCCGGTGGGCTTTATGGAATGAAAAATTTTGCCCATCTTGACAAGCATGGCTTGCGATTTCATATGCTAGTTCAAAGTGCCAAGTAATTCAACCCAACCTATATTATTTGTTTATACAAAATATATAATGTACCTAATCTGATTATATACATGTCAAATCATTGTTATCCATCCTGATCACTAACTGACATGAGTAATTTACTCCTGTAAGTTTTATGTACCATTTATAGTAGTGAAAGAATAAATGATATTTGAATTTAAACTTTGCTTCATTAAGCAAGTTTTTTGTATTGACATTAGTAAGTGCTTTGATGGTAACCTAAAAATTTATAACTGATCCAATTTGATTAGGTTGGGTTGATCCTACCATTCTTGGTTTTGGATCAATTTCTTTTATATGAAAAACTTGGGTTGGGTCAAATTTTGATTGAGAAGCGACCCAATTCAACCCATGTTTACTGCTGACCTATTCCAATAACAAAATGCCTCCGTTTTTTTTTTTCAGAGACACAAATAGTCATATGCTTAAGTAGAATAAAATTTAGAATTCTACTGAAATTACAGTTTGCAATTAGCATTAAATCATAATGCCCCAAACAAATATAAGGAAAACAATCATAAACAATGCTGAGCACTATTCAGTTTTATATTTTTCTCCAACATCCATTGAATTAAACATTTGAGATTTTCTTGACTGCTAAATATTCCCACAATATGCTGCTATCCACAAATGCTGAGTTCCCCATGGATGAGAGTGAGAAAGGTTGGGTTATGTGGTATAAAATAAATTAATTTGCAGTGGCTAGCTTTATAACATGTGTTTTTGATTCTGAACCAGGACCTTATTATAGTTTTTCTATGATTCCACAATTGCTAGTTCACTAATGAAACATGTAGAGGATATTATGGTGAATGACGAGATTAACTGATTTTTACGACATCTTTTTTATTTTCTATCAGTCTTTGTTATTTATTCTGTTTTCTATTGTATCCTTTTTAGCTATACCTGTAGAATTCTGCATATTGCGAACATGTTTTTGTTGCATTCAGTTGGCTTTTTTTTTCCAAATAGGGTGGCTTTGCAATGAGAAAATATCTTCCCGAGCTAATGCCTCTTATCGTCGATGCTCTCTTGGATGGAGCTGTTGCCAGCAAGCGGGAAGTTGCTGTTGCAACTCTTGGTCAAGTAGTACAAAGCACAGGGTATTTATTTATTTATTTTATTTCCAAGCAATCAAAATTATACATGCACTTCATAATCATGTTACTTTTTTTTTTTGCTTTCCTTTCCTGCCGACTTATTATACACCCTTGTCTAGTGATGTAAGTCTTTGACATCATTTTTTTTAAAGATTCATTATTATTTTTGACACTGCTAGGTGATTATGATTCTTACTCCTAAGAGTTTACCATAATTTTTGTTTTGGCTGATGTCTGGATCATTTTGAATTTAATATTGAGATGAATTATATAAAGTTTTAATATTCTAAGTCTCATAGACATCAATATGGATGAACTTGCACATTTAATTTTAAACTTGTTTGAATTCATGGTTATAATAGTTGAAACTCAAAATGTGCATATGCAAGGATGAGCACTTGCCTTGTTTATTATCTCTATGAATTTGCACTTCTATAACATAGTTCCCTAGACTCTGTTTGACAACAACTTGCTTAATCAAGGCTTGAGTGGCATTTTGTCGGAACCAATAAAGTTTTGTACTCATCTGACTGGTCCTGTTAAAGTGGTAAGCAGATTACGTTTCTGATGCCTGTGGTTTTACCTGTTATGTTCTTTCAAGACAAAGTCTATTATATATTGCAAAAAGTTAACAAAAGAATTACCATGCAAACTAGGAATTCTAATCTATGATCCTACTTCCGATTGCAATATTCTCATTCTCAAGTTGAAATACTTGGGATCTGATTGGTTGTTGTCATGAGATCAACTATAACTTCGAGCCTAAATAACCAATCAGAAAAGTATATCAATCTCTAAGTCTAAGTTGGGTTTAGCTTAAAACAACCCTATTTAGTCGTAAGCTACATGAATCTTCTCTTTGAGGATTTTTGCCCTTTAAATTCATGCACCATGTGAGGATTTGAGCTTGTGAAATTTCCATCACATACACAATGCCACCTCTCTCGATTTGACCTACCATACTTTCATTGCATAATATCGAGTTGAATCAATATCAACATTAATTAAGCCAGTAGATCAACATATACAAAATCTGGTCAGCAAGATTTGATAATCATTGATCTCATATTACCATGATACCCACTGGATTAGGGGAAATCTCTAATAAGATCTACCACTAACTATGAACACAGAATATATACTATAGATCAGAGTGTGACAACCCTCAATTGTTGATTAATATCTTAAATGATCACAGGTCATCATCAAATTTATGGAATCGTATGGGTTATAAGGATGTTTCTAATTTTTTTTCTAAAAATGTATTACTTGGTGAGCTTTATCACATTGTCTGCTTATCTTGCTTTTTGATATTTTGAAATAATGACCATTGTTCTTTAGCTTTGGCTATGTAATTTTGCCAAATCTTTTCTCAATCACATATAAAACAAATGAATAACTCAACTATATCTTATATCAGCAAATCAAACAAATGAATGACTCAACTCATATCTGGCATAGGCAAAATAAGTTTAAAATCATAGGTGGCCCTTACTTAGGTTCTAAATTATAAATCATCAGATCATAGATCATTAATTCAAATTATAAATTATAACTCAACAATTCAAATCATAAATGATAAATCTATGATTTAAATTAAAGGCTGTACTTTGATAACTCATTCAATCAATATCATAAACGATCACCAATCACATAGATCATGATCTGAAATCTCAGTTTGCAGATCAATGAATTAAATGATAGATTATATGTTTTTCATGCTCCAAGGGTTTTAGTGTGTTGAGAAACATTTTCTCTATGTTCACTATGTCTGGATTTATATTAATTTATGTTTTGGATTGTAAGGTTATCCAATGTTGAATTTATGCTTGCTATCTGATGACTTGGTGTTCCTGATAAAATTGAATGTACCTGATTCTAAACAGTCATATTTAGAATGGTGAATTTCTCCTTACTATTTGTTATTAAATGTACGTCTGTCTTTGCTTTGTCATATTGTATGCTTAGTATTGTTTCAGATATTTCTGAAATAATAACCATTATTCTGTAACTTCAGCTATGTGATTTCTCCTTACAATGACCACCCAGCATTGCTTGGTTTGCTATTGAAAATGTTGAATGGTGAATTGGCATGGTCAACTCGACAAGAAGTTCTAAGGGTATGAGAACATTATCCATTGAACCCAATATGACTACTGTTCTCAGTTGACAGCAGTGTTACTTTTTCAGGTATTAGGAATTATGGGTGCTTTAGATCCTCATATACACAAGCGTAATCAACACCTTTTATCTGGAACCCATGTGGAGGTTAGTCGGGCAGCAAGCGAGACTGGTCAACTTATTGTGTCTATGGAAGAGTTACCTACTGAAATTTGGCCAACTTTTGTTACTCCTGATGATTACTACTCACAGGTAATGTCTGGGCTGTGTACTTCTATTCCCTTTTGTTATCTGAAACTGGTTATTCCTTGTAGGTTGCGATTTGTTCTCTCATGAGAATTCTTCGAGATCCCTCGCTTTCAAGTTACCACCAGAAGGTAGTGGGTTCTATTTTGTACATATTCAAGGTATGATTTTGGACAATCAAGCCTTTTGGTTTATCCTTTCTTCTTTTCCATTTACTACCTCACATTCTTGATTTGCTCTATTTAATTTCTGGAACCAGACGATGGGCCTTGGCTGTGTCCCATACTTACCAAAGGTGAGATAATTCACATTCATACTCTTTATCTGCATCATTCCTTCTCGTTTTAATTTAACTATGAATTTATACCTGTTAGTTTGTTTGCTGCTGATGATAAACCATGTTATATCATCTTGTAATTTCAGTGTAAATTATTAAATTCATAATCAATGAAAAACAATTCTTGTTTTTACAAAATATTGTGCTTTCCTTCAAAGTTCCCCCTCGAGAATATTATGGAACAACTGGAGCATCATTTCAAACTAATGGAAGAGTAAGATGTTACATTGATTACCAAATGGTTGAGAAATGAATTTTGAAATGAATCACAGGAACAGTGAGGAAAGAAATTTATAGAAAAGAAAAGCGTAGGTAAAGTTCCTTTCATTTAATTCATATATTCATTCATATTATTAACTATTTATTGCATTTTAAGAATTATTACAACTTCGTTTATGCCCTTTTAATTTTTTTGGTTCATTCTACCTCTAATTAGAACCTTTTCATTTTTAAGAATATGGATATATGTTTTAGAATCATTCTCTAAAACTTTCTCATGGATCAGCCTCCTTCTCTTTATATATTAGCGGTTGCCAAAGAGGAATCTTACAGTAGCATTATGGTTCATATTGGACTTATTCTTTGGAAGATGATGGAATAACAAAAAAAAGGGAAAAGTTAAAAATTTAGTTGCATTACTGCCTCGTAATATGTTGTTGAAGAGCTTAAAACTATTAACAGTCTTTCCCTTAAACTATTTGTAGTTTTGTACGTTAGTTCTCTATCTCCATTGGTCTAGCTGGCATTGTGTCAATAGTATGCATGATGTATCATTGCTTCAAAGCATCAATGCTCTTAACTCTATTTCTCCAATAGGTAAGATTGACACTTCAGTTTATACATTTAACTCATAGTATATTGGTCATTGCCAATCCGCTAGGATATTTTATGTTGGACCATATGTTGTTGTATGTAGAGCTGAGTATTCAGTTAAAACCGAACCAAACTGAACCGAACTGAATTTTTTAAAACTAACTGAACCGATCGATTTTTTAAATAAAAACTGAACCGATAAAAGATCGATTAATTCGGTTTTCGAACCGAATTAATCGAAATAACTAAATTTTTTAAATATTATGAAAAATTTACCAATTAGTTAGGGATTTATAAGTTTACTGACTTAGAAATTTATAAATTATTTTTTTTATTTTTATTAATTCAGTTTATTCGGTTTAACCGAATAAAGAATTTGAAAACCGAACCGAATTAACCTATTTTTTTAGAAAAAATAATCGAAATTCCGAAATAACCGAAACGAATTTTTAAATTCAGTTGGTTTGATTGGTTTATTTGGTTTAACCGAATTTTTGCTCACCCCTAGTTGTATGCTTAGTAAAGTCCCTTCGATTAAACATCTTTGAAATATAGGCAAGCTTTTCAACTTTTAGGCTATGTTTCTCACATGGAAAGGAAACAACTAGGAAACTAATAATAGTAGGGGAGAAAATCATAGGGAAAGGATACAACAACAACCCAAATCTTTATTCCATTAAGTGAGATTGACTATATGGATCCTCCTATGCCATTGAGTTCGATCATCTACTATATCTTCATCTATATTTAAATAAATTTTATCCTATTTTATCGTTGCAAATCAAGTTTTCTTTGGCATCTCTCTTTCTTGATTAATATGCGTATTTGTCATGCTCTCACATTGCCTAATTGGGATATTTATTGATCGCTTAAATACATGTCAATTCTATCTTAAATGCATCTCAATAGATACAACCTCAGCTTTCTTCCCGTGTTTTGATTTCTTATTTGTCCATCCTCGTATGTATGCACATTCAACATTCTTATCTCTGTGACTCTCATCTTTTGCTTGTGTATTCGATTCATAATCTAACAATTAGTTCCATATAATATAGGAGAACACGACTGAAGTACTTACCTTAAATGGAATTTTTACAAAACAATGTTTAAACTTGCTATATTATATGGAATTGAGTATTTGGCTATGAAACAAGCATACAAGCAGAAGATGAGAGTTGCAGAGATAGGAATGTTAAGATGAATATGCGGACATATGAGGATTGACAATAATTTAGAATATTAGAGAGAAAATTAGACTGCACCTATTGAGGGAAATTCGAGAGATGAGATGGTATGAACATATACCTAGGCGATCATTAAATGCCTCAATTAGACGATGTGAGGTCATGACAAATATGCACATTAATTGAGGAAGTGGGAGACCAAAGAAGACTTGGTTAACAACTATAAAACAAGATAAACTTCATTTTTAACTATAGATAAGGATATAATAGGGGATCAAATCTAATGACGTAGAATGATCCATATAGCCGATCCCACTTCATGGGATAAAAGCTTGTTTGTTGTTGTTTTTTTTATTGTGATTGACATAGACTACTTGATTACTATAGATGTAAAATCTACACTACCCAGATCTGTTTGATATTTTCCTTTTCCCTTTTGTGTTCTGCATTTTATTATTCTGCTATCAGTTCTGTGGTTGCTAACTTAATGTCTGTAGGTTCTTCCTGATCTTTTCAATGCTATTCGCACATGTGAAGATGGCGGATTGAAAGAGTTTATCACTTGGAAGCTTGGTACTTTGGTATCTATTGTGCGTCAGGTATGCAAATATCATTGGGTGATGGCCTTTCATTATTTTTATTCTTATTTCTTGGAGTGATGTAGCTGACTAATTTGTGCAGCATATACGCAAATACTTACCGGAATTGCTCAACCTCATTTCTGATCTATGGAATTCTTCTTTTGTGCTACCTGCAACCTACCGACCTGTACGAGGTTCACCTGTAAGGATAACATTTTCCAAGTGATATTTAAATTTGTTTCTGGTCCATTAACATAGCTTTGTTTAGGGTGCCAGATGATGGATTGCTTGAATGTACCTTTGCTATTTTATTATGGACGGTCCCTATTAATTTATGATATGAAATATATGTTATCTTGGTTTTAGTCTCAAAAACTAAAAAAAATTCTCCACTGTATTGGTATAGCAACATTTCAATGGTACTAACATATTTAATGTTTTCTTGTTGGTCTACTCAATTATTCCTTATCGTATACTTGCACATATGTTTTGGAGTCAAATCTAGTTTTGTTTGAGCTATCCAAGATTTGCCTAGTCTTGGAGAATATAGCATGGTCTCTTTTGTTATCATGTTATATCCCATTTAGATTTTTTTGAACTTTATATAATTTTCCTATACGAAGGGGAACCTTAGCGCAATGATAAAGTTCTGTCATGTGATTTTGTGGTCACGCGTTCGAGTTGCAGAAACTTCTTACAATGCAGGATAAAATTACGTACGATAGAGTCAATGTGATCTGACCTTTCTTCGGAACCTTGCATTGGTGGGAGTTTCATGCACTATGTTGTCTTTTTTATATAATTTTCCTATGCACTATGGTTTTGATATTAATGTTCAGTTGCAGATCTGTTTAGTGTTCCTATTTGCATAGATGCAATAGTGATGTTTCCTTATGGAGCTTTTTCTGGACTGCTAAGCTGACTTTTTCTAGATAGGATTTGCCTATGATTTCCAAATTGTACTATATTGGTTGAACATTATGTTGTTCGGCATACATTGGTCAATTTAATTGACTTTTTTGAACACTGATATATTTATTATTCTTTATTGAGTTGCATGTACACCCGTTCTGTATATCCACACCATACTATAACTTTGTGCTGTGATTTTTTATTCAAGTTTCAAATTTTCTCTCTCATTACTGCTGTATCTATTTAAGACGTGGCTCAGTACTTCTAGCTCTTGAAGCACACTGTGCCATCACCTTTTGATGGGCCTACATATCTTCTGCTTTGATCGGCTACTCTCAAACTCACTTTGTAATTGTTCTATTTATCTTTTTGGTTTTTTTAACGAAAAATGTTTTGTTGATGTCATGGATTGAAATCTTATGCCGTATCGGGCAAAACTTTTTATTCTACCCGTTAATCGGCATTGGCATGCTCGACACAAGCTTTGAGGTTGCCACGGAGGCGTCGTGTGAGCCCGACCACAGTGCTGGCGACGCAAGACGTCACACAAGGGGGTTGGGGAGGTTGCGATTTGCTTGCGCGATGCAGGGGAAGTCGCGATCACCTGCACGACGCGGGGATGCCACGATCCGTGTCACACGAGCTCAACGTGGGGGAGGTTGTGATCCGCTTGCGTGACATCAGGGAAGTCGTGATCCGCCTACGGGATGCGGAGGAGGGGGAGGTTGTGATCCAAGTCGTGCTAGCCCGACCG
Source organism: Curcuma longa (assembly GCF_044706935.1). Taxonomy (NCBI): domain Eukaryota; kingdom Viridiplantae; phylum Streptophyta; class Magnoliopsida; order Zingiberales; family Zingiberaceae; genus Curcuma; species Curcuma longa. The sequence goes on along the minus strand of NC_133865.1, from coordinate 7,772,602 downwards.
TGGTGGGTGTCCCGCAATGGGGTGGGGGGGGTGGGGGGGGGCATACAAAAGGGGGTTGTTTTTATTTAATAAATTTATATTAATAATATTAATATAGTAGAGATAACCTGCTTAATTAAATTTTAATAAAATTATATATTTTATTTATTTTAAAAAATATATAATAAAATATTTATTTATTAACTGGAGTTTGGCAATCCTTTATTCTTTTTAAAAAATTATTTTTTATTTTTAATTAATATATTTTATATTTAAAAATTATTGACATCATATTGGCACGGTACGATATGGTACCGAAATCGTATTGTTCCGGTCATAGATTGAAACTTTGATACTGTTCGAAATTTGAAACCATGGTTGATGAACTTCATCCATGGTAGTGTCTTTTATTTAGAAAGAAAAAAAAATACAACAATTACATTACTGTTGTTTTCTGTCTCTGCAGATTCTACATCTTGTTGAACAGCTTTGCCTGGCATTAAATGATGAATTTAGGACATATCTACCAGTTATACTTCCATGTTGTATACAAGTCCTGAATGATGCTGAACGGTGCAATGACTTCTGTTATGTCCCTGATATTTTGCATACTCTGGAAGTATTTGGCGGTGCATACACTATACTATATTTATTTTCCATTGCTATTTCTTTATAGTACTATTCAGGACTTTTCAATTGTCTTTTTTTTTTCCTTTTAACATTTTTAGGAACCTTGGATGAACATATGCACTTACTTCTTCCTTCACTCATTCGGTTATTCAAAGTGGAGGCTTCGGTTGAAATAAGACGACGGGCCATAAACACTATGACCAAGCTCATCCCTCGAGTACAGGTTGGTTGCCTTGCATGCTTATTTGTTGAAAAAAAGTTCCTTTAAGATGTCTTGAGCGAAATACTCAAACCTTTGGTCCTTGTAATTGCTTAATGGATTCAGGTCAGTGGTCATGTTTCATCCCTAGTGCATCACTTGATCTTGGTCCTGGATGGGTAAGACGTCATCTAGACTACATTTATTTTGTTTTTAACAATATTCATTTGTTTGATGAAGGAAATCTTGTTTGTTTGTTAAAATATTTTGCAACATTTGTCAGATATGGACATTTCTCTTTGATTACTAGGATAGAGTTTAGTACCAACCCAGGTATTTATGGATCAGTAGACTTTGCCTAGATGCGAATAACCTGGATGTAAACAACTATGAATTTCTAATGTTGATAGGAATTTCCAAAAGTAACTTGAAAATTTGAGTTGAGTTCCAATAATTTCCATAGAATATCCAAAAGTAACTAGCACATAATCTTATCTGACACTATTGCCGTCCATAACCTATGCTACCTAACAATCATCTTGGCTACAGTGAACTTTACTAGAATTGGTTATACTGACAGAGAGTTGTTTCTGAATCTATTTTTGATTATTATAAATCACGTGTTACAGTGAGATTTATATTACAGGTGATAATGTGATTTTATTACATAGGAGATTCTAGATACTGGTTGGATTTATGTGTAAAATTCTTATAGGTTGTTAAATGAAAAAACTTATTTGTAATATAAGGAGTATTTTCAAAGGCAATCTGTATGAGTCACTGATTCACAGGCCATCTAACTAAACCTTCCATCAGCAGTTAATCTAAATGTGGGGATGATGATGAATACTATTTACCTACTATTGACAAGCTAAAGAAATATGGTTTGATTTGTGAAAAGAAAATTAGAAAGAAAAAAGTGCATTCCTGATGAGTTTTAGTGGGCTGTTGTTACCATCTTGATTGTGATTCATTTAGGGTGCATTAATATATAACTATGGATCCTATTGTAATTTCCACCTCCCTTTGAATTGTTTATATTAATCTTTGGATTAAAATTAAATTGTATTTATCCATTTTATCCCCACTTCTATGATCACTAGTTTAATAGTATATTTAAACAGATTTATCTTAATTGTTTGGATTTTTTTGTCTTGGTATTTCATGTAGAAATCTCTATTTGTTTGTACAACTTTTCTTAGCATGACATATTTGTGTTAACCTTTAGTCAAACACAATGTTTATGTGAAATTTTTATCAGAAACAATGATGAACTCCGAAAGGATGCAGTTGATGCTCTCTGCTGCCTTGCATATTCTCTTGGGGAAGACTTCAGTAAATTTATACGGCTGATTGACAAGCTGCTTTCAAAGCATCATATGCGGGTTTTTGCTTGTTCCTTGGATTGCTTTACTGGAGCTTGTAAGCTTATGAGTATTCTAATGCTCATCTCTTGTTTTATAGCATAAGAACTTTGAGGAGATCAAAAAGCCTATTAGGAGACGCGAGCCACCTATTATTGATAGTTCATCTGCGCAAAAGTTCATGCAACAGTTTACACAAGAGATTGTCAGTGACCCTGTTAATGATGCTGAGATTGATCGTTATGAAGGAGGGAATGAAACAAATGGACAACCAAGAAATCATCAAGTAATTTGCTTTTCTCTATTTGATAAGCAAAACAATATTCTGAATAAACTCTTGATGTTTCTTGTCAAGTTAAAAACAAGAGCATCGATTAATGTCTTCTATCTCACCTTTTGGATTCATATAGGTCCCGTTTAGCAATTTAAGCAAAATTTTTTACACCATTTGTTATGTTTCAAAAGGAGTTTCATTCTTGATAGACAAATTTAGTGGAAATCATAAAGATTGAATGTAGGATGGGAAATTTTCTTGATTAGTTTGTATGTTTCTGGTTTTATGAAGAATAACTCACACTGATTCTTCATGTTCCTAATTTTTTAGCTAAAGGGACTTTCAGGATACCACGTACCTGTATTTAATTCAAATGCCCTAGATGGTAGTTGCAAATGCAAATATGATCTGTATTCCATTTCGATTCCATTTTTAGGCCAGTAGATCTTGGAGATAAACTTTTTCTTCTTGAGCTTGAAATTCAATATGATTCTTTTGATACTTATCATCAGATTTATGGGCGCTATCTAATTATAGTAAGTATAACAAAAGAAATCCATTCTTTATGCATTAGAACAACTCTTCATCATTTAAATCATTCATGAGTGTTTCCTTGTACTTTGTCTGTGTCAATAAATAATTTGAACATCTTGAATTTTTAGAACTAGTGTGAGTCAAAAAGTAATGATTCAATGCACTTTTCTTTTGCTTATTTTTTACATCCTAGATTTTCATAAACCTAAGGGCGACCATATGGATAGGTATACTTGGCTAAGTTTTCTTTCTATTAGAATTTTCTTTTTCAAACTTTTAATCTGATTTTGCTTGTGCATGAATAGCTTATTGCTTAACCTAAGGACCCAACCACATGGATATGTAAATTTGGCGACATTTTATTTTCTACTAGAAGTTTTTTTTTCTTCCAAACTTTCTATCTGTTTTGTTTTTGCAAGAATAATCTTATGTTTTTTCCCGCAATAGCGGATAATATTTTTATGTTTAGGATGTTGAGTGATAATCTACATTTCTCAAAAAGCCAAAAAGCTCTTTTTAATATATAAAACAATTTAAAAAGATGTTTTTTTATAAATTACATATTTTACTATATAGAAAATGCACCCATGAAAATTTTGTTATGATACATTAATCATAATATTTGATCAAATTAGGTAAAAGGCTAAAAAAATTTAAGGTAGGTAAGAAAATAAACCGAAAGCTATTGTTTGAATAATGAAGCTAACTTAACTTTGAAACTAAGAAATCTAGAAATCATGAAATATCTTTTTTGTATTAATTTATATGATTAAAAATGTCGCACGATCTAATTTAATTATAGAGGAATTAAGTCGATCAGTTGATGAACCGTTCCATTAGATTTTTGTAAAAGAGTGATCGATAGAAGCCTAAGAGGTGGATAACAAAATTCTCGAAATCTCTTTAGATGTGTACCAAGAAGATCAACTATAATATTATCTATTTAATAACATAATTATTTTGGAATTTAAGTTTAGTAATATTAGACGTAATAAAACAATTGTTAAGAGAAGAGATAACGAGTTGTCTGTAACTGAGAGTTTTAAGTATTTAGGATCATTTTTGTAAAAGGATAGAGGGATTGAGAGAGATGTCTTATTTAAAATATAAGCAGGATGATTGAAATGGAGGAGAGTGTCAGGTGTTTTTTTTGTGATCGTAAAGTGCCTCTCAGACTTAAAGGAAAGTTTTATAAAATGGTGGTTAGACTTGTTATGTTATATAGAGTTGAATGTTAGGCTATGACTTGAGCACATAAGTAAAAGATGAGAATTGCAGAGATGAGGATGTTAAGGTGAATATGCGGACATACAAGGATGGACAAGATAAGAAATGAAAATATTAAAGAGAAAGTCGAGGTTGCACCTAGTGAGGGTAAACTTCGAGAGACATGTTTAAGATGATGTGGACATGCATGCAGACGACCAATGGATGCTTTAGTTAGACGATGTGGAAATTATGACAAATGTGCATATAAAACAAGGAAGAAGAAGACTTGGTTAGTAATAATAAAATATGATAAAATTTATTTAAATATAAATAATGATATAATAGGGGATAGAGTTCAATGGCGTAGAAGAATCCATCTAGCCGACCTCGCTTAGTGGGATAAGGTTTGGATGTTGTTGTAATAACATAATTATTTAACAAACATATAGAAAAAGTAATATTTCCTTATGTTATTATTTTTGAAAAGCGTATGATAGTTCTTAAAAAACTTTGTGGTGGTTTTTAGACAAGAAAGGAATATCTTGTAACCACATGAGTCTCATAAATGACCTATGTTATAAAGCAGTTATTACTAGAGAGCTTGGAGTAGATCTTCTTGTCACTTCAAATTTGTATCAAGAGTCAACTATGTCTCTATCTTGAAACATATGTGTGTTAGGATGTATACTATAATCCTAGCTTTTTGTATGAACATCTATTTTGAAATGAGAATCACTTTGATCAAATGTTTGCATTTTATATTCTTTATATATGTTAATGTAGTTGTCCACTTAATTTATATTGTAGATAACATGGTGTGTGGTGTCACACAGAAGATCATGTTATCAGTTCCTTATAAATTATAAATAGTAGCTCACAACCAAGATGGATTGTGACAAACCATTGGAGTGGTTGTAGTGTAATTGGTATTAGTTTATCTTGACTATAAAATTACACTAGTACACTTTGTGTGTATTGAGCAGGACCGTTTGAGGTTGTTCTTTTTATACTGACTATATAATCAAACTAGACTTCTGTTATTATGGATGTGCGTTCTCTTAATCCTTATATAATAACAAGTATATTTACTTAGTATTTATTTTTTTAACTTATCAATAGGTGAGATTTATTCGTTAAATCAATAGGCCTGATGAGTTGGGAGATAATGCTATTTATATGGTGTGTTGTTGATTATAGAAGGAACCTGTGTCCTAATTATTTAGACTGATGATGTCCCCTTGAGGAGCTCATAAGGATTATCATGTAAACCCTGCAGGTGGATTTAGTCCGGCATGATAATAAAGTTGAGTGGTACTACTCTTGGAATTAGATGTTAATTAATTGAGTTGTCAGTAACTCATTTAATTAACGGACATACGATATCTTAAACACAGGGAGATTAATGCACTCATAATAAGAAGGCACCCATATTGTAATATGAGATTGGTGCGGTAGTTCAATAATAACCCTTTAGTGGAATGAGTTATTATTGATGGACTTGAGTTAGGTGTTCGGGCCGAACACAGGAAGCCCAAGCCCATCAGGAGGCATAAACCAAATCCTTCTCTAGGTCCTTGTTGTAGCCTCTAGATAAAGCCTCGTATCCACCCAACAAAATTTCTATTAATTCTGTTATCTAACAGAATTCTGTTAATTTTGTTATCCAATAAAATTTTGTTAATTCTGTTATTTTTTTCCTAAACTTCCTAAGACGGCAAGGCTATAAAAGTGGAGGTGAGGGGGCGCCTAATAACAAGAATTCCCTTGGTTTTCTCTTGGTAGGGCCGGCGCCCCCTATCCCCAATAATTCCTCTATCTCTTCTCCTAGGGTCGGCGCCCAAGTCCACTATCTCTTCTCCTAGGGCCGGCGCCCAAGCTCCCCTACTTCTCTTCTCCTAGGACCGGCGCCCCTAACCTTGGTTTTTTCTTGGTTGGTGGCGGCTTGGAGAGGAGAGGAAGAAAGGAAGAGAGGAAGAGAAGAAGAGAGGAAGAGGAGGAGGAGGTGGTGCCTCAACCATAGGTTCTCCCTTCCCTTGTTGCCATCGGGTTGGAAGAGAGGAAAACAAGGTGGGTGGTTATTCTCTTGGTAGATCATCGCACACACGACGTCCAAGAAGAGGAGAGGAATACAACAAAAGATAAAGAGGTTTTCGGCTATAAACAATCATCCATACAATCTCAAGGAAAGGTATGACTAGTTTAATATTCCGCTGCGTAGTTATTCCTTTGTATGGATCCTGAATGCCAACACAAGAGATCATCGATCTTATGCTTCGATCAAGGTGTGTTTCGATTGGTCAAGAACTTGCTTGATCGATCAAGCACATGTCTGATCGAACATGTGAGTTGCTTGGAAAGGTTCTGTCCTTGTATAATTTTTTTGTCTGGGAGAAATTGAACAGGACGGAATTCCAGCGCCTTCAATGTGGACGTGTTGCTTTACTATACAACAACAACAACCAAGTCTTTCTCTCACTAAGTGGGGTTTGCTATATGGATCCTTCTGCGTTATGGGGTGTCCTCATATGTGTTGCTTTGCTATAAAAGATAAAAAAAATCAAAATTATTACCTTTCTGAGGCAATTAGTTGTGTATCTAGGGAAATTAGGTTAAGATAAGTTCTATAGTTTGACTTGTGAATCGAGTATAGTTAAGGTTTGCAGACGAGACCATAGAAAATTCTAGTTAAGACAATTAAAATGATTTAGAGATGTTGATGTTACTGATGATATGCTCTCAATATTACTAGTTTTCCAGAGAGAAAATCCTTGCATCCTCCACTACCTGTTTGATGCTGCCATTATCTGAATCAAAATTTTACAAGACATTGTTACGAGTGACTGAGTGTCTCAAATGGAAGATGAGGTGTAAACTGCATTACAAAGTTTGCAGATTTCTTCTATATAGAGAAATATATTAAATTGTCCATTTAGTTGTACATTAAATTTAATGTTTGTTGAGAGTTATGCTACAAGCTTGTAATCATTTAATCTTAATTATGGAATTATTTATCATTGAATTTATTTTTTTTTAAAGAAATACTCTCTTGTTGACACTTAGTTGAGACTATATTTATCTTTTTGGACTGCTTTAACTGTTTCTATTTTGCTTTCATAGATCAATGATCTTCGATTGAGAACTGCTGGAGAAGCTTCTCAGAGGAGCACTAAAGAAGATTGGGCTGAATGGATGAGACATTTTAGCATTGAACTTCTCAAAGAATCACCAATGCCAGCACTACGAACTTGTGCAAAGCTTGCGCAGTTGCAGGTAAAACAAATGAACTTGCTTTGTTTTGTCCTAGTTGATAATTTATATTTTGACTATGAAAATGACAGCCCTCTGTTGGAAGAGAATTGTTTGCTGCTGGTTTTGCAAGCTGCTGGGCTCAAATGAATGAAACTTCCCAGGAACAATTAGTCAGGAATCTCAAGACAGCATTCTCATCTCAGAATATCCCCCCTGAGATACTGGCTACTCTGCTAAACTTGGTCGATATATTGCCTTTTCCCTTTCAGGTTTTGGTATTATTTCAGCATGTTATAAGTGTGATACTTTTTGGCATTCTCATCAGGCAGAGTTTATGGAACATGATGAGAAACCACTTCCAATTGATACTAGGTTGCTTGGTGCTCTTGCTGAGAAGGTTCTTCCTCTTCTAAAATTCACCAGATATTTTTTTGCCAGATTGATTTGTTCCTACTCCATATTTTATCAGCAACGTTGTTTTTTCAGTGTCGAGCATTTGCGAAGGCTCTTCATTACAAAGAAATGGAGTTTGAAGCTTCTTGTTCCAAGAAAATGGGTGCAAATCCTGTGACAGTTGTGGAATCCCTTATTCACATTAACAATCAGTTACACCAACACGAGGTTGGTCTTCTTTATCTGATTTTAGATTCTTTCATTTGTTCTAATCTTAGTTTGTCCTTCCATTCTCTGATAATCAAGGAACACTTGTGTCTTATTCCACCATCTGTTTTACCAGGCTGCAGTTGGTATATTAACTTACTCACAGCAATATATGGATGTTCAACTCAAGGAATCATGGTATAGTCTATCAAAACTTGATCTCAGAGAAGCCTTCTGTAAATCTTTAAATACTTTTTAACTAAAAGTATCAGTTCTATTCTTTCTTATTAGTCAGTTGCTTATCATCGTAATGGTCTATAAGATGCGTTTTTCTCTTTTATGTGCCCATGTTTCAGAATGTATGAAAGTTCCAAATTTCCGCAGGTATGAGAAGTTACAAAGGTGGGATGATGCTCTTAGAGCTTACACTATCAAATCTTCTCAGGCTTCTAATCCATCTCAGAACTTGGATGCTACCTTGGGTTAGTGTTTTATCACTAATCAACACAACTTTTAATATTATAGTCATGTCACATTAACGTTTTTATCATCCTGTGTTGCATGAATATATTTGCTATTATATTTCATTTTTTTGTTGTATAATGAAACTTGTACTATTTAGGAATCACACTGAAAGTAGACAACATTTCCATTTAGTAGTGAAACTGAGATAATATGCCTTAATACATATGTTATCATGCTGAATCATGTATTTTCTTTCAGTTCATAAATGCTTTTGTCAGTTTCTAAATTTGTTGCCTATGTAAAATGTTATGCCAGGTCGAATGCGTTGCCTTGCTGCCTTGGCTCGTTGGGAAGAGCTTAGTGCCCTATGCCGAGAGCAATGGATGGCTGCTGAGCCAGGAGCTCGTCTAGAAATGGCTCCTATGGTCAATTATCAAAATTATAGCTGATTCAATTATTTATTTATTCTATATTTATCATTATTCATATCCTTCTAGGCTGCAAGTGCTGCCTGGAATATGGGAGAGTGGGATCACATGGCTGAATATGTCTCAAAGTTGGATGATGGAGATGATAGTAAACTACGGTTGTTAGGAAATACAACTGCCAGTGGTGATGGAAGTAGCAATGGTGCTTTCTTTAGAGCAGTTCTTATGGTTCGACGTGAAAAAGTTAGTTTCATTCATTTTTTGCCTTTTTTTTCTAATTTAAATTTATTTTTTACATAATCTTTTTAAAACTTTTTTTTTGTAGTATGATGAAGCTCGTCTGTATGTTGAGAGAGCAAGGAAGTGTTTAGCAACAGAATTGGCTGCATTGGTAAGGCATATACTAATATCAACCTAGTAGCTTTGCTTATGAGTTTATTGACGTAGTTCTGTAAATGCAATTTTTACCAAAAACAGGAGACTACCTAGTTGAGTTCATAATGCAAGTAAAAAACTTTAGATCATAAAAATTTTAATCTATTTTTTGTCTTTAGAAAATCTCATTATTATTGTGATTTCCATGGTCTAGGTTTGTCATTTTATACATTGTCCAGTTGAAAACCTTATGTATAAAAAGGTTTAGCTACTTAATAGAGGAAAAGAATCCATTAGATATTGCTCATCTCTTATCATTTAAGATTGCTGCTTAAATGGTGAAAGCCATCACCTTCAATGCCTATCCTAAGCCCAGATGACAAAGATGGGTGTGAGGCCTTGCTAGCCAGCATAGAATATTGCATTCTCATGATTTATTGTTCTTCGTTGTTTCTGGCCCTTTAGAACTCTTTTTTCCTCCTCTTTTCATGGACACAATACACCAGAATTCTCATGTGTAAATGAAATATCTTGAACTAGTCAATGTTAGGCTACCAATCCCTTAATGAAAAGGCTGGCTGCAGAATCATCTTAAAATTGAGAAATATCATTTTAGCTAGACAACATTGAGGATTAACAATGTGGCCTTTATGTAGTTTGTGATTTGAGGCTAGGTAAGATAGACAACATTGATGGCAGAAACAATGTGGCTTTATCTAATTCCTGAATTTGATGCAAATTTCCAAATATTATGTGGGGTAATTCCATATATAGTCGAGGTTTCATGAGAGTAAAATTCATGACTATATTCAATTGACTCTCTTTTAATAAGGCTATTATCTAGTGAATACTGATGATAAGCAACTTATCTTGGATATTGACTTTGGGTTATTCTGGTTTATTGATCAGGAGGTAGCCTTTCTTAAATTGTTTTTCTATTTTTTTCCTTTTATTTTCCATGTTGGTTGTGATTTATGATATAGATGTTACTAAGTTGTATTTCCATTGTTTAGAAGGAAGTGTTCTAGTGGTAATGAAATGTAAAATCAACATTGTTCACGGTAGACAATTCCCAGATTTAATTTGATGGTTTGAACTCAATTTTGTTTTTAAAAAATAAATCTAAATTTATAATAAAGGAAATAGTAGAGGTGTGTGATTATTTGGGTTTTGTAAGTAGCAAGGTACTTTGGTTGCTTTCGCTGTAATTTTCAAATGTCATTGATCACTTATGTATCTTTTAAGTTCTATCTCTTCCTCTTAGCAATGGAATCTAAATTTTCTGTATATGATTGATATTTTATGATTCAAGGTTTATATATATTTTTTGTTTTTCTTAATCAGGTTCTTGAAAGTTATGAACGTGCTTATAGCAATATGGTTCGTGTTCAACAAGTTTCAGAGCTTGAAGAGGTTTTCTTGTTTCTAATTTTGTGTTCTTTAATAACCTATATTGATTCAAGGAATTGGTTAGATAACTAATTTTCAATTCCGTAACAGGTTATTGATTACTGTACTCTTCCAGTTGGTAACCCTGTTGCTGATGGTCGAAGAGAATTGATTCGTAACATGTGGAATGAACGAATAAAAGGAACAAAACGCAATGTTGAGGTGAAGCTTTTATCCTTTCTGTAATGTCTATATCCATAGGATAATATTTTATTTATTTCTTTCAACATGTTGAGGTCTTTTCAAATAATTATTTGTTGTCGTTATATGTTCTCATCTGCCACTGTTTGTTGTTCAGGTTCATATTTAAGGAGGAGGTTATCTTTTGCTAGTTATTTTATATTTTATCATATCCTAAATTTTTTAAAAAAATCTTTAGTGCACTAAATATTCCTTGGAACACTTGTATTTTTTGGTATTTCACCTCCAATTTTCATGCCCTTGCTTTCATATTCTTTTATTTCTTTAGAAGGCTGTTATTTTACCCTTTCTTGATGATTATTTTCACTACTTGGATTGAACATTTGTTTTCCTGATCAATCTCAATGCAGGTTTGGCAAGCAGTTTTAGCAGTAAGAGAATTGGTCCTTCCACCTAGTGAAGACATTGAAACTTGGATTAGGTTTGCCTCGCTTTGCCGGCAAAATGGACGTATAAGCCAGGCAAGATCTACTTTAATAAAACTCTTAAAGGTTAGTTTTCCAATTTGTTGAAAATAAACATCAAGCCAGACTAGTCTAAGAGAGATAATAATTGAATGACTTTGTTATTGTAGTATGATCCTGACTGTTCTCCGGGAAATTGGTTGCTCCATGGGCATCCTCAAGTTATTCTAGCCTACCTGAAATATCAATGGTCTCTTGGTGATGATCTTAAACGGAAGGAAGCATTTTCTCATTTACAGGTAGAACTGTCATGTTTATTTTTCCACTAGACTAGAGTTAATGAGAAACTGAATTTTTAATCTATTGTCAATTTTCATCTATGATTTTCATAGGATTTAACTCTACAATTAGTTTCTACGAATGCCCACTCCGTGACACCCATTGTTCCGGGCAATGCTTCTAATTCTAGTATTCCTCTCCTTGCTCGTGCATATCTGCAACTTGGGAACTGGAAGAGGGCACTTTCCCCTGTATTAGATGATGACTCAATACAAGGTAATGAAATTCTTGTAGTTTCATATTTGTTTCTTTTCCTGCTATTTGTATAATTGTAGTACCTTTTTCTTTCTATGGTATATGCATTTTAATTTTGTTTGCTTCACTCAACAGAGATCCTTGTATCCCTTAAAAATGCTACACATTATGCTAAGGACTGGGCAAAAGCATGGCATAGGTGGGCCTTATTCAATACAGCAGTGATGTCTCATTATACATTAAGAAGCTGCCCTGATGTTGCAGCAAAGTATGTTGTTGCGGCTGTCACTGGATATTTCTATTCCATTGCTTGTGCATCAACTGCTAAGGGAGCTGATGACAGCTTACAGGTAAATCTTTTGTTTCCACAATCGTCTATATGTTTTTTTATATGTAGTTTGTGTTTTTCCTGAATTCAAAGAAAATGTGCTGATTATGCCATTGGAAAATTAAAAGTTGTTAGAGCTATTGTATGCACTTGTGAAGAATTTAAAGTTGATGACTGATAATTCATTGCAATGTCAATTCATGCTGAACTAGAACAAAAATACTGTGGGAGGCAATGTGAAAAGTACTCACTGATTTGTAAAAAGTATTGACAATTCATCTGAATATTTTAAGTGGCACATTCTTGAAGAGCCTTCATTATTTTTCATCTTAATTGCCCCTAATTACTTGGGATTTATCTCCTTTCTGTTGTTATCGCGTCTATTATCTGAATATTCCACTTGATAAATTCCAGAAAAGGCGGTTATAAGTGTGAATTCTTTATGCACTTGTAATATCTGATACTTGAGTTCATCTATTCCTCTGTGTTTGTGTTGGATACTGATACTTGGACACCTGGCACTCAAAGTGGACACTCGATTTCTCTATTGATCATCTGTTAACACTAGAAGAAATAAGTACGTTGGATCCATATTTGTGATAGTTACTTGCACCTAAGGTTGAGTAACTTAGCTAGTAAAACTACAGTGGCTAATTGGGTTAAATTGAACGAAACTGAAATGTACTGGATCTTTGTTGTTTGTTTCAACCAACCAACCTGATCTATAATTTAAACCAAGTAATCAAATTGAAATAGCTGATTGGTTGTTTGGATTAGTTCAAACTGAATTGATTGCTCTTACCTGTTAATACCACTCTTATCAATCAGGAGAGTTGTAAAAAGATAATCCATTACAATGTGAGCAGTGGTATTCAGCTTATATGCTATTAAATTCCTATCCTTGTGTCATCTCTTCCTCTTGTAAATTTAGCAAGTTTTCTTTAGAATCAAAATGTGAGTTCTATTTTGTAGTTTCTGAAGTCATGATTGCGAAATTTTGGTTTATGTTAATTAAGTACATACGATGAAGATATGCCATTCATTTTCATCAATAGAGTCTTTGTTTGAAGTCTTACATAAAGTTCAATGGCAAAGTAAAAGGTCCACCCAGCTGACTGCAGATAGG